>NC_090439.1:166795934-167159613 GCF_031143425.1 Pleurodeles waltl | reverse complement strand
AGAAAGTTCTGGAATCTGAGAGGAGCCACAAATTTCCTTCTACCCAGCGTTCCCCCAAGTCTCCCGATAAAAATGATACCTAACTTGTGTGGGTAGGCCTAGCGCCCGTGACCGGAAATGCCCCAAAACACAACATGGACACATCACATTTTTAGAAAGAAAACAGAGGTGTTTTTTTGCAAAGTGCCTACCTGTAGATGTTGGCCTCTAGCTCAGCCGGCACCTAGGGAAACCTACCAAACCTGTGCATTTTTGAAAACTAGAGACCTAGGGGAATCCAAGATGGGGTGACTTGTGGGGCTCTGACCACGTTCTGTTACCCAGAATCCTTTGCAAACATCAAAATTTGGCTAAAAAAACACACGTTTTCCTCACATTTCGGTGACAGAAAGTTCTGGAATCTGAGAGGAGCCACAAATTTCCTTCCACCCAGCGTTCCCCCAAGTCTCCCGATAAAAATGGTACCTCACTTGTGTGGGTAGGCCTAGCGCCCACAAAAGGAAATGGCCCAAAACACAATGTGGACACATCACAATTTTTGACAGAAAACAGAGGTGTTTTTTGCAAAGTGCCTACCCGTGGATTTTGGCATCTAGCTCAGCCGGCCCAAAGGGGGGCAGAAATGGCCTAAAATAAATTACGGGGTCACTACGCCTGCGTGACATTGGCGCCAAAAAAAAAATCCCCGGTGCCTAGTGGTTTCTGTCCCCTTGGGGGACAGAAACGGTCTAAATACAATTTGCCCCCCAGGTGAGCAACCCTTGCCTAATGGGTCGCTCCCCATCTCTAAAAAAAAAAAAAAACACAAAAAAAATATTTGCCCTGGCGCCTAGAGGTTTCTAATAATAGGCCAATCTGCCCCCAGGGGGGGCCCAAATGGCCTAAAATAAATTTGCCCCCCCAACCTCCCCCCGGAGCGACCCTTGCCTATGGGGTCGCTTGCCCTGCTTGACATTGGCGCCAAAAAAAAATCCCCGGTGCCTAGTGGTTTCTGCCCCCTTGGGGGCAGATTGACCTAAAATCGGCCGATCTGCCCCCAAGGGGGGCAGAAATGGTCTAAATACAATTTGCCCCGGCAAGGGAGCAACCCTTACCTAATGGGTCGCTCCCCATCTCTAAATAAACAAACAAACAAAAAAAAAACACAGGGGTGGCAGAAATGGCGTAAAATTAATTTGGTACTGGCTTGTAAATAAATACACCAAAAATGAGCATCGCTGTTTGCTGTGATTCTGTCCGAGCTTTGTGCTCCCATGATGTTAGTTGACATAGCAACTACGTGAAGGAGCAGATACTGTGTGCACACTCCAGGGCGCCTAAAGCGAGCACTGAGATCTGAGGTGCATGGTTTGAACAGGAGCTGTTGTGTGGAGCTTGGTTAAGATGCGGCTGCCCTCCACCACAAGGACTGATGTTGGAACTGAGCTATTGGGAGATGCCCAGACTTTTTGACGATGAACTCTGGCACCAGAGGGCACGCTGGGCATTTGTGGGTCCGGGCTTAACTTGCGGCATCCCTGGAATTCTGATATTGCAGAATAGCCTCACCTCAAATATCCAGATGTGTACAGAAGACTACAGGTGCTAGGACGGGAACAACGCTAGTATATTTGAAATTGCAAGCGCGAAACCAGTAAGCGTGCGATTGAATGGGAAGAGCACTCAAGCAAGATCCGCGAGTGTGGGAGCTGAGAAGATTTTAGAAACAAGATCAGTGACAAAGACATAGCGAACTTGGCATCATTATCGAATTGGTGGAGCGTTGTTAGTTGCAGAGAATATAAGATGACACTGTTGAAGCAGATATGCTAATTAGAAATTAGTAATGAATGTTTATGTGTTTTGTTCCTGGAGAAATTAATCGTAGAGAAAATAATGTGCACGTTTGAAAATGTGCCCACGGGGTATATCAGCCACTTATACAAATGATTGTACTAAAATGGTTAAAATGTGTGAAGCAATGAAATTGTGTAATAATAATGTAGTAATGTGCCATATTAAGATGTATAACCTATGTTTTGCATTATATCGTAGAAGTTAACTTATCTGAAGTCGTGGCCTACTTGCCAGGCCTCATGCAGAATGGCCACCTTAGACACCCTTATGCAAGTAGTCACTCAAATGCAAAGGGATTTGACAGACTCAAAAAATGTTACAGCCAATTTAGTTAACAAAATAACCCAGTTACAGAGTAAGGTGGATGGTTCTGAATCTGAGTCTCGTCCTACACTTTCCACACCTACTAACATAGCTGTGAAGGTGCCAACACAGATTCCTCTAGCTGCATCAAAAAGGTTTTCCGGGGACCCCAATAAAGTTCAAGTTTTTCTCACACAGGTGGAACTACATTTTATGTGTCGTACCAGTGCCCTTCCGGATGCACAATCTAGAAGTGCATTCCTTAAATCCTATCTGAATGGTGATGCAGCTACTTGGGGAGTGCCGTTAGTCCAATTAGACAGTACCCTTTTGTATAATTGGCGTCGTGTTGTAGAAGAATTTGAAAAGGTATTTGACAGGCACGCAATAACTATGTCTGCAGACAAAGAGTTACTAGAATTACGCCAAGGAAACAAAGACTTGATAACGTATTTGTCACACCTCAACTGGTTAGTAGGGGAAACCGCTTGGCCGGAGGAAAAAAGGTCAGCAGTATTTTATCAAGAGCTAAAAGACAAACTGAAAGACGTATTGGCCCAAGTTGAACCGCAATCGGAAAATTGTACTGATTTAATTTATCTAACCCTAAGGATAGATCATAGACTCTCAGAAAGAAAAGGAGTAAGGAAAAAATGGGAAAAACCCAACTGGCGAATTGAAAGGTCCAGACACCTTTAGTTGTCCTCAGATCCTATTATAGAACCGATGGATATCGGAACTGTTCGCCCATCATTGACCAAAGAGGAGAAAGACATGCAACAAAGAAATGGAGTGTATCTGTATTGTGAAAAAAGGGTCATTTTGTAAAGGAATGTCAAAAGAAACCCAAAGGTAAAATTGATCCAACATTTGTGACAAAGAAAAAGATAGCGATTACTTTGGAAAATTCACAGGAAAACTAAAGTGCCCCAGAAAAAGCGAAGGGGACCTCTTGGGCAAATTGACAATCCCTTCAGTGTGTTCTTGCACAAATCATTATGTCAAACATTTTCAAATTCTAGTACAACTGACTGTACAGGGAAAAAGACATAATGTACAAGTTTTAATTGATTCAGGGGAAACAGGACATTTTGTGGACCAACAACCTGCACTAGACTTGCATATACCCATTGTCAAGAAAAAGGTTCCTGAAGTTGTTTATGCAGTTGATGGTAGTGAATTGGCAGGAGGCCCCGTTACTAAACAAACCTCACAAATGCAAATGGTTTGCAAAGATGATGGGAATCTGAACCACTGTGAGATCATTTGCTTCAATATAATCCAAGCATGCCAATATGGTTTTATTTTAGGAATGCTGTGGTTAACGTTACATAATCCATGCATAGACTGGCGCAACCAGGTTTTGTGTTTTTCTTCTTCCTCTTGTTTAAAAAAATTTCTTCAACCAAGAAGAGACAAAAAAGGAAATCTTCAACACTCTATTGTTACTCGAGAAGGAAATTGATCAGCCACTACAGTATTCAGAATATACTGACGTTTTCTGTGAAAATAAAGCGAGCTTCTTACCACCTCATAGGCCGTCCGACTGTCAGACCGACCTTGTACCCGGTGCCAGTATACCAATTTGTAGAATCTATGCATTATCAGAGAAAGAAAATCAAGTCATATGATAATACCTTGATCAATGCTTAGCCAACGAGCTAATTCGGCAATCACGATCTCCAGCGGCTTCTCTGCTGTTTTTCGTACCCAAAGCTGATGGCGAATTGAGACCTTGTATTGACTTTAGAGCGATAAACAAGATCACTGTTAAAAATAAAATATCCACTACCTCTCATACCAGTCTTCTTAGACCAGGTAAAATCTGCCGTTATTTACAGCAAACTTGACTTACGAGGTGCTTATCACCTAGTTTTAATTCGAGAGGGAGATGAGTGGAAAATGGCTTTTAAGACTCGTTATGGTGTCTTTGAGTATTTAGTGATGCCGTTTGGTCTATGTAATGCCCCAGCAGCTTTCCAATATTTTCTAAACTATGTTCTGTGAGAATACTTAGATGTCTTTGTCATTGTTTATATTGAGGATATGTTGATCTATTCAAACTCTGAAGAAATACATGAAGAACATGTAAAAAAAGTATTACAAACTCTACGAAACCATAATTTGTTTTGCAAATTAAGTAAATGCAAATTCCATACCAAAGTTGTTGAATTTTTGGAGTCATTTTAACACCTGACAGCATACAAATGACTGAAAGAAAAATTCAAGCAGTATCAGAATGGCCTACACCAAGATCAGCCCGAGACATCGAATGTTTTTTGGGTTTTGCAAATTTTTATTGATGCTCCATCCATCACTTCTCCCAAAAGGTAGCACCAATTACCAAATTGCTAAGGAAAAAGGCCGTCTTCAACTGGTCCCAGGAGACAGAGGAAGCATTTCAAGACTTAAAGAAGGCCTTTACTTCAGCTCCTATTCTAGCTTATCCCAATGTGGAGGAACCATTAATTGTGGAAGCCGATGCATCCAATGTCGCTGTTGGGGCCATCCTGTCCCAACGTCACCAAGAAACTGGACAATTGCACCCCATAGCATATGTGTCAATAAAACTGAATGAAGCAGACAAATTACACCATAGCAGAAAAATAATTACTAGCAATTTGCAATGCTTTCAAATAATGGAGACATCATCTATTGGGAGCAAAACACACCATAACTGTATACTCTGACCATAGAAACTTACAATTTATGAGCTCTGCCAGACTACTAACTCCCAGGCAACTGAGATGGATGCTATTCTTTGCAGAATTTGATTTCATAGTGACTTTTAGACCAGGAGTAGATAATCGTAAGGCCGACGCATTGTCTAGGCAAGATTCTTTGATCACACATACTGAACAAAAACCCATGCCTATTATAACGCCTTCAAAAGTGTTGTGTTTAATAGCAGCCAAGAAGTTCTTTGATCTCATTCGTAATCATTTTCACATCACCAAGTGGCAAGAGTGGTTACAACAAGACACCAAAAGGTCCATTCAACAAGGCCTACCTCTACACGAATCTCGAGTATTCCTGCAGACTGAGGAGTTAAGAGAGACAGCTTTTCATTGGTTGCGTAGTCATCCTCTGGCAGGTCATCCAGGTCCTCAAAAAACACTAGAACTCATAAAAAGGTATTTTTGATGGCCTACATTTGCTCATGACTTAAAGCAAATGCTACAATTATGTGAAGTCTGTGCAAGATGCAAAAGCAAACATAGCAAGCCTAAAGGTCTATTGATACCTCTACCCATTCCCAATCATCCATGGGAACATATCTCTATGGATTTTAATACTGGTCTTCCTCAAGTAAAGCAATTTACAACCATTTTAGTGGTGGTGGATAGTCTTACCAAATATGCTCATTTCATTGCATGTAAAGGTCTCCCAACCTCTGACACCTTAGTAACTATTATCTTAGAAAACATTGTTCGCCTTCATGGACTTCCAAGAGTCATCCTCTCTGATAGAGAATCACAATTTTCTGCACGTTTTTGGCAGCAATGGTGCAAGGCTTTACAAATTAATTCAACTTTATCCACTAGTTATCATCCACAAACAGATGGTCAAACAGAGAGACTAAACCAAACTCTAAAACAATACTTACAATGTTATGCAACAAAGTCTCCAAAAACCTGTCTGGATCTCTTGTTGCTTGCAGAACTGGCTTATAACAACTCTCACCATTCTTCAATAAATTCAACTCCTTTCTATAGTATGTATGGGCATCATCCGCACATTTTGCCAGTTACGCTACCTGCTTCTACTCAAACCACTCCAGCAGTCATGGACATGTTAACACACATGAAAAAGGTACAATCACAATTGCAAACAAATCTACACCAAGCAAAGACAAAATATGAAATGCAATATGACAAAAAACACCAGCCTGGTCCTCAGTATACAGACAAAGATAGAGTTTGGTTATCCACGAAAACTTTGTATTAAAAAATAAAAATATGTATCATACAAAATTCATAGGGCCCTATGAAGTTCTGCGATAAGTGAACCCTGTAACATATAAACTAAAATTGCCATCGTCCTTGAAAATTCATCAGGTGTTTCACACTTCACTTCTTAAACCTGCTTCGCCCTCAAGTGTCACACAACCTGCTCCTCTATTAGTCCAAGGTCATTGGGAGCATGAGGTGCGATCTATCTAAGACTACAGATATCGTGGGTCTTCCCTTTGGTACTTAGTGTCCTGGAAGGGATACAGACCGGAAAATGACTCATGAGAACCTGCAAGAAATGTCCATGCACCACGTTTAGTGCAAAGCTTTCATCTCCTCCATCCTGATAAGCCGGGCCCTGGACCGCGCTTGGGCGAGGGGTGTAATGTCAGGAATAGGGCTGTGCGCGGTCCAAGTCCCGCCCGAAACTCCGCTGCGTGTATTTGCGGTGCTTCATGCGCACCACTTGTCATCCCCTCTTGTTCTAGAAGTCGTCATCAGTGTCGCCTGCCCTGTGGTAAAGCTCATGTAGCTGCAGGGTCAGGACATTGGTGGACAAGATGCACTTATCAGTGTTATTCTATGAATGGACTACAATTCCCAGGATTCTAGAGGCAGCGGCCATCTTGGGGTGTGGCAGGCCTATAAAGCCCAGCCACACCCAAGCACATTGTTCACTATTTTGAAGGCTTCGATGCAGTCAGACCTTGTGGGGGTTCCTCTGAAGAAGAGCAGATTTCCTGCATGGCAGATTGTCAGCAAATCAGAGTATCCTTTTTTCCATGGTGAATTCAGATACGAGAAGGTCGTACTCGTAGTGGTAAGTTCTTGATGAGCCCAATCTTGAAGGGAGTTGTTACTTCCAAAATTAAGGTGCCCCTTAGTACAACGAGCAAAGTGCTTTCAGTCCAAAGAGTATAGCGCTCCTGGCAAGATAATAAAAGCGCTTCAGGCCAAACGAGTAAAGCGGCCTTGGCGCGCCGATCAAAGCGCTTCGGACCACATGAATAAAGCGCCCCTTAGCACACAGAGCTAAGTGCCTCCGGCAACACGTGTAAAACGCCCTCGGCACGACATTCAAAGCGCTTCAGGACACACGAGTAAAGCGACCTTGGCACGACGGTCAAAGCGATTAATGCTGCATGAGTAAAGCGCCCCCTTAGCACAACAAGAAAAGCGCTTCTGGTCACAAGAGTAAAGCGGTCTTGGCACGAGGATCAAAACGCTTCAGTCCACATGAGTAAAGCGCCCCCTTAGCACAACGAGCAAAGCGCTTCAAGTGACAAGAGTAATGCGCCATTGGCATGACAATCAAAGCGTTTCAGGCCACATGAGTAAAGCGGTCTTGGCACGAGGATCAAAGCACTTCAGGCCACATGAGTAAAGCGCCCCTTAGCATAACGAGCATAGCGCTTCAGACAAAGCAAGTAAAATCGCTCTCTGGCATAATGAACAAAGCGCTTCATGTATGATGATCAAAGCACTTCAAGAACAATAAACCAGGTGCTTCTGCCCAATGAACAAAGCGCTTCAAGTTCAATGAGTAAAACTTTTAGGCCTTAGTAGTAAATGTGAAAATGTTTTGGAGATAAGCAAATTATAGTTTCATTGTTTTTTGGGAAGCATAATATGTGAGATACATATTTAAGTCTTTGAGAATTTCTAGGCTGAGGTCAAACGTTTATGTTATGAATGCATAATTGTTACATGATTGATATTCAGAGTATGATCATAGTCCAAAGCTCTTCCCATCACTAGATTCACAGGTTGCAGTTTGTTCTTGTTCCATGATTTAAAGAAGGGGCTATGCCCAATTCACAAAGGGTCTCAATCTGATACCACGGAGACTCCTTTATTCAAGAGTCTATTGGTGAGGTTATACTGTTATAAATGAGTATATGCATATTTGTTCTAACCGTTTCTTTTCAGATCTCTCTCGTTGCAGTTCCCTACCCTAATTCCCTTCCCCCGCCTGGCTTCATCATAACTCTGTACTCTGAAAGCTTTCTGAGTTGGTGACGCCGTGAGGTGGGCCTTTTGTTCAGGAGCGTGCAGATCCCAAGGAAAGGGCACTGTGACAATAGGTAGCTATGACAATGTGACTGATTAACTTTGTGCTTTTTCTTTTAGGTACCAACTGCACTGTTTTATAGTTTTTTACTTCTAGCTAGATGTTTTCCAAATTCACGTTTTTCTAAATTGTTTTCGCATGAAGTCCCACATGCTGATGCTAATCTGGGTTAGGCAGGTTTTCTATGGGTGACGTTGACAGTGACAAATGATTGACGGACAGATTGCTGAACTCTGCTATTAATGTCGATATATTCATCTTGTTTGCTTCTGCTGAAGCTTTTGAACACATGCTTTCTCAAGTTCTGATTAGATTGGGTTATTGGTGGTCGGTAATAAACTAATTCTAAGCTGATTGAACAAAGTTTGAGTTAACCAAATGCATTACAATTGTAATTAATAGGGAAATAAAAGTTGTTAAATGCTTTATCGAGTTGTGGTTATCCATGAAATGATGGTTATAATTGTTTATTGACTAATGATTCTCTTAGTGGTTACTGATTGATTACATTGATTATTGATGCCACTGGTCACTATGTGATAAGGATACTCCATGCGATCCAAAAGGTTCATCTGCCAATACGCGTCTCCTTGTAAGTTTACTTATTAAGGACCAGGCTTGCTAGCAGTTTTAGTAGCAGCTTGATGGTTAGTTTTCTGGGAGAACTAGTTATGTGGTTTTGGTGGTAGTTTAAGTTAGAGTTAGTTGTTAATTTTTATGAGATTTGAATTGTGTTCTTCCGAAATGACGATTGTAGCAAAAATGATGTCCCCTTTAGCCAGGAAATGACTTTCCCAGATCCTGGACCCCGCTAGTAAAGTTGGGTATGTTCTCGGCATTCTTGTGAAAGTATGAAAGTGGTAGGTTGCGCTTGCAGAGGCTTAAGCAAATTGCAGGTGAATTGTGACGTATGAGAGGTAAAATAGGGAGTTTGCATACTCCAGTTAAGGTTTAGTAGGAGTGTGCGTACTCCGCAGTATGAGAGTGGTGAAGTCGTTGAACTTCATATGTGTGGGGCGCTTTGTGCTAAAAAATTGTCCACATGGTTGTTGGTGATAAACGGACCCTGCGTGGTCTAAGACTCCGGAGTATATTGACAAGTGTAGGAGACACTTGGTTATATGTCGTAATCTGTCTGGTTTAGTATGTTGATCAGGCGTGGTCAACAAGTCAGTGTGTGAGTTAAGCGAGTAAGAGAAATTTTATCGACTGAGATTTGGCGAGTCCTATGTGCACCAGGACAGACCCATTGATCGGTTGAGAGTCAAATTTGCGGGTTGAATTTTGCTTGCAAATGTGGAAGACTGAGAAAGAGGAATAGCTGCATGAGCGAAAGTGCCATCAGTAAAAATCCGTAAGGTCTCGGAAGTAATTGTGTACCTTCCTGTAGTAAACCAGCAAGTTTGTTTTTGGTTATTGGTTTTGGTTAGTGCTCGCAATAATTTTGCATTCGTTTCATGTGAGTTGAAGTTGAGGAGGACAAGCAGCTAGACTTTGTCAGCCGCAGTGTGTGAGCGTGACGTCACAGTGAGCCGCGTTGCGATAGGTTGGTTAGTAAGAAGAGTCGCGAGCAGATTGGCAGCCGTCCGTAAGTGGCAATAGGTTGAGCAAGCGGGTGAAAGGAATCTTGGGAGTAAAAGTAATTTTCTTATTGAATCAAGTACACAAAAGATAGCGAATATTGAGTTTTTCAAAGCGTTCAGAAGTGCCATGAAGGGTGATTCTTACATTAAGGCGACAGTTGTGGAGCCGACCCCACTGGAAAATTCTCCGGCATATATTGTGATGGAGGAGCGACGTGTCACGCCATGTCTTTGGTTAAAGCAGTGGTGCAAATTGACAGAGAAACAGGGAAGTTTAGCGTTTCCAGAACATGGACTGTTTCATTTGAGAATTTTGAATCAGTTGCGAATTACATTATGTGAGACGAAGCCACTTCCGAGACCAGCACAGTTTAAGGCTTTAGCAGTTTGGGAGCTTGTAGCCAGACAGCAGCAAGAGATGAAATTCCAGAGAAGAATACGGAAGGTAGAGAAGTCTTTGGCAGAGGCAAATGGTAAATGGTCCGAGTGCAAGTCAGAGTTTGAAACTCTTGACACCACAAACTCCAGGTGCTGTGGTACAACAGGTGCCATTGCCGAATGCAAGTAACATCTCATTACAGGGATTGACAGCACAGCAATTGAGTGAGTGGTTGGATAGTTTGAATACACCTCGAAATACATCCAAGGGTGAAGAGCAGATAAATCGTTTAAGACTAGAAACAGAAATAACTGAGCTAGTTGAGGGAAGGATGGGAGTGAGCAGGTTAGAATCCTACACAGAAGAAGAGCTGAGATACTTGTGTCCAAGGATTACAAGAGAAGTGAGCAAGATACATCCGAAATTGGCAGATCTGGCAGAAAAACATGGCTTAGAGATTTAGAGAACCAAACATTTGAAAAGAGATTTTGAGGCAAAGGATTTTGAGCACATGAGGTCAGCAGGGATGAAGGCGCATCTAAAAGAATTATTGCAGAGTGCTCAGATTTGGGGAGCATTAGAGCAGTGGGAAGGCAGATGGGCAAAGAAGAAGGATAAACGGAAATGGGATTCACAAGAAGGGTCTGAAAGTGTTCAGAAAGAAAAGGATCCAGTAAAAATTTTACCGATGAGGGAAATTCCAGGAGGGCAGTTTGTTCATGTTCCATGGCACAGGAGTGATGTACTGTCATTCACAAATGATTACCCGAAACTGAAAGAGAAACCAGTTGATTGGTACCAGCAGACAGATAGATTTGAAAGCTTTCTAAATGTCTGAGGGAAGACTTGAATACTTTGTTAGAAATAGTGATTTGTGGGTTGAGTGCAAAAGAGCAGTGGATTGGCCGACGAGTGAACCGGAAAGGGATAGAGTTACAGGTGCACCATCACCTGAAGTGATGAAACATTATTATAAGGTGATTGAGTTCCTGAAGATGAGAATTTCTCCTAAAAATATTGACTGGCAGAGAATCGACAGGACAGTGCAAGAGACGAAAGAGTCAATGCATACCTATTATGAGAGATTGCTGAAAGCATTCAAAGAGTACAGTGGCAAGGAAGCAATTGAGCCGAAAGACATGTTGCACTTTGTGTTCAGGTTCGTCGAAGGATTGAGACCTGAAATAGGGCAGATGATTAAGAGTCATTTGATTTGTTGGCAAGCGAAGTCAATTGATGAGGTGTTGCAGTATGCGAAATACTGTAGTGATGAGACTGAGTTGAAGCAGAAAAAGCTGAAGGAGAAAGCGATGGTGATGCAGATTAAGGCAGCTAGGCAGGAGTGCAGGGAGCTTTAGTGCAACAGATGCTGCAGCAGCAGGGAAACATTTTGTTCCAACCTCAAATGAGAGGTAGGAGTCATGGAGTCAATATGACTTGTGGTCCAAATTTGAGTACTGTGATGTTTCAGAATGATATGCAGGGGATGAAAAAGATGTTGCCATGTCATTTGTGCGGAAACGTGGGACACTGGAAGCAGGAGTGTCCGTTGATGGCGCAGGATGGTGTTGTTCAGCAAAGTGGTGATGTCAATACATTTCAAACTGTGAAAGTCCCTAGAATGAGAGGACTTAATTCGAACGTTCAGAATCAAGTGCAGAATTTTCAACCCATGCAGCAGGTGCATGCATCAGGCCCCGATGGAACAGCAATAGATGATGCGTACTCAGCAGGTCATCGACAAGACAGAAGTAATGACACAGTGCACCAATTCCCATTACATAGCGAGAATGAAATAAACGATGAATGGATGAGTCTAAGTTTGGATGACGAGCCATGTATGCTTGCAGCATCATTAGAGGTAGATCAGAGAGGTCCATTTGTGAAGGGAAATGTGATGGGTCACAGAGTTTCATTCTTAGTGGACACAGGAGCTACACGTTCTACAGTGAGAAGTGCAGAAGTACCGAACTTACCTCTTTCAGGCAGAACAGTGCAGGTTGTGGCGGTAGCAAACAGACAGTTGACAAATCCGATCACAGATCCAGTACAGGTTGAGATTGGCAATTTCCAGGGGCTGCATAAGTTTGTAGTTTGTGCCTCAAGTCCAGTATCTCTACTGGGAAGGGACTTATTGCGCAAAACAAAATGTTCCATTAGTTGTTCGAATTCAGGAAGAGAGGTCCAGACTAACAGTGATCATGAGGAAGAACAAACATCTGAAACAGCAAATGAAAATGTTAATGAAGAGTACCCATTCATTGAGTTTTTCCTGATGTTTACTGTGAAAGAATTGCATGCAGATTTACAGGGAACAGCGCAGGAAAATGTGTGGGACCTGACAGGTAAAGAAGTGGGTTTGATCAAATGAGTGGAGCCAATTAAGATTACTTTGAAGACGAATGTAGGGGCATGTTTATACTCCGTTTGCGCCGGAATTGCGTTGTTTTTTTTAATGCAATTTCGACGCAAAACTTACTCCATATTTATACTTTGGCGTTAGACGCGTCTAGCACCAAAGTCCATGGAGTTAGCGTCATTTTTTAGCGTGGACACCTACTTTGCGTTAATTATATGCAAGGTAGGCGTTCCCGTCTAAAAAATCGACTCCGAGGCATGTGCGTCGGATTTATACTCCCGGGCAAAAATCACGCCCGGGAGTGGGCGGGTCAAAAAAAATGACGTACAGCCGCTTTTGCGCCATTTTTTAGCGCCTGCAAAAGGCAGGCGTTAAGGGACCTGTGGGCTCTGAAGGAGCCCAGAGGTGCCCCCCCATGTCCCCAGGGACACCCCCTGTCACCCATGCCCACCCCAGGAGGACACCCAAGGCTGGAGGGACCCATCCCAGGGACATTAAGGTAAGTTCAGGTTAGTGTTTTTTTTTGTTTTTTTTTGGTGGCATAGGGGGGCCTGATTTGTGCCCCCCTACATGCCACTATGCCCAATGACCATGCCCAGGGGACAGAAGTCCCCTGGGCATGGCCATTGGGCAAGGGGGCATGACTCCTGTCTTTGCTAAGACAGGAGTCATTTCTATGGGGGTTGGGAGTGAAAAAAAATGGCGCAAATCGGGTTGAGGCGAAAAAATTGCCTCAACCTGACTTGCCCCATTTCTTGACGCCCAAGCCCCATATCCCCCTACGCCGGCGCTGCCTGGTGTACGTCGTTTTTTTTAACGCACACCAGACGGCGCCGGCGGCTAACGCCGGCTAACGTCATTCAATATATACGGCGCCCGCATGGCGCTTCAGAATGGCGTTAGCCGGCGCTAATTTTTTTGATGCAAAACTGCGTTGGCGCAGTTTTGCGTCAAAAAGTATAAATATGGGCCGTAGTGTTTCCACAGCTTCCACAGTATAACATGGCACAAGATGTTCTGATGAAAGTGGCACAAATAATTGGAGATTTCCTGAAACAGGGGGTCTTAAAAGAAGTGTTGAGCAGTCCATGTAATTCATCGATAATGGGCCTGATGAAGCCGTGCGGGAAAGTACGCATTGTACAAGACTTGCGAAAAGTGAATGACATGGTGGTCAGGTGTTGCACTGTAGTGCCAAATCCAGCAGTGATACTGTTTCAGATTCCGTGTGATGCGGAGTGGTTCACAGTGGTTGATTTGTCACAAGCTTTCTTTTCTGTGCCTCTTCATGAGGGTAGTCAGTTTCTTTTTAGTTTCAAATTCCTAGACAGAGTCTACAGCTGGTGCAGACTTCCACAAAGGTATACAGAGTCACCGTCTCTGTTCAATCAGATCCTGAAAAATAATTTGGAGTCACTGGAACTACAGTACCAATCAACTCTAGTGCAGTACATTGATGATTGGCTGATTGCATCCAGGACAAGGGACGAGTGTAAGTATGACTTGATTGCCCTGTTGAATCATTTTGGAAAATTTGGACATAAAGTGTCACCTTTGAAATTGCAGTATTGTCAGAAGTCAGTGAAATACTTGGGACACCAGATTGAGAATGCGCCAAGGAGAATCTCCAGAGAGAGGATTACAATGATCCTGCAGATCTCAGAATGTTTCTGGGAATGGTAGGTTATTGTCAACAGTCGATTTCAGATTTTGCTTAGATTGCAAAACCATTGCAGCAACTAACAAATAAGGAAGTTACTGACCCCATTACGCTAGATGAAGATCAGATGAAAGAGTTTACTGAGTTGAAAGAGAGCTTGTGCAGAGCTCCAGCGTTGGGAATGCCTGATTACACCAAGCCATTTACATTGTTTTGTCAGGAACGTGATGCTTGTTCTTTGTCTGTTTTGGCACAGGTCCATGGAGGTGCTTATCGTTTAGTAGCCTATTTTTCAGCTACCTTGGTCCCAAGTGCAGCAGCTTTACCAGGTTGTCTGTGTGCAGTGGCCGCAGTTGGTCAAAGTCTTTCTCAATGTGAGGGAGTAGTGATGGGATACCCTTTGACGGTAATGGTACCACACTCTGTTGAGATTTTACTGACAAGGATGAAAACACAGTATTTGACTGGTGCAGGACTTACAAGGTATGAGACGAGCATATTAGGTGACCCAAATGTAACAGTGAAAAGATGTACAGTGTTGAACCCAGCAACATTACTTCCAAGGGATACCGTTGAAACTGAAAAAGAAGAAGACATCGAGCATGATTGTCTTGAGGTAACTGAACTGTGTACAAAATCAAGGCCTGATATCAGAGATACTCGATTGGAAGAAAATCACCAAATTGTCTTCGTTGATGGCTCACGTCTCAGACATGGTACAGGGAAATTAAGAGCAGGATATGCTGTATGCATAATCACAGGTACATTGGAAGCTTCCTGGCTTCGAAGTGTATATTGTGCACAAGTGGCAGAATTGGTAGCCCTTACTAGGGCATGCCATGTTTCTGCAAAACTGAGAGTCACAATCTATACTGACAGCCAGTATGGATTTGGAATTGTTCATGATTTTGGTCAATTATGGTCGCAAAGAGGTCTTCTGACTTCTACTGGTACACCAGTAAGAAATGGCGACAAGATAAAAGGGTTGTTGTATGCGATACAGTTACTTGAAGAAATTACTGTGGTAAAATGTAGTGCACATCAAAAGGCGCAAGAATACATCTCATTGGGAAATGGATATGCGGATCAAGTCCCAAGGTTTTGCGCATTGAACTATATACCGTTCAAAGACAAGTGGGAATTGATTACAGAAGATGACAACACATGTACAAGTTTTGCATTGAAAGTGATTGATACTCTGGAAGAATTGAAAACATTGCAAAGTAATGTTGACAAGGAAGAGAAACGTCTCTGGGCTAGATTAAAATTTGTTCAATGACCTGATGAGATTTGGGTTTCTGAGGAGGGTCAGATGGTCCTGCCAAATAGTTTATCATCACAAATGGCTTGATACTACCACGGACAAGTACATATTGGGAGAGATTCTATGGTTAGATTGTTTAAAATTGATTGGTTTAACCCTAAATTCAGGCAGGCAGCAGAGGCAGTATGTCATCACTGTATAGTTTGTCAGCAACTGAAAGTGGGAAAAGGGACAGTGGTGAATTTAAGCCACATTGTAAGAGCAGGAGGTGCATTCATCAGAATGCAACTGGATTTCATTGAAATGCCTGCGTGTAGAGGTTTGAAGTACGTGTTGGCGATTGTGTGTGTCTTTAGTCACTGGATTGAAGTATACCCTACAAGAAGGAATGACAGTCTCACAGTAGCAAAGCTGTTGCTTAGGGAGTTGATACCACGTTTCGGGTTTCTGATCTCTTTAGAATCAGATAGGGGAACTCAGTTCAATAACGATGTGATTAAACTCTTATGTGCAGCACTGAACATCGAGCAAAAGTTGCATTGTAGTTATCGCCCTGAAGCATCAGGACTGGTGGAACAGATGAATGGTACCTTGAAATCAAGAATTGCAAAGATGTGTGCAGCTACAAATCTGAAATGGCCAGATGCATTGCCTTTGGTGTTGATGTCAATGAGAAACACACTTGACAGGAAGACATGGCTGTCGCCTCATGAGATCCTCATGGGCAGAGCAATGAGATTACCAGCAGTTCCAGCCAATACACTTGTAAACATTGCAGATGATATGGTGTTGGACTACTCCAAGGGTCTGGCTGCTGTGGTTCGCTCTTTCTCTCAGCAGGTGCAGGCCACCACCCTGCCACCCATCCACGATCCAGGGCACAACCTGAGAGCCGGTGACTGGGTCGTTGTCAGAAAGTATGTTCGCAAGACTTGTTTGGAGCCACGTTAGAGGGGTCCTTACCAGGTGTTGTTAACAACTACGACAGCTGTGAAGTGTGCAGGACTCCCGAAATGGATACACTTGAGGCATACAAAGAGAGTGGTGTGTCCACCAGATCATGAAGAAGTATTGTTGAAAGTACCAACAACAGTGAAACAGGTTACAGCACCTGAACCAGAAAAAGAGCCAACAGAGCCTGACCAGAGCTTGTGGAAGATGGTTCCATTACCCCTGTATGAGACGAGAGTGAAGAATTACAGTAGGGTGTGCAAGAGCCTATCTCAACGGATACAGCAGGAGAGCCTAGCTCAGCAGAGGTTCTCCCAGAAGCAGATGGCGCTGAAAAGCAGACAGAGCAAGTGCCAGACCAAGAGGGGGAAAGAGTTGAGACAGATCAAACTCAAAGTGATCTGACTCCTCTGGAACCCGATGCAGGTCCATCAAGAGAAAACACCATAGAGAAAGAGAAGGAGAAGAGTCCAATCCGAAGAAGAATATTGACAGAAGGAACAAGAAAAGGAGATAATTGGCCTGGATCGCAGATTAGGAAGAAAAAGGATTTGGTCATAAATGAAACAATAGAGGAAGAAGTGGACATTACCAGAAAGGAAGAATTAAGTGAAGGAGAATTACATGGTGACCAAGACAGGTAAGCTAAATGGAAATTGGCATCAGAACGCACATTCAGTGATGGAACTGCCAACAGTTTGGGAGGTGATAAACAAGAGTCACTGAATAGAATGCCAGCACAGCTAATAAAGGAATTGAAGGCAAGACAAGCTGAATCCAAACTTTGGTGGGAGATGACATCCCTGACCAAATACCTTGAGTGCAAAATAATACCAATGGGCTTATACATTATGCTGTTGCCAACATTTGAGGATATGGACCCTGATCTTGTGAAGTAGTGGTAAGAGAATACCGAAGAATGATCCATGAGGCTGAAAAACACGCTAATTGAACATGTGAAAAGAAAGATGGAACAACAATCCGCTACAGTGGAGGGCAGTATGAAAGAATTGGAAAAGTCTACAGATGTTCCAGGAACAAAGGAGTTAATAACTAGGATGGAAAAACAGTTATAAGAGTATGATGAAGAAATCATGGAAAGAAAAGCAAGAAAATCCACAAGAGATAGACTTGACTATTAATATGGGTGGATTTACACCTTTGTGAAGAAATTTGATAACCTAAGTATAAAGGAGAAGCTTGATAAGCTCACCATGGGTGGGATAGTGAGAATGAGTTCAGCTCAGACCCAGGATCCAGCACAGATGAATGCTCCAGGGAATAAAAGGATTTTCACAAGGAACTCTGCCTCCTGTGCATATCAGCGCGACAAGGAGGGGGAGGCAGAACACAGAGGGGCTCCAAAAAAGATGAAGCAGGACAAGAACAGGGAAGAGGAAGAGGACAAGGGAGAAACTGGGCAAAAGACAATAGCCCCCAAGATGATAAATAGGAACATTGACTTGGAAGAAAGGCTACTGGTTGTTAATATTTCAACAATGACTTTAAATCCAAAACAGGAAACAGTATTGAATTTGGGACTTACATTTTGTCCCCTGTCAAACTCCAACTTTACAAATGTGAGAACTGAAATGTATACATAGATTAGAAAGTTAAAGCTGCATAAATTCCATCCGATGAGACCGCATAGGGCACCAGTTGGTGCTGAAAACACAAATAAGACGTCTACGTTCACGACTGATGACATCCCAGAAATACCGGAAATACAAGACCTGAGCAAGGAGACAAATCAAAATCAGATGGGGAACCCAACCTGGGAGCAATAGCTGGGAAAAATAAATTTGGAATGTATCAGGCCTGGATGATGAAGGGAAGAGAGAGAAACCACAGGATCTAGAGTCAGCAAAGGCAGTTTTAACTACCCTGAATGAGATGGGATTCAGCACAGATGTACCAATAAGAAGTGGTTGCAAACCTAGGGCAAGATTTTTCCCTCAACTCTCTCCTGATAATAAGATTGACTTATTCCACAAACTGGTGGTGAATGATCTGAACAATCTGAGGAGAAAATGATGTAAGAGAAGGCATGGAGGCAACTTCATGCTGAAGCACTGGCAGGATATCACAGCATGAAGTTGAAATTCATCATTAAATATAAAGCCACCGGATAAGGGAGGCAATATTTTAAACATGGACCACATACATGAGGGAAGCAAGGAGACAATTGAACAGTGTCACCCATTATGAATGTCTCCTATAAAAAATCCATGAAGGAGATTGAGACAGAGTATCATCTAAAGCTGAAGGGATGGCACGAAATATCTACTAGATTAGAATGTATACCAATTTCTTTGTACTGAGCATGCAAAAACAGCCACCATATACTTCCTCCCAAAAACGCAAAAAAATACCAAAACATTGCCAGGGAAGACCCAATGTGAGCTCCTTTGGTACAGTAATAGAAAACAGCTTGAGCTATCTGAACTTGTTTTTACAACCTTATGTCACTAGCTTGCCATCCTTTCTTAAGGATTTCACTGACGTTTTAAGGAAATTGGGGTCCTTTTGAAATCAGGTTACATAATGACGACATTTGATGTTTTACCATTACACACATCTATCAACCATGCAGATGGAATAAACGCTTTTAAATACTTCTTAAGAGAAAAACCAATGGAACACCTGGAACACACTAGGATGTTGATCAAAATGCTGTGATTCTGTATTACCCACAACATATTTGTCTTCAGCAGCAGATACTATTTACAAAAACAGCATACGGCAATGGGCACCTCCTTCACCCCTACCTACGCAAACTTGGTAATGGGGTTGTGGGAGAAGGAAGTAGCTTTGGCGGAGACAAATGAACGGTATACGAAATTTTTTGCAATGTGGGTACGCTTCATTGACGATCTTTTCATCCTGTGGGAGGGTGTAGAAATGGAGCTGTGTGACTTCATAAGTAAGCTAAATACTAACAGCTTAAAAATTCAATTTCCTGCCTCACACAACTACACACACTACAGTTTCTTGGATATTGATGTGGATGTTCTGGGTGGGAAACTGGTAACAAAAATATAGAGTAAAGCCATAGCTACAGACTCTATATTGCATGCAAATAGTGGCCATGCTGATGTCCTCAAATGGAGCATTCTGTATGGGCAGATGCTAAGGAATAGAAGGATATGCTCAACAGAGACAGAATTTGAAAAAGAGGTCATGGACGTGTCTGGAGGTTCACTTAACAAGTGTGCTAGAGAAGGGAAAGGGTCAGAGAAAAGGAAAGAACCAGCTATTGTTTGAACAAAGGGAACGGCCCGAACAAAAAGAGAATGGAGTCAAGAGGCTCTTTCTGGAATATGATATGGCTCTGCCAATCATTAAGAAAATTCTTGAAAAAAATTGGTGCATATTGAGTAAGCAATGACTGGGGGTGAGTGTTTGACAATGTTCAGCATTCCGTCCATCACTTGTTGTTTTTGCTTTGTTGCCCTAAGTGGGAAGGGTATGCCCAGACGTGGGTCCCGTGCTTCCCATGCCACTGGATTCAAGCTAGCCTGGCTGATGAGGAGTAAAACCCCGAAACCGGTCCCAGGATGCTTGTTTTCGGTCCAGTGAGGACCTGGCTTGGCAGTTCGGGCTGGACTGTTCCCATGAGGAACAGGGTCAAGACTGATTTGCAGATGGCTGGGTCCAAACTGGGGTGGCATGGTGAGCAAAAGAACGATGGATTAATCCCAGATCAGTGACTGGGGGTGAGTGTTTGACAATGTTCAGCATTCCGTCCATCACTTGTTGTTTTTGCTTTGTCGCCCTAAGAGGGAAGGGTATGCCCAGACGTGGGTCCCGTGCTTCCCATGCCACTGGATTCAAGCTAGCCTGGCTGATGAGGGGTGAAACCCCGAAACCGGTCCCAGGATGCTTGTTTCCGGTCCAGTGAGGACCTGCTTGGCAGTTCGGGCTGGACTGTTCCCATGAGGAACAGGGTCAAGACTGATTTGCATATGGCTGGGTCCAAACTGGGGTGGCATGGTGAGCAAAAGAACGATGGATTAAACCCAGATCTGTGACTGGGGGTGAGTGTTTGACAATGTTCAGCATTCCGTCCATCACTTGTTGTTTTTGCTTTGTCGCCCTAAGTGGGAAGGGTATGCCCAGACGTGGGTCCCGTGCTTCCCATGCCACTGGATTCAAGCTAGCCTGGCTGATGAGGGGTGAAACCCCAAAACTGGTCCCAGGATGCTTGTTTCCGGTCCAGTGAGGACCTGGCTTGGCCGTTCGGGCTGGACTGTTCCCATGAGGAACAGGGTCAAGACTGATTTGCATATGGCTGGGTCCAAACTGGGGTGGCATGTTGAGCAAAAGAACGATGGATTAAACCCAGATCTGTGACGGGGGTGAGTGTTTGACAATGTTCAGCATTCCGTCCATCACTTTTTGTTTTTGCTTTGTCGCCCTAAGTGGGAAGGTTATGCCCAGACGAAACCGGTCCCAGGATGCTTGTTTCCGGTCCAGTGAGGACCTGGCTTGGCAGTTCAGGCTGGACTGTTCCCATGAGGAACAGGGTCAAGACTGATTTGCATATGGCTGGGTCCAAACTGGGGTGGCATGGTGAGAAAAAGAACGATGGATTAAACCCAGATCTGTGACTGGGGGTGAGTGTTTGACAATGTTCAGCATTCCGTCCATCACTTGTTGTTTTTGCTTTGCCGCCCTAAGTGGGAAGGGTATGCCCAGACGTGGGTCCCGTGCATCCCCTGCCACTGGATTCAAGCTAGCCTGGCTGATGAGGGGTGAAACCCCGAAACCGGTCCCAGGATGCTTGTTGTAAGGTCCAGTGAGGACCTGGCTTGGCAGTTCGGGCTGGACTGTTCCCATGAGGAACAGGGTCAAGACTGATTTGCATATGGCTGGGTCCAAACTGGGGTGGCATGGTGAGCAAAAGAACGATGGATTAAACCCAGATCTGTGACTGGGGGTGAGTGTTTGACAATGTTCAGCATTCCGTCCATCACTTGTTGTTTTTGCTTTGTCGCCCTAAGTGGGAAGGGTATGCCCAAACGTGGGTCCCGTGCTTCCCATGCCACTGGATTCAAGCTAGCCTGGCTGATGAGGGGTGAAACCACGAAACCGGTCCCAGGATGCTTGTTTCCAGTCCAGTGAGGACCTGGCTTGGCAGTTCGGGCTGGACTATTCCCATGAGGAACAGGGTCAAGACTGATTTGCATATGGCTTGGTCCAAACTGGGGTGGCATGGTGAGCAAAAGAACGATGGATTAAACCCAGATCTGTGACTGGGGGTGAGTGTTTGACAATGTTAAGCATTCCGTCCATCACTTGTTGTTTTTACTGTGTCGCCCTAAGTGGAAGGGTATGCCCAGACGTGGGTCCCGTGCTTCCCATGCCACTGGATTCAAGCTAGCCTGGCTGATGAGGGGTGAAACCCCGAAACCGGTCCCAGGATGCTTGTTTCCAGTCCAGTTAGGACCTGGCTTGGCAGTTCGGGCTGGACTGTTCCCATGAGGAACAGGGTCAAGACTGATTTGCATATAGCTGGGTCCAAACTGGGGTGGCATGGTGAGCAAAAGAACGATGGATTAAACCCAGATCTGTGACTGGGGGTGAGTGTTTGACAATGTTCAGCTTTCCGTCCATCACTTGTTGTTTTTGCTTTGTCGCCCTAAGGGGAAGGGTATGCCTAGACGTGGGTCCCGTGCTTCCCATGCCACTGGATTCAAGTTAGCCTGGCTGATGAGGGGTGAAACCACGAAACCGGTCCCAGGATGCTTGTTTCCGGTCCAGTGAGGACCTGGCTTGGCAGTTCGGGCTGGACTATTCCCATGAGGAACAGGGTCAAGACTGATTTGCATATGGCTTGGTCCAAACTGGGGTGGCATGGTGAGCAAAAGAACGATGGATTAAACCCAGATCTGTGACTGGGGGTGAGTGTTTGACAATGTTCAGCATTCCGTCCATCACTTGTTGTTTTTGCTTTGTCGCCCTAAGTGGGAAGGGTATGCCTAGACGTGGGTCCCGTGCTTCCCATGCCACTGGATTCAAGTTAGCCTGGCTGATGAGGGGTGAAACCACGAAACCGGTCCCAGGATGCTTGTTTCCAGTCCAGTGAGGACCTGGCTTGGCAGTTCGGGCTGGACTATTCCCATGAGGAACAGGGTCAAGACTGATTTGCATATGGCTTGGTCCAAACTGGGGTGGCATGGTGAGCAAAAGAACGATGGATTAAACCCAGATCTGTGCTGGGGGTGAGTGTTTGACAATGTTAAGCATTCCGTCCATCACTTGTTGTTTTTACTGTGTCGCCCTAAGTGGAAGGGTATGCCCAGACGTGGGTCCCGTGCTTCCCATGCCACTGGATTCAAGCTAGCCTGGCTGATGAGGGGTGAAACCCCGAAACCGGTCCCAGGATGCTTGTTTCCAGTCCAGTTAGGACCTGGCTTGGCAGTTCGGGCTGGACTGTTCCCATGAGGAACAGGGTCAAGACTGATTTGCATATAGCTGGGTCCAAACTGGGGTGGCATGGTGAGCAAAAGAACGATGGATTAAACCCAGATCTGTGACTGGGGGTGAGTGTTTGACAATGTTCAGCTTTCCGTCCATCACTTGTTGTTTTTGCTTTGTCGCCCTAAGTGGGAAGGGTATGCCCAGACGTGGGTCCCGTACTTCCCATGCCACTAGATTCAAGCTAGCCTGGCTGATGAGGGGTGAAACCCCGAAACCGGTCCCAGGATGCTTGTTTCCGGTCCAGTGAGGACCTGGCTTGGCAGTTCGGGCTGGACTGTTCCCATGAGGAACAGGGTCAAGACTGATTTGCATATGGCTGGGTCCAAACTGTGGTGGCATGGTGAGCAAAAGAACGATGGATTAAACCCAGATCTGTGACTGGGGGTGAGTGTTTGACAATGTTCAGCATTCCGTCCATCACTTGTTGTTTTTGCTTTGTCGCCCTAAGTGGGAAGGGTATGCCTAGACGTGGGTCCCGTGCTTCCCATGCCACTGGATTCAAGTTAGCCTGGCTGATGAGGGGTGAAACCCCGAAACCGGTCCCAGGATGCTTGTTTCCGGTCCAGTGAGGACCTGGCTTGGCAGTTCGGGCTGGACTGTTCTCATGAGGAACAGGGTCAAGACTGATTTGCATATGGCTGGGTCGAAACTGGGGTGGCATGGTGAGCAAAAGAACGATGGATTAAACCCAGATCTGTGACTGGGGGTGAGTGTTTGACAATGTTCAGCATTCTGTCCATCACTTGTTGTTTTTGCTTTGTCGCCCTAAGTGGGAAGGGTATGCCCAGACGTGGGTCCCGTGCTTCCCATGCCACTGGATTCAAGCTAGCCTGGCTGATGAGGGGTGAAACCACGAAACCGGTCCCAGGATGCTTGCTTCCAGTCCAGTGAGGACCTGGCTTGGCAATTCGGGCTGGACTGTTCCCATGAGGAACAGGGTCAAGACTGATTTGCATATGGCTGGGTCCAAACTGGGGTGGCATGGTGAGTCAAAGAACGATGGATTAAACCCAGATCTGTGACTGGGGGTGAGTGTTTGACAATGTTCAGCATTCCGTCCATCACTTGTTGTTTTTGCTTTGTCGCCCTAAGTGGGAAGGGTATGCCCAGAGTTGGGTCCCGTGCTTCCCCTGCCACTGGATTCAAGCTAGCCTGGCTGATGAGGGGTGAAACCCCGAAACCGGTCCCAGGATGCTTGTTGTAAGGTCCAGTGAGGACCTGGCTTGGCAGTTCTGGCTGGACTGTTCCCATGAGGAACAGGGTCAAGACTGATTTGCAAATGGCTGGGTCCAAACTGGGGTGGCATGGTGAGCAAAAGAACGATGGATTAAACCCAGATCTGTGACTGGGGGTGAGTGTTTGACAATGTTCAGCATTCCGTCCATCACTTGTTGTTTTTGCTTTGTCGCCCTAAGTGGGAAGGGTATGCCCAGACGTGGGTCCCGTGCTTCCCATGCCACTGGATTCAAGCTAGCCTGGCTGATGAGGGGTGAAACCACGAAACCGGTCCCAGGATGCTTGTTTCCAGTCCAGTGAGGACCTTGCTTGGCAGTTCGGGCTGGACTATTCCCATGAGGAACAGGGTCAAGACTGATTTGCATATGGCTTAGTCCAAACTGGGGTGGCATGGTGAGCAAAAGAACGATGGATTAAACCCAGATCTGTGACTGGGGGTGAGTGTTTGACAATGTTCAGCTTTCCGTTCATCACTTGTTGTTTTTGCTTTGTCGGCCTAAGTGGGAAGGGTATGCCCAGACGTGGGTCCCGTACTTCCCATGCCACTAGATTCAAGCTAGCCTGGCTGATGAGGGGTGAAACCCCGAAACCGGTCCCAGGATGCTTGTTTCCGGTCCAGTGAGGACCTGGCATGGCAGTTCGGGCTGGACTGTTCCCATGAGGAACAGGGTCAAGACTGATTTGCATATGGCTGGTTCCAAACTGTGGTGGCATGGTGAGCAAAAGAACGATGGATTAAACCCAGATCTGTGACTGGGGGTGAGTGTTTGACAATGTTCAGCATTCTGTCCATCACTTGTTGTTTTTGCTTTGTCGCCCTAAGTGGGAAGGGTATGCCCAGACGTGGGTCCCGTGCTTCCCATGCCACTGGATTCAAGCTAGCCTGGCTGATGAGGGGTGAAACCACGAAACCGGTCCCAGGATGCTTGCTTCCAGTCCAGTGAGGACCTGGCTTGGCAATTCGGGCTGGACTGTTCCCATGAGGAACAGGGTCAAGACTGATTTGCATATGGCTGGGTCCAAACTGGGGTGGCATGGTGAGTCAAAGAACGATGGATTAAACCCAGATCTGTGACTGGGGGTGAGTGTTTGACAATGTTCAGCATTCCGTCCATCACTTGTTGTTTTTGCTTTGTCGCCCTAAGTGGGAAGGGTATGCCCAGAGTTGGGTCCCGTGCTTCCCCTGCCACTGGATTCAAGCTAGCCTGGCTGATGAGGGGTGAAACCCCGAAACCGGTCCCAGGATGCTTGTTGTAAGGTCCAGTGAGGACCTGGCTTGGCAGTTCTGGCTGGACTGTTCCCATGAGGAACAGGGTCAAGACTGATTTGCAAATGGCTGGGTCCAAACTGGGGTGGCATGGTGAGCAAAAGAACGATGGATTAAACCCAGATCTGTGACTGGGGGTGAGTGTTTGACAATGTTCAGCATTCCGTCCATCACTTGTTGTTTTTGCTTTGTCGCCCTAAGTGGGAAGGGTATGCCCAGACGTGGGTCCCGTGCTTCCCATGCCACTGGATTCAAGCTAGCCTGGCTGATGAGGGGTGAAACCACGAAACCGGTCCCAGGATGCTTGTTTCCAGTCCAGTGAGGACCTTGCTTGGCAGTTCGGGCTGGACTATTCCCATGAGGAACAGGGTCAAGACTGATTTGCATATGGCTTAGTCCAAACTGGGGTGGCATGGTGAGCAAAAGAACGATGGATTAAACCCAGATCTGTGACTGGGGGTGAGTGTTTGACAATGTTCAGCTTTCCGTTCATCACTTGTTGTTTTTGCTTTGTCGGCCTAAGTGGGAAGGGTATGCCCAGACGTGGGTCCCGTACTTCCCATGCCACTAGATTCAAGCTAGCCTGGCTGATGAGGGGTGAAACCCCGAAACCGGTCCCAGGATGCTTGTTTCCGGTCCAGTGAGGACCTGGCATGGCAGTTCGGGCTGGACTGTTCCCATGAGGAACAGGGTCAAGACTGATTTGCATATGGCTGGTTCCAAACTGTGGTGGCATGGTGAGCAAAAGAACGATGGATTAAACCCAGATCTGTGACTGGGGGTGAGTGTTTGACAATTTTCAGCATTCCGTCCATCACTTGTTGTTTTTGCTTTGTCGCCCTAAGTGGGAAGGGTATGCCTAGACGTGGGTCCCGTGCTTCCCATGCCACTGGATTCAAGTTAGCCTGGCTGATGAGGGGTGAAACCCCGAAACCGGTCCCAGGATGCTTGTTTCCGGTCCAGTGAGGACCTGGATTGGCAGTTCAGGCTGGACTGTTCTCATGAGGAACAGGGTCAAGACTGATTTGCATATGGCTGGGTCCAAACTGGGGTGGCATAGTGAGCAAAAGAACGATGGATTAAACCCAGATCTGTGACTGGGGGTGAGTGTTTGACAATGTTCAGCATTCCGTCCATCACTTGTTGTTTTTGCTTTGTCGCCCTAAGTGGGAAGGGTATGCCCAGACGTGGGTCCCGTGCTTCCCATGCCACTGGATTCAAGCTAGCCTGGCTGATGAGGGGTGAAACCACGAAACCGGTCCCAGGATGCTTGCTTCCAGTCCAGTGAGGACCTGGCTTGGCAATTCGGGCTGGACTGTTCCCATGAGGAACAGGGTCAAGACTGATTTGCATATGGCTGGGTCCAAACTGGGGTGGCATGGTGAGCAAAAGAACGATGGATTAAACCCAGATCTGTGACTGGGGGTGAGTGTTTGACAATGTTAAGCATTCCGTCCATCACTTGTTGTTTTTGCTTTGCCGTCCCTAAGTGGGAAGGGTATGCCCAGACGTGGGTCCCGTGCTTCCCATGCCACAGGATTCAAGCTAGCCTGGCTGATGAGGGGTAAAACCCCGAAACCGGTCCCAGGATGCTTGTTTCCGGTCCAGTGAGGACCTGGCTTGGCAGTTCGGGCTAGACTGTTCCCATGAGGAACAGGGTCAAGACTTATTTGCATATAGCTGGGTCCAAAATGGGGTGGCATGGTGAGCAAAAGAACGATGGATTAAACCCAGATCTGTGACTGGGGGTGAGTGTTTGACAATGTTCAGCATTCCGTCCATCACTTGTTGTTTTGCTTTGTCGCCCTTAGTGGGAAGGGTATGCCCAGACGTGGGTCCCGTGCTTCCCATGCCACTGGATTCAAGCTAGCCTGGCTGATGAGGGGTGAAACCCCGAAACCGGTCCCAGGATGCTTGTTTCCGGTCCAGTGAGGACCTGGCTTGGCAGTTCAGGCTGGACTGTTCCCATGAGGAACAGGGTCAAGACTGATTTGCATATGGCTGGGTCCAAACTGGGGTGGCATGGTGAGCAAAAGAACGATGGATTAAACCCAGATCTGTGACTGGGGGTGAGTGTTTGACAATGTTCAGCATTCCGTCCATCACTTGTTGTTTTTGCTTTGTCGCCCTAAGTGGGAAGGGTATGCCCAGACGTGGGTCCCGTGCTTCCCATGCCACTGGATTCAAGCTAGCCTGGCTGATGAGGGGTGAAGCCCCGAAACCGGTCCCAGGATGCTTGTTTCCGGTCCAGTGAGGACCTGGCTTGGCAGTTCGGGCTGGACTGTTCCCATGAGGAACAGGGTCAAGACTGATTTGCATATGGCTGGGTCCAAACTGGGGTGGCATGGTGAGCAAAAGAACGATGGATTAAACCCAGATCTGTGACTGGGGGTGAGTGTTTGACAATGTTCAGCATTCCGTCCATCACTTGTTGTTTTTGCTTTATCGCCCTAAGTGGGAAGGGTATGCCCAGACGTGGGTCCCGTGCTTCCCATGCCACTGGATTCAAGCTAGCCTGGCTGATGAGGGGTGAAACCCCGAAACCGGTCCCATGATGATTGTTTCCGGTCCAGTGAGGACCTGGCTTGGCAGTTCGGGCTGGACTGTTCCCATGAGGAACAGGGTCAAAACTGATTTGCATATGGCTGGGTCCAAACTGGGATGGCATGGTGAGCAAAAGAACGATGAATTAAACCCAGATCTGTGACTGGGGATGAGTGTTTGACAATGTTCAGCATTCCATCCATCACTTGTTGTTTTTGCTTTGTCACCCTAAGTGGGAAGGGTATGCCCAGATGTGGATCCCGTGCTTCCCATGCCACTGGATTCAAGCTAGCCTGGCTGATGAGGGGTGAAATCCCGAAACCGGTCCCAGGAGGCTTGTTTCCGGTCCAGTGAGGACCTGCTTGGCAGTTCGGGCTGGACTGTTCCCATGAGGAACAGGGTCAAGACTGATTTGCATATGGCTGGGTCCAAACTGGGGTGGCATGGTGAGCAAAAGAACAATGGATTAAACCCAGATCTGTGAATGGGGGTGAGTGTTTGACAATGTTCAGCATTCCGTCCATCACTTGTTGTTTTTGCTTTGTCGCCCTAAGTGGGAAGGGTATGCCCAGACGTGGGTCCCGTGCTTCCCATGCCACTGAATTCAAGCTAGCCTGGCTGATGCGGGGTGAAACCCCGAAACCGGTCCCAGGATGCTTGTTTCCGGTTCAGTAAGGACCTGGCTTGGCAGTTCGGGCTGGACTGTTCCCATGAGGAACAGGGTCAAGACTGATTTACAAATGGCTGGGTCCAAACTGGGGTGGCATGGTGAGCAAAAGAACGATGGATTAAACCCAGATCTGTGACTGGGGGTGAGTGTTTGACAATGTTCAGCATTCCGTCCATCACTTGTTGTTTTTGCTTTGTTGCCCTAAGTGGGAAGGGTATGCCCAGACGTGGGTACCGTGCTTCCCATGCCACTGGATTCAAGCTAGGCTGGCTGATGAGGGGTGAAACCCCGAAACCGGTCCCAGGATGCTTGTTTCCGGTCCAGTGAGGACCTGGCTTGGCAGTTCGGGCTGGACTGTTCCCATGAGGAACAGGGTCAAGACTGATTTGCATATGGCTGGGTCCAAACTGGGGTGGCATGGTGAGCAAAAGAACGATGGATTAAACCCAGATCTGTGAGTGGGGGTGAGTGTTTGACAATGTTCAGCATTCCGTCCATCACTTGTTATTCTTGCTTTGTCGCCCTAAGTGGGAAGGGTATGCCCAGTCGTGGGTCCCGTGCTTCCCATGCCACTGAATTCAAGCTAGCCTGGCTGATGAGGGGTGAAACCCCGATACCGGTCCCAGGATGCTTGTTTCCGGTCTAGTGAGGACCTGGCTTGGCAGTTCGGGCTGGACTATTCCCATGAGGAACAGGGTCAAGACTGATTTGCATATGGCTGGGTCCAAACTGGGGTGGCATGGTGAGCAAAAGAACAATGGATTGAACCCAGATCTGTGACTGGGGGTGTGTGTTTGACAATGTTCATTATTCCGTCCATCACTTGTTGTTTTTGCTTTATCGCCCTAAGTGGGAAGGGTATGCCCAGACGTGGGTCCCGTGCTTCCCATGCCACTGGATTCAAGCTAGCCTGGCTGATGAGGGGTCAAACCCTGAAACCGGTCCCAGGATGCTTGTTTCAGGTCCAGTGAGGACCTGGCTTGGCAGTTCGGGCTGGACTGTTCCCATGAGGAACAGGGTCAAGACTGATTTGCATATGGCTGGGTCCAAACTGGGGTGGCATGGTGAGCAAAAGAACGATGTATTAAACCCAGATTTGTGACTGGGGGTGAGTGTTTGACAATGTTCAGCATTCCGTCCATGATTTGTTGTTTTTGCTTTGTGGCCCTAAGTGGGAAGGGTATGCCCAGACGTGGGTAACGTGCTTCCCATGCCACTGGATTGAAGCTAACCTGGCTGATGAGGGGTGAAACACCGAAACAGGTCCCAGGATGCTTGTTTCCGGTCCAGTGAGGACCTGGCTTGGCAGTTCGGGCTGGACTGTTCCCATGAGGAACAGGGTCAAGACTGATTTGCATATGGCTGGGTCCAAACTGGGGTGGCATGGTGAGCAAAAGAATAATGGATTAAACAAAGATCTGTGACATCTGGGTGAGTGTTTGACAATGTTCAGCATTCCGTCCATCACTTGTTGTTTTTGCTTTGTCGCCCTAAGTGGGAAGGGTATGCCTAGACGTGGGTCCCGTGCTTCCCATGCCACTGGATGCAAGTTAGCCTGGCTGATGAGGGGTGAAACCCCGAAACCGGTCCCAGGATGCTTGTTTCCGGTCCAGTGAGGACTTGGCTTGGCAGTTCGGGCTGGACTGTTCCCATGAGGAACAGGGTCAAGACTGATTTGCATATGGCTGGGTCCAAACTGGGGTGGCATGGTGAGCAAAAGAACGGTGGATTAAACCCAGATCTGTGACTGGGGGTGAGTGTTTGACAATGTTCAGCAGTCCGTCCATCAGTTGTTGTTTTTGCTTTGTCGCTCTAAGTGGGAAGGGTATGCCCAGACGTGGGTCCCGTGCTTCCCATGCCACTGGATTCAAGCTATCCTGGCTGATGAGTGGTGAAACCCCGAAACTGGTCCCAGGATGCTTGCTTCCGGTCCAGTGAGGACCTGGCTTGGCAGTTCGGGCTGGACTGTTCCCATGAGGAACAGGGTCAAGACTGATTTGCATATGGCTGGGTCCAAACTGGGGTGGCATGGTGAGCAAAAGAACAATGGATTAAACCCAGATCTGTGACTGGGGGTGAGTGTTTGACAATGTTCAGCATTCCGTCCATCACTTGTTGTTTTTGCTTTGTCGCCCTAAGTGGGAAGGGTATGCCCAGACGTGGGTCCCGTGCTTCCCATGCCACTAGATTCAAGCTAGCCTGGCTGATGAGGGGTGAAACCCCGAAACCGGTCCCAGGATGCTTGTTTCCGGTCCAGTGAGGACCTGGCTTGGCAGTTCGGGCTGGACTGTTCCCATGAGGAACAGGGTCAAGACTGATTTGCATATGGCTGGGTCCAAATTGGGGTGGCATGGTGAGCAAAAGAAGGATGGATTAAACCCAGATCTGTGACTGGGGGTGAGTGTTTGACAATGTTCAGCATTCCGTCCATCACTTGTTGTTTTTGCTTTGTCGCCCTAAGTGGGAAGGGTATGCCCAGACGTGGGTCCCGTGCTTCCCATGCCACTGGATTCAAGCTAGCCTGGCTGATGAGGTGTGAAACCCCAAAACCGGTCCCAGGATGCTTGTTTCCGGTCCAGTGAGGACCTGGCTTGGCAGTTCGGGCTGGACTGTTCCCATGAGGAACAGGGTCAAGACTGATTTGCATATGGCTGGGTCCAAACTGGGGTGGCATGGTGAGCAAAAGAACGATGGATTAAACCCAGATCTGTGACTGGGGGTGAGTGTTTGACAATGTTCAGCATTCCGTCCATCACTTGTTGTTTTTGCTTTGTCGCCCTAAGTGGGAAGGGTATGCCCAGACGTGGGTCCCGTGCTTCCCATGCCACTGGATTCAAGCTAGCCTGCTAGCCTGGCTGGTGAGGGGTGAAACCCCGAAACCGGTCCCAGTATGCTTGTTTCCGGTCCCGTGAGGACCTGGCTTGGCAGTTAGGGCTGGACTGTTCCCATGAGGAACAGGGTCAAGACTGATTTGCATATGGCTGGGTCCAAACTAGGGTGGCATGGTGAGCAAAAGAACAATGGATTAAACCCAGATCTGTGACTGAGGGTGAGTGTTTGACAATGTTCAGCATTCCGTCCATCACTTGTTGTTTTTGCTTTGTCGCCCTAAGTGGGAAGGGTATGCCCAGACGTGGGTCCCATGCTTCCCATGCCACTGGATTCAAGCTAGCCTGGCTAATGAGGGGTGAAACCCCGAAACCGGTCCCAGGATGCTTGTTTCCGGTCCAGTGAGGACCTGGCTTGGCAGTTCGGGCTGGACTGTTCCCATGAGGAACTGGGTCAAGACTGATTTGCGTATGGCTGGGTCCAAACTGGGTTGGCATGGTGAGCAAAAGAACGATGGATTAAACCCAGATCTGTGACTGGGGGTGAGTGTTTGACAATGTTCAGCATTCCGTCCATCACTTGTTATTCTTGCTTTGTTGCCCTAAGTGGGAAGGGTATGCCCAGACGTGGGTCCCGTGCTTCCCATGCCACTGGATTCAAGCTAGCCTGGCTGATGAGGGGTGAAACCCCGAAACCGGTCCCAGGATGCTTGTTTCTGGTCTAGTGAGGACCTGGCTTGGCAGTTCGGGCTGGACTGTTCCCATGAGGAACAGGGTCAAGACTGATTTGCATATGTCTGGGTCCAAACTGGGGTGGCATGGTGAGCAAAAGAACGATGGATTAAACCCAGATCTGTGACTGGGGGTGAGTGTTTGACAATGTTCAGCATTCCGTCCATCACTTGTTGTTTTTGCTTTATCGCCCTAAGTGGGAAGTGTATGCCCAGACGTGGGTCCCGTGCTTCCCATGCCACTGGATTCAAGCTAGCCTGGCTGATGAGGGGTGAAACCCCGAAACCGGTCCCAGGATGCTTGTTTCCGGTCCAGTGAGGACCTGGCTTGGCAGTTCGGGCTGGACTGTTCCCATGAGGAACAGGGTCAAGACTGATTTGCATATGGCTGGGTCCCAACTGGGGTGGCATGGTGAGCAAAAGAAGGATGGATTAAACCCAGATCTGTGACTGGGGGTGAGTGTTTGACAATGTTCAGCATTCCGTCCATCACTTGTTGTTTTTGCTTTGTCGCCCTAAGTGGGAAGCGTATGCCCAGACGTGGGTCCCGTGCTTCCCATGCCACTGGATTCAAGCTAGCCTGGCTGATGAGGGGTGAAACCCCGAAACCGGTCCCAGGATGCTTGTTTCCAGTCCAGTGAGGACCTGGCTTGGCAGTTCGGGCTGGACTGTTCCCATGAGGAACAGGGTCAAGACTGATTTGCATATGGCTGGGTCCAAACTGGGGTGGCATGGTGAGCAAAAAAACGATGGATTAAACCCAGATCTGTGACTGGGGGTGAGTGTTTGACAATGTTCAGCATTCCTTCCATCACTTGTTATTCTTGCTTTGTTGCCCTAAGTGGGAAGGGTATGCCCAGACGTGGGTCCCGTGCTTACCATGCCACTGGATTCAAGCTAGGCTGGCTGATGAGGGGTGAAACCCCAAAACCAGTCCCAGGAAGCTTGTTTCCGGTCCAGTGAGGACCTGGCTTGGCAGTTCGGGCTGGACTGTTCCCATGAGGAACAGGGTCAAGACTGATTTGCATATGGCTGGGTCCAAACTGGGGTGGCATGGTGAGCAAAAGAACGATGGATTAAACCCAGATCTGTGACTGGGGGTGAGTGTTTGACAATGTTCAGCATTCCGTCCATCACTTGTTGTTTTTGCTTTGTCGCCCTAAGTGGGAAGGGTATGCCCAGACGTGGGTCCCATGCTTCCCATGCCACTGGATGCAAGTTAGCCTGGCTGATGAGGGGTGAAACCCCGATACCGGTCCCAGGATGCTTGTTTACGGTCCAGTGAGGACTTGGCTTGGCAGTTCGGGCTGGACTGTTCCCATGAGGAACAGGGTCAAGACTGATTTGCATATGGCTGGGTCCAAACTGGGGTGGCATGGTGAGCAAAAGAACGGTGGATTAAACCCAGATCTGTGACTGGGGGTGAGTGTTTGACAATGTTCAGCATTCCGTCCATCACTTGTTGTTTTTGCTTTGTCGCCCTAAGTGGGAAGGGTATGCCCAGACGTGGGTCCCGTGCTTCCCATGCCACTAGATTCAAGCTAGCCTGGCTGAAGAGGGGTGAAACCCCGAAACCGGTCCCAGGATGCTTGTTTCCGGTCCAGTGAGGACCTGGCTTGGCAGTTCGGGCTGGACTGTTCCCATGAGGAACAGGGTCAAGACTGATTTGCATATGGCTGGGTCCAACTTGGGGTGGCATGGTGAGCAAAAGAAGGATGGATTAAACCCAGATCTGTGACTGGGGGTGAGTGTTTGACAATGTTCAGCATTCCGTCCATCACTTGTTGTTTTTGCTTTGTCGCCCTAAGTGGGAAGGGTATGCCCAGACGTGGGTCCCGTGCTTCCCATGCCACTGGATTCAAGCTAGCCTGGCTGATGAGGGGTGAAACCCCAAAACCGGTCCCAGGATGCTTGTTTCCGGTCCAGTGAGGACCTGGCTTGGCAGTTCGGGCTGGACTGTTCCCATGAGGAACAGTGTCAAGACTGATTTGCATATGGCTGGGTCCAAACTGGGGTGGCATGTTGAGCAAAAGAACGATGGATTAAACCCAGATCTATGACGGGGGTGAGTGTTTGACAATGTTCAGCATTCCGTCCATCACTTTTTGCTTTTGCTTTGTCGCCCTAAGTGGGAAGGTTATGCCCAGACGTGGGTCCTGTGCTTCCCATGCCACTGGATTCAAGCTAGCCTGGCTGATGAGGGGTAAAACCCCGAAACCGGTCCCAGGATGCTTGTTTCCGGTCCAGTGAGGACCTGGCTTGGCAGTTCAGGCTGGACTGTTCCCATGAGGAACAGGGTCAAGACTGATTTGCATATGGCTGGGTCCAAACTGGGGTGGCATGGTGAGCAATAGAACGATGGATTAAACCCAGATCTGTGACTGGGGGTGAGTGTTTGACAATGTTCAGCATTCCGTCCATCACTTGTTGTTTTTGCTTTGTCGCCCTAAGTGGGAAGGGTATTCCCAGAGTTGGGTCCCGTGCTTCCCCTGCCACTGGATTCAAGCTAGCCTGGCTGATGAGGGGTGAATCCCCGAAACCGGTCCCAGGATGCTTGTTTCCGGTCCAGTGAGGACCTGGCTTGGCAGTTCAGGCTGGACTGTTCTCATGAGGAACAGGGTCAAGACTGATTTGCATATGGCTGGGTCCAAACTGGGGTGGCATAGTGAGCAAAAGAACGATGGATTAAACCCAGATCTGTGACTGGGGGTGAGTGTTTGACAATGTTCAGCATTCCGTCCATCACTTGTTGTTTTTGCTTTGTCGCCCTAAGTGGGAAGGGTATGCCCAGACGTGGGTCCCGTGCTTCCCATGCCACTGGATTCAAGCTACCCTGGCTGATGAGGGGTGAAACCACGAAACCGGTCCCAGGATGCTTGCTTCCAGTCCAGTGAGGACCTGGCTTGGCAATTCGGGCTGGACTGTTCCCATGAGGAACAGGGTCACGACTGATTTGCATATGGCTGGGTCCAAACTGGGGTGGCATGGTGAGCAAAAGAACGATGGATTAAACCCAGATCTGTGACTGGGGGTGAGTGTTTGACAATGTTAAGCATTCCGTCCATCACTTGTTGTTTTTGCTTTGCCGTCCCTAAGTGGGAAGGGTATGCCCAGACGTGGGTCCCGTGCTTCCCATGCCACAGGATTCAAGCTAGCCTGGCTGATGAGGGGTAAAACCCCGAAACCGGTCCCAGGATGCTTGTTTCCGGTCCAGTGAGGACCTGGCTTGGCAGTTCGGGCTAGACTGTTCCCATGAGGAACAGGGTCAAGACTTATTTGCATATAGCTGGGTCCAAAATGGGGTGGCATGGTGAGCAAAAGAACGATGGATTAAACCCAGATCTGTGACTGGGGGTGAGTGTTTGACAATGTTCAGCATTCCGTCCATCACTTGTTGTTTTGCTTTGTCGCCCTAAGTGGGAAGGGTATGCCCAGACGTGGGTCCCGTGCTTCCCATGCCACTGGATTCAAGCTAGCCTGGCTGATGAGGGGTGAAACCCCGAAACCGGTCCCAGGATGCTTGTTTCCGGTCCAGTGAGGACCTGGCTTGGCAGTTCAGGCTGGACTGTTCCCATGAGGAACAGGGTCAAGACTGATTTGCATATGGCTGGGTCCAAACTGGGGTGGCATGGTGAGCAAAAGAACGATGGATTAAACCCAGATCTGTGACTGGGGGTGAGTGTTTGACAATGTTCAGCATTCCGTCCATCACTTGTTGTTTTTGCTTTGTCGCCCTAAGTGGGAAGGGTATGCCCAGACGTGGGTCCCGTGCTTCCCATGCCACTGGATTCAAGCTAGCCTGGCTGATGAGGGGTGAAGCCCCGAAACCGTTCCCAGGATGCTTGTTTCCGGTCCAGTGAGGACCTGGCTTGGCAGTTCGGGCTGGACTGTTCCCATGAGGAACAGGGTCAAGACTGATTTGCATATGGCTGGGTCCAAACTGGGGTGGCATGGTGAGCAAAAGAACGATGGATTAAACCCACATCTGTGACTGGGGGTGAGTGTTTGACAATGTTCAGCATTCCGTCCATCACTTGTTGTTTTTGCTTTATCACCCTAAGTGGGAAGGGTATGCCCAGACGTGGGTCCCGTGCTTCCCATGCCACTGGATTCAAGCTAGCCTGGCTGATGAGGGGTGAATCCCCGAAACCGGTCCCATGATGATTGTTTCCGGTCCAGTGAGGACCTGGCTTGGCAGTTCGGGCTGGACTGTTCCCATGAGGAACAGGGTCAAGACTGATTTGCATATGGCTGGGTCCAAACTGGGGTGGCATGGTGAGCAAAAGAACAATGGATTAAACCCAGATCTGTGACTGGGGGTGAGTGTTTGACAATGTTCCGCATTCCGTCCATCACTTGTTGTTTTTGCTTTGTCGCCCTAAGTGGGAAGGGTATGCCCAGACGTGGGTCCCGTGCTTCCCATGCCACTGAATTCAAGCTAGCCTGGCTGATGCGGGGTGAAACCCCGAAACCGGTCCCAGGATGCTTGTTTCCGGTTCAGTAAGGACCTGGCTTGGCAGTTCGGGCTGGACTGTTCCCATGAGGAACAGGGTCAAGACTGATTTGCAAATGGCTGGGTCCAAACTGGGGTGGCATGGTGAGCAAAAGAACGATGGATTAAACCCAGATCTGTGACTGGGGGTGAGTGTTTGACAATGTTCAGCATTCCGTCCATCACTTGTTGTTTTTGCTTTGTTGCCCTAAGTGGGAAGGGTATGCCCAGACGTGGGTACCGTGCTTCCCATGCCACTGGATTCAAGCTAGGCTGGCTGATGAGGGGTGAAACCCCGAAACCGGTCCCAGGATGCTTGTTTCCGGTCCAGTGAAGACCTGGCTTGGCAGTTCGGGCTGGACTGTTCCCATGAGGAACAGGGTCAAGACTGATTTGCATATGGGTGGGTCCAAACTGGGGTGGCATGGTGAGCAAAAGAACGATGGATTAAACCCAGATCTGTGAGTGGGGGTGAGTGTTTGACAATGTTCAGCATTCCGTCCATCACTTGTTGTTTTTGCTTTGTCGCCCTAAGTGGGAAGGGTATGCCCAGACGTGGGTCCCGTGCTTCCCATGCCACTGGATTCAAGCTAGCCGGGCTGATGAGGGGTCAAACCCTGAAACCGGTCCCAGGATGCTTGTTTCCGGTCCAGTGAGGACCTGGCTTGGCAGTTCGGGCTGGACTGTTCCCATGAGGAACAGGGTCAAGACTGATTTGCATATGGCTGGGTCCAAACTGGGGTGGCATGGTGAGCAAAAGAACGATGGATTAAACCCAGATTTGTGACTGGGGGTGAGTGTTTGACAATGTTCAGCATTCCGTCCATCACTTGTTGTTTTTGCTTTGTGGCCCTAAGTGGGAAGGGTATGCCCAGACGTGGGTCCCGTGCTTCCCATGCCACTGGATTAAAGCTAACCTGGCTGATGAGGGGTGAAACACCGAAACAGGTCCCAGGATGCTTGTTTCCGGTCCAGTGAGGACCTGGCTTGGCAGTTCGGGCTGGACTGTTCCCATGAGGAACAGGGTCAAGACTGATTTGCATATGGCTGGGTCCAAACTGGGGTGGCATGGTGAGCAAAAGAATAATGGATTAAACAAAGATCTGTGACATCTGGGTGAGTGTTTGACAATGTTCAGGATTCCGTCCATCACTTGTTGTTTTTGCTTTGTCGCCCTAAGTGGGAAGGGTATGCCTAGACGTGGGTCCCGTGCTTCCCATGCCACTGGATGCAAGTTAGCCTGGCTGATGAGGGGTGAAACCCCGAAACCGGTCCCAGGATGCTTGTTTCCGGTCCAGTGAGGACTTGGCTTGGCAGTTCGGGCTGGACTGTTCCCATGAGGAACAGGGTCAAGACTGATTTGCATATGGCTGGGTCCAAACTGGGGTGGCATGGTGAGCAAAAGAACGGTGGATTAAACCCAGATCTGTGACTGGGGGTGAGTGTTTGACAATGTTCAGCAGTCCGTCCATCAGTTGTTGTTTTTGCTTTGTCGCTTTAAGTGGGAAGGGTATGCCCAGACGTGGGTCCCGTGCTTCCCATGCCACTGGATTCAAGCTATCCTGGCTGATGAGTGGTGAAACCCCTAAACTGGTCCCAGGATGCTTGCTTCTGGTCCAGTGAAGACCTGGCTTGGCAGTTCGGGCTGGACTGTTCCCATGAGGAACAGGGTCAAGACTGATTTGCATATGGCTGGGTCCAAACTGGGGTGGCATGGTGAGCAAAAGAACAATGGATTAAACCCAGATCTGTGACTGGGGGTGAGTGTTTGACAATGTTCAGCATTCCGTCCATCACTTGTTGTTTTTGCTTTGTCGCCCTAAGTGGGAAGGGTATGCCCAGACGTGGGTCCCGTGCTTCCCATGCCACTAGATTCAAGCTAGCCTGGCTGATGAGGGGTGAAACCCCGAAACCGGTCCCAGGATGCTTGTTTCCGGTCCAGTGAGGACCTGGCTTGGCAGTTCGGGCTGGACTGTTCCCATGAGGAACAGGGTCAAGACTGATTTGCATATGGCTGGGTCCAAATTGGGGTGGCATGGTGAGCAAAAGAAGGATGGATTAAACCCAGATCTGTGACTGGGGGTGAGTGTTTGACAATGTTCAGCATTCCGTCCATCACTTGTTGTTTTTGCTTTGTCGCCCTAAGTGGGAAGGGTATGCCCAGACGTGGGTCCCGTGCTTCCCATGCCACTGGATTCAAGCTAGCCTGGCTGATGAGGGGTGAAACCCCAAAACCGGTCCCAGGATGCTTGTTTCCGGTCCAGTGAGGACCTGGCTTGGCAGTTCGGGCTGGACTGTTCCCATGAGGAACAGGGTCAAGACTGATTTGCATATGGCTGGGTCCAAACTGGGGTGGCATGGTGAGCAAAAGAACGATGGATTAAACCCAGATCTGTGACTGGGGGTGAGTGTTTGACAATGTTCAGCATTCCGTCCATCACTTGTTGTTTTTGCTTTGTCGCCCTAAGTGGGAAGGGTATGCCCAGACGTGGGTCCCGTGCTTCCCATGCCACTGGATTCAAGCTAGCCTGCTAGCCTGGCTGGTGAGGGGTGAAACCCCGAAACCGGTCCCAGTATGCTTGTTTCCGGTCCCGTGAGGACCTGGCTTGGCAGTTCGGGCTGGACTGTTCCCATGAGGAACAGGGTCAAGACTGATTTGCATATGGCTGGGTCCAAACTAGGGTGGCATGGTGAGCAAAAGAACAATGGATTAAACCCAGATCTGTGACTGGGGGTGAGTGTTTGACAATGTTCACCATTCCGTCCATCACTTGTTGTTTTTGCTTTGTCGCCCTAAGTGGGAAGGGTATGCCCAGACGTGGGTCCCATGCTTCCCATGCCACTGGATTCAAGCTAGCCTGGCTAATGAGGGGTGAAACCCCGAAACCGGTACCAGGATGCTTGTTTCCGGTCCAGTGAGGACCTGGCTTGGCAGTTCGGGCTGGACTGTTCCCATGAGGAACTGGGTCAAGACTGATTTGCATATGGCTGGGTCCAAACTGGGGTGGCATGGTGAGCAAAAGAACGATGGATTAAACCCAGATCTGTGACTGGGGGTGAGTGTTTGACAATGTTCAGCATTCCGTCCATCACTTGTTATTCTTGCTTTGTTGCCCTAAGTGGGAAGGGTATGCCCAGACGTGGGTCCCGTGCTTCCCATGCCACTGGATTCAAGCTAGCCTGGCTGATGAGGGGTGAAACCCCGAAACCGGTCCCAGGATGCTTGTTTCCGGTCCAGTGAGGACCTGGCTTGGCAGTTCGGGCTGGACTGTTCCCATGAGGAACAGGGTCAAGACTGATTTGCATATGTCTGGGTCCAAACTGGGGTGGCATGGTGAGCAAAAGAACGATGGATTAAACCCAGATCTGTGACTGGGGGTGAGTGTTTGACAATGTTCAGCATTCCGTCCATCACTTGTTGTTTTTGCTTTATCGCCCTAAGTGGGAAGGGTATGCCCAGACGTGGGTCCCGTGCATCCCATGCCACTGGATTCAAGCTAGCCTGGCTGATGAGGGGTGAAACCCCGAAACCGGTCCCAGGATGCTTGTTTCCGGTCCAGTGAGGACCTGGCTTGGCAGTTCGGGCTGGACTGTTCCCATGAGGAACAGGGTCAAGACTGATTTGCATATGGCTGGGTCCAAACTGGGGTGGCATGGTGAGCAAAAGAAGGATGGATTAAACCCAGATCTGTGACTGGGGGTGAGTGTTTGACAATGTTCAGCATTCCGTCCATCACTTGTTGTTTTTGCTTTGTCGCCCTAAGTGGGAAGCGTATGCCCAGACGTGGGTCCCGTGCTTCCCATGCCACTGGATTCAAGCTAGCCTGGCTGATGAGGGGTGAAACCCCGAAACCGGTCCCAGGATGCTTGTTTCCGGTCCAGTGAGGACCTGGCTTGGCAGTTCGGGCTGGACTGTTCCCATGAGGAACAGGGTCAAGACTGATTTGCATATGGCTCGGTCCAAACTGGGGTGGCATGGTGAGCAAAAAAACGATGGATTAAACCCAGATCTGTGACTGGGGGTGAGTGTTTGACAATGTTCAGCATTCCGTCCATCACTTGTTATTCTTGCTTTGTTGCCCTAAGTGGGAAGGGTATGCCCAGACGTGGGTCCCGTGCTTACCATGCCATTGGATTCAAGCTAGCCTGGCTGATGAATGGTGAAACCCCGAAAACGGTCCCAGGATGCTTGTTTCCGGTCCAGTGAGGACCTGGCTTGGCAGTTCGGGCTGGACTGTTCCCATGAGGAACAGGGTCAATACTGATTTGCATATGGCTGGGTCCAAACTGGGGTGGCATGGTGAGCAAAAGAATGATGGATTTAACCCAGATCTGTGACTGGGGGTGAGTGTTTGACAATGTTCAGCATTCCGTCCATCACTTGTTGTTTTTGCTTTGTCGCCCTAAGGGGGAAGGGTATGCCCAGACGTGGGTCCCGTGCTTCCCATGCCACTGGATTCAAGCTAGCCTGGCTGATGACTGGTGAAACCCCGAAACCGGTCCCAGGATGCCTGTTTCCGGTCCAGTGAGGACCTGGCTTGGCAGTTCGGGCTGGACTGTTCCCATGAGGAACAGGGTCAAGACTGATTTGCATATGGCTGGGTCCAAACTGGGGAGGCATGGTGAGCAAAAGAACAATGGATTAAACCCAGATCTGTGACTGGGGGTGAGTGTTTGACAATGTTCAGCATTCCGTCCATCACTTGTTGTTTTTGCTTTGTCGCCCTAAGTGGGAAGGGTATGCCCAGACGTGGGTCCCGTGCTTCCCATGCCACTGGATTCAAGCTAGCCTGGCTGATGAGGGGTGAAACCCCGAAACCGGTCCCAGGATGCTTGTTTCCGGTCCAGTGAGGACCTGGCTTGGCAGTTCGGGCTGGACTGTTCCCATGAGGAACAGGGTCAAGACTGATTTGCATATGGCTGGGTCCAAACTGGGGTGGCATGGTGAGCATAAGAACGATGGATTAAACCCAGATCTGTGACTGGGGGTGAGTGTTTGACAATATTCAGCATTCCGTCCATCACTTGTTGTTTTTGCTTTGTTGCCCTAAGTGGGAAGGGTATGCCCAGACGTGGGTCCCGTGCTTCCCATGCCACTGGATTCAAGCTAGCCTGGCTGATGAGGGGTGAAACCCCGAAACCGGTCCCAGGATGCTTGTTTCCGGTCCAGTGAGGACCTGGCTTGGCAGTTCGGGCTGGACTGTTCCCATGAGGAACAGGGTCAAGATTGATTTGCATATGGCTGGGTCCAAACTGGGGTGGCATGGTGAGCAAAAGAACGATGGATTAAACCCAGATATGTGACTGGGGATGAGTGTTTGACAATGTTCAGCATTCCATCCATCACTTGTTGTTTTTGCTTTGTCGCCCTAAGTGGGAAGGGTATGCCCAGACGTGGGTCCCGTGCTTCCCATGCCACTGGATTCAAGCTCGCCTGGCTGATGAGGGGTGAAACCCGGAAACTGGTCCCAGGATGCTTGTTTCCGGTCCAGTGAGGACCTGCTTGGCAGTTCGGGCTGGACTGTTCCCATGAGGAACAGGGTCAAGACTGATTTGCATATGGCTGGGTCCAAACTGGGGTGGCATGGTGAGCAAAAGAACAACGGATTAAACCCAGATCTGTGACTGGGGGTGAGTGTTTGACAATGTTCAGCATTCCGTCCATCACTTGTTGTTTTTGCTTTGTCGCCCTAAGTGGGAAGGGTATGCCCAGACGTGGGTCCCGTGCTTCCCATGCCACTGGATTCAAGCTAGCCTGGCTGATGCGGGGTGAAACCCCGAAACCGGTCCCAGGATGCTTGTTTCCGGTCCAGTGAGGACCTGGCTTGGCAGTTCGGGCTGGACTGTTCCCATGAGGAAAAGGGTCAAGACTGATTTGCAAATGGCTGGGTCCAAACTGGGGTGGCATGGTGAGCAAAAGAACGATGGATTAAACCCAGATCTGTGACTGGGGGTGAGTGTTTGACAATGTTCAGCATTCCGTCCATCACTTGTTGTTTTTGCTTTGTTGCCCTAAGTGGGAAGGGTATGCCCAGACGTGGGTCCCGTGCTTCCCATGCCACTGGATTCAAGCTAGCCTGGCTGATGAGGGGTGAAACCCCGAAACCGGTCCCAGGATGCTTGTTTCCGGTCCAGTGAGGACCTGGCTTGGCAGTTCGGACTGGACTGTTCCCATGAGGAACAGGGTCAAGATTGATTTGCATATGGCTGGGTCCAAACTGGGGTGGCATGGTGAGCAAAAGAACGATGGATTAAACCCAGATATGTGACTGGGGATGAGTGTTTGACAATGTTCAGCATTCCATCCATCACTTGTTGTTTTTGCTTTGTCGCCCTAAGTGGGAAGGGTATGCCCAGACGTGGGTCCCGTGCTTCCCATGCCACTGGATTCAAGCTCGCCTGGCTGATGAGGGGTGAAACCCGGAAACTGGTCCCAGGATGCTTGTTTCCGGTCCAGTGAGGACCTGCTTGGCAGTTCGGGCTGGACTGTTCCCATGAGGAACAGGGTCAAGACTGATTTGCATATGTCTGGGTCCAAACTGGGGTGGCATGGTGAGCAAAAGAACAACGGATTAAACCCAGATCTGTGACTGGGGGTGAGTGTTTGACAATGTTCAGCATTCCGTCCATCACTTGTTGTTTTTGCTTTGTCGCCCTAAGTGGGAAGGGTATGCCCAGACGTGGGTCCCGTGCTTCCCATGCCACTGGATTCAAGCTAGCCTGGCTGATGCGGGGTGAAACCCCGAAACCGGTCCCAGGATGCTTGTTTCCGGTCCAGTGAGGACCTGGCTTGGCAGTTCGGGCTGGACTGTTCCCATGAGGAAAAGGGTCAAGACTGATTTGCAAATGGCTGGGTCCAAACTGGGGTGGCATGGTGAGCAAAAGAACGATGGATTAAACCCAGATCTGTGACTGGGGGTGAGTGTTTGACAATGTTCAGCATTCCGTCCATCACTTGTTGTTTTTGCTTTGTTGCCCTAAGTGGGAAGGGTATGCCCAGACGTGGGTCCCGTGCTTCCCATGCCACTGGATTCAAGCTAGGCTGGCTGATGAGGGGTGAAACCCCAAAACCAGTCCCAGGATGCTTGTTTCCGGTCCAGTGAGGACCTGGCTTGGCAGTTCGGGCTGGACTGTTCCCATGAGGAACAGGGTCAAGACTGATTTGCATATGGCTGGGTCCAAACTGGGGTGGCATGGTGAGCAAAAGAACGATGGATTAAACCCAGATCTGTGACTGGGGGTGAGTGTTTGACAATGTTCAGCATTCCGTCCATCACTTGTTATTCTTGCTTTGTCGCCCTAAGTGGGAAGGGTATGCCCAGTCGTGGGTCCCGTGCTTCCCATGCCACTGGATTCAAGCTAGCCTGGCTGATGAGGGGTGAAACCCCGAAACCGGTCCCAGGATGCTTGTTTCCGGTCTAGTGAGGACCTGGCTTGGCAGTTCGGGCTGGACTGTTCCAATGAGGAACAGGGTCAAGACTGATTTGCATATGGCTGGGTCCAAACTGGGGTGGCATGGTGAGCAAAAGAACAATGGATTAAACCCAGATCTGTGACTGTGGGTGAGTGTTTGACAATGTTCAGCATTCCGTCCATCACTTGTTGTTTTTGCTTTATCGCCCTAAGTGGGAAGGGTATGCCCAGACGTGGGTCCCGTGCTTCCCATTCCACTGGATTCAAGCTAGCCTGGCTGATGAGGGGTGAAACCCCGAAACCGGTCCCAGGATGCTTGTTTCCGGTCCAGTGAGGACCTAGCTTGGCAGTTCGGACTGGACTGTTCCCATGAGGAACAGGGTCAAGACTATTTTGCATATGGCTGGGTCCAAACTGGGGTGGCATGGTGAGCAAAAGAACGATGGATTAAACCCAGATCTGTGACTGGGGGTGAGTGTTTGACAATGTTCAGCATTCCGTCCATCACTTGTTGTTTTTGCTTTGTCGCCCTAAGTGGGAAGGGTATGCCCAGACGTGGGTCCCGTGCTTCCCATGCCATTGGATTCAAGCTAGCCTGGCTGATGAGGGGTCAAACCCCGAAACCGGTCCCAGGATGCTTGTTTCCGGTCCAGTGAGGACCTGGCTTGGCAGTTCGGGCTGGACTGTTCCCATGAGGAACAGGGTCAAGACTGATTTGGATATGGCTGGGTCCAAACTGGGGTGGCATGGTGAGCAAAAGAACGATGGATTAAACCCAGATCTGTGACTGGGGGTTAGTGTTTGACAATGTTCAGCATTCCGTCCATCACTTGTTGTTTTTGCTTTGTCGCCCTAAGTGGGAAGGATATGCCCAGACGTGGGTCCCGTGCTTCCCATGCCACTGGATTGAAGCTAACCTGGCTGATGAGGGGTGAAACACCGAAACAGGTCCCAGGATGCTTGTTTCCGGTCCAGTGAGGACCTGGCTTGGCAGTTCGTGCTGGACTGTTCCCATGAGGAACAGGGTCAAGACTGATTTGCATATGGCTGGGTCCAAACTGGAGTGGCATGGTGAGCAAAAGAATGATGGATTAAACAAAGATCTGTGACTGGGGGTGAGTGTTTGACAATGTTCAGCATTCCGTCCATCAGTTGTTGTTTTTGCTTTGTCGCTCTAAGTGGGAAGGGTATGCCCAGACGTGGGTCCCGTGCTTCCCATGCCACTGGATTCAAGCTATCCTGGCTGATGAGTGGTGAAACCCCGAAACTGGTCCCAGGATGCTTGTTTCCGGTCCAGTGAGGACCTGGCTTGGCAGTTCGGGCTGGACTGTTCCCATGAGGAACAGGGTCAAGACTGATTTGCATATGGCTGGGTCCAAACTGGGGTGGCATGGTGAGCAAAAGAAGGATGGATTAAACCCAGATCTGTGACTGGGGGTGAGTGTTTGACAATGTTCAGCATTCCGTCCATCACTTGTTGTTTTTGCTTTGTCGCCCTAAGTGGGAAGGGTATACCCAGATGTGGGTCCCGTTTTTCCCATGCCACTGGATTCAAGCTAGCCTGGCTGATGAGGGGTGAAACCCCAAAACCGGTCCCAGGATGCTTGTTTCCGGTCCAGTGAGGACCTGGCTTGGCAGTTCGCGCTGGACTGTTCCCATGAGGAACAGGGTCAAGACTGATTTGCATATGGCTGGGTCCAAACTGGGGTGGCATGGTGAGCAAAAGAACGATGGATTAAACCCAGATCTGTGACTGGGGGTGAGTGTTTGACAATGTTCAGCATTCCGTCCATCACTTGTTGTTTTTGCTTTGTCGCCCTAAGTGGGAAGGGTATGCCCAGACGTGGGTCCCGTGCTTCCCATGCCACTGGATTCAAGCTAGCCTGCTAGCCTGGCTGGTGAGCGGTGAAACCCCGAAACCGGTCCCAGTATGCTTGTTTCCGGTCCCGTGAGGACCTGGCTTGGCAGTTTGGGCTGGACTGTTCCCATGAGGAACAGGGTCAAGACTGATTTGCATATGGCTGGGTCCAAACTAGGGTGGCATGGTGAGCAAAAGAACAATGGATTAAACCCAGATCTGTGACTGGGGGTGAGTGTTTGACAATGTTCAGCATTCCGTCCATCACTTGTTGTTTTTGCTTTGTCGCCCTAAGTGGGAAGGGTATGCCCAGACATGGGTCCCATGCTTCCCATGCCACTGGATTCAAGCAAGCCTGGCTAATGAGGGGTGAAACCCCGAAACCGGTCCCAGGATGCTTGTTTCCGGTCCAGTGAGGACCTGGCTTGGCAGTTCGGGCTGGACTGTTCCCATGAGGAACTGGGTCAAGACTGATTTGCATATGGCTGGGTCCAAACTGGGGTGGCATGGTGAGCAAAAGAACGATGGATTAAACACAGATCTGTGACTGGGGGTGAGTGTTTGACAATGTTCAGCATTCCGTCCATCACTTGTTATTCTTGCTTTGTTGCCCTAAGTGGGAAGGGTATGCCCAGACGTTGGTCCCGTGCTTCCCATGCCACTGGATTCAAGCTAGCCTGGCTGATGAGGGGTGAAACCCCGAAACCGGTCCCAGGATGCTTGTTTCCGGTCCAGTGAGGACCTCGCTTGGCAGTTCGGGCTGGACTGTTCCCATGAGGAACAGGGTCAAGACTGATTTGCATATGGCTGGGTCCAAACTGGGGTGGCATGGTGAGCAATAGAACGATGGATTAATCCCAGATCTGTGACTGGGGGTGAGTGTTTGACAATGTTCAGCATTCCGTCCATCACTTGTTATTCTTGCTTTGTTGCCCTAAGTGGGAAGGGTATGCCCAGACGTGGGTCCCGTGCTTACCATGCCACTGGATTCAAGCTAGCCTGGCTGATGAGGGGTGAAACCCCGAAAACGGTCCCAGGATGCTTGTTTCCGGTCCAGTGAGGACCTCGCTTGGCAGTTCGGGCTGGACTGTTCCCATGAGGAACAGGGTCAAGACTGATTTGCATATGGCTGGGTCTAAACTGGGGTGGCGTGGTGAGCAAAAGAATGATGGATTAAACCCAGATCTGTGACTGGGGGTGAGTGTTTGACAATGTTCAGCATTCCGTCCATCACTTGTTGTTTTTGCTTTGTCGCCCTAAGTGGGAAGGGTATGCCCAGACGTGCGTCCTGTGCTTCCCATGCCACTGGATTCAAGCTAGCCTGGCTGATGACTGGTGAAACCCCGAAACCGGTCCCAGGATGCCTGTTTCCGGTCCAGTGAGGACCTGGCTTGGCAGTTCGGGCTGGACTGTTCCCATGAGGAACAGGGTCAAGACTGATTTGCATATGGCTGGGTCCAAACTGGGGTGGCATGGTGAGCAAAAGAACAATGGATTAAACCCAGATCTGTGACTGGGGGTGAGTGTTTGACAATGTTCAGCATTCCGTCCATCACTTGTTGTTTTTGCTTTGTCGCCCTAAGTGGGAAGGGTATGCCCAGACGTGGGTCCCGTGCTTCCCATGCCACTGGATTCAAGCTAGCCTGGCTGATGAGGGGTGAAACCCCAAAACCGGTCCCAGGATGGTTGTTTCCGGTCCAGTGAGGACCTGGCTTGGCAGTTCGGGCTGGACTGTTCCCATGAGGAACAGGGTCAAGACTGATTTGCATATGGCTGGGTCCAAACTGGGGTGGCATGGTGAGCAAAAGAACGATGGATTAAACCCAGATCTGTGACTGGGGGTGAGTGTTTGACAATGTTCAGCATTCCGTCCATCACTTGTTGTTTTTGCTTTGTTGCCCTAAGTGGGAAGGGTATGCCCAGACGTGGGTCCCGTGCTTCCCATGCCACTGGATTCAAGCTAGCCTGGCTGATGAGGGGTGAAACCCCGAAACAGGTCCCAGGATGCTTGTTTCCGGTCCAGTGAGGACCTGGCTTGGCAGTTCGGGCTGGACTGTTCCCATGAGGAACAGGGTCAAGACTGATTTGCATATGGCTGGGTCCAAACTGGGGTGGCATGGTGAGCAAAAGAACGATGGATTAAACCCAGATCTGTGACTGGGGGTGAGTGTTTGACAATGTTCAGCATTCCGTCCATCACTTGTTGTTTTTGCTTTGTCGCCCTAAGTTGGAAGGGTATGCCCAGACGTGGGTCCCGTGCTTCCCATGCCACTGGATTCAAGCTAGCCTGGCTGATGAGGGGTGAAACCCCGAAACCGGTCCCAGGATGCCTGTTTCCGGTCCAGTGAGGACCTGGCTTGGCAGTTCGGGCTGGACTGTTCCCATGAGGAACAGGGTCAAGACTAATTTGCATATGGCTGGGTCCAAACTGGGGTGGCATGGTGAGCAAAAGAACAATGGATTAAACCCAGATCGGTGACTGGGGGTGAGTGTTTGACAATGTTTAGCATTCCGTCCATCACTTGTTGTTTTTGCTTTGTCGCCCTAAGTGAGAAGGGTATGCCCAGATGTGGGTCCCGTGCTTCCCATGCCACTGGATTCAAGCTAGCCTGGCTGATGAGGGGTGAAACCCCGAAACCGGTCCCAGGATGCTTGTTTCCGGTCCAGTGAGGACCTGGCTTGGCAGTTCGGGCTGGACTGTTCCCATGAGGAACAGGGTCAAGACTGATTTGCATATGGCTGGGTCCAAACTGGGGTGGCATGGCGAGCAAAAGAACGATGGATTAAACCCAGATCTGTGACTGGGGGTGAGTGTTTGACAATGTTCAGCATTCCGTCCATCACTTGTTGTTTTTGCTTTGTCGCCCTAAGTGAGAAGGGTATGCCCAGACGTGGGTCCCGTGCTTCCCATGCCACTGGATTCAAGCTAGCCTGGCTGATGAGGGGTGAAACCCCGAAACCGGTCCCAGGATTCTTGTTTCCGGTCCAGTGAGGACCTGGCTTGGCAGTTCGGGTGGACTGTTCCCATGAGGAACACGGTCAAGACTGATTTTCATATGGCTGGGTCCAAACTGGGGTGGCATGGTGAGCAAAAGAACGATGGATTAAACCCAGATCTGTGACTGGGGGTGAGTGTTTGACAATGTTCAGCATTCCGTCCATCACTTGTTGTTTTTCCTTTGTCGCCCTAAGTGGGAAGGGTATGCCCAGACGTGGGTCCCGTGCTTCCCATGCCACTGGATTCAAGCTAGCCTGGCTGATGAGGGGTGAAACCCCGAAACCGGTCCCAGGATGCTTGTTTCCAGTCTAGTTAGGACCTGGCTTGGCAGTTCGGGCTGGACTGTTCCAATGAGGAACAGGATCAAGACTGATTTGCATATGGCTGGGTCCAAACTGGGGTGGCATGGTGAGCAAAAGAACGATGGATTAAACCCCAGATCTGTGACTGGGGGTGAGTGTTTGACAATGTTCAGCATTCCGTCCATCACTTGTTGTTTTTGCTTTGTCGCCCTAAGTGGGAAGCGTATGCCCAGACGTGGGTCCCGTGCTTCCCATGCCACTGGATTCAAGCTAGCCTGGCTGATGAGGGGTGAAACCCCGAAACCGGTCCCAGGATGCTTGTTTCCGGTCCAGTGAGGACCTGGCTTGGAAGTTCGGGCTGGACTGTTCCCATGAGGAACAGGGTCAAGACTGATTTGCATATGTCTGGGTCCAAACTGGGGTGGCATGGTGAGCAAAAGAAAGATGGAATAAACCCAGATCTGTGACTGGGGGTGAGTGTTTGACAATTTTCAGCATTCCGTCCATCACTTGTTATTCTTGCTTTGTCGCCCTAAGTGGGAAGGGAATGCCCAGACGTGGGTCCTGTGCTTCCCAGGCCACTGGATTCTAGCTAGCCTGGCTGATGAGGGGTGGAATCCGAAACCGGTCCCAGGATGCTTGTTTCCAGTCCAGTGAGGACCTGGCATGGCAGTCGGGCTGGACTGTTCCCATGAGGAACAGGGTCAAGACTGATTTGCATATGTCTGGGTCCAAACTGGGGTGGCATGGTGAGCAAAAGAAAGATGGATTAAACCCTGATCTGTGACTGGGGGTGAGTGTTTGACAATGTTCAGCATTCCGTCCATCACTTGTTATTCTTGCTTTGTCACCCTAAGTGGGAAGGGTATGCCCAGACGTGGGTCCCGTGCTTCCCATGCCACTGGATTCAAGCTAGCCTGGCTGATGAGGGGTGAAACCGCGAAACCAGTCCCAGGATGCTTGTGTCCGGTCCAGTGAGGACCTGGCTTGGCAGTTCGGGCTGGACTGTTCCCATGAGGAACAGGGTCAAGACTGATTTGCATATGGCTGGGTCCAAACTGGGGTGGCATGGTGAGCAAAAGAACAATGGATTAAACCCAGATCTGTGACTGTGGGTGAGTGTTTGACAATGTTCAGCATTCCGTCCATCACTTGTTGTTTTTGCTTTATCGCCCTAAGTGGGAAGGGTATGCCCAGACGTGGGTCCCGTGCTTCCCATTCCACTGGATTCAAGCTAGCCTGGCTGATGAGGGGTGAAACCCCGAAACCGGTCCCAGGATGCTTGTTTCCGGTCCAGTGAGGACCTGGCTTGGCAGTTCGGGCTGGACTGTTCCCATGAGGAACAGGGTCAAGACTATTTTGCATATGGCTGGGTCCAAACTGGGGTGGCATGGTGAGCAAAAGAACAATGGATTAAACCCAGATCTGTGACTGGGGGTGAGTGTTTGACAATGTTCAGCATTCCGTCCATCACTTGTTGTTTTTGCTTTGTCGCCCTAAGTGGGAAGGGTATGCCCAGACGTGGGTCCCGTGCTTCCCATGCCACTGGATTCAAGCTAGCCTGGCTGATGAGGGGTCAAACCCCGAAACCGGTCCCAGGATGCTTGTTTCCGGTCCAGTGAGGACCTGGCTTGGCAGTTCGGGCTGGACTGTTCCCATGAGGAACAGGGTCAAGACTGATTTGCATATGGCTGGGTCCAAACTGGGGTGGCATGGTGAGCAAAAGAACGATGGATTAAACCCAGATCTGTGACTGGGGGTTAGTGTTTGACAATGTTCAGCATTCCGTCCATCACTTGTTGTTTTTGCTTTGTCGCCCTAAGTGGGAAGGGTATGCCCATACGTGGGTCCCGTGCTTCCCATGCCACTGGATTGAAGCTAACCTGGCTGATGAGGAGTGAAACCCCAAAACAGGTCCCAGGTTGCTTGTTTCCGGTCCAGTGAGGACCTGGCTTGGCAGTTCGGGCTGGACTGTTCCCATGAGGAACAGGGTCAAGACTGATTTGCATATGGCTGGGTCCAAACTGGGGTGGCATGGTGAGCAAAAGAATGATGGATTAAACAAAGATCTGTGACTGGGGGTGAGTGTTTGACAATGTTCAGCATTCTGTCCATCACTTGTTGTTTTTGCTTTGTCGCCCTAAGTGGGAAGGGTATGCCCAGACGTGGGTCCCGTGCTTCCCATGCCACTGGATGCAAGTTAGCCTGGCTGATGAGGGGTGAAACCCCGAAACCGGTCCCAGGATGCTTGTTTCCGGTCCAGTGAGGACCTGGCTTGGCAGTTCGGGCTGGACTGTTCCCATGAGGAACAGGGTCAAGACTGATTTGCATATGGCTGGGTCCAAACTGGGGTGGCATGGTGAGCAAAAGAACGGTGGATTAAACCCAGATCTGTGACTGGGGGTGAGTGTTTGACAATGTTCAGCATTCCGTCCATCAGTTGTTGTTTTTGCTTTGTCACTCTAAGTGGGAAGGGTATGCCCAGACGTGGGTCCCGTGCTTCCCATGCCACTGGATTCAAGCTATCCTGGCTGATGAGTGGTGAAACCCCGAAACTGGTCCCAGGATGCTTGTTTCCGGTCCAGTGAGGACCTGGCTTGGCAGTTCGGGCTGGACTGTTCCCATGAGGAACAGGGTCAAGACTGATTTGCATATGGCTGGGTCCAAACTGGGGTGGCATGGTGAGCAAAAGAACAATGGATTAAACCCAGATCTGTGACTGGGGGTGAGTGTTTGACAATGTTCAGCATTCCGTCCATAACTTGTTGTTTTTGCTTTGTCGCCCTAAGTGGGAAGGGTATGCCCAGACGTGGGTCCCGTGCTTCCCATGCCACTGGATTCAAGCTAGCCTGGCTGATGAGGGGTGAAACCCCGAAACCGGTCCCAGGATGCTTGTTTCCAGTCCAGTGAGGACCTGGCTTGGCAGTTCGGGCTGGACTGTTCCCATGAGGAACAGGGTCAAGACTGATTTGCATATGGCTGGGTCCAAACTGGGGTGGCATGGTGAGCAAAAGAAGGATGGATTAAACCCAGATCTGTGACTGGGGGTGAGTGTTTGACAATGTTCAGCATTCCGTCCATCACTTGTTGTTTTTACTTTGTCGCCCTAAGTGGGAAGGGAATGCCCAGATGTGGGTCCCGTGTTTCCCATGCCACTGGATTCAAGCTAGCCTGGCTGATGAGGGGTGAAACCCCAAAACCGGTCCCAGGATGCTTGTTTCCGGTCCAGTGAGGACCTGGCTTGGCAGTTCGCGCTGGACTGTTCCCATGAGGAACAGGGTCAAGACTGATTTGCATATGGCTGGGTCCAAACTGGGGTGGCATGGTGAGCAAAAGAACGATGGATTAAACCCAGATCTGTGACTGGGGGTGAGTGTTTGACAATGTTCAGCATTCCGTCCATCACTTGTTGTTTTTGCTTTGTCGCCCTAAGTGGGAAGGGTATGCCCAGACGTGGGTCCCGTGCTTCCCATGCCACTGGATTCAAGCTAGCCTGCTAGCTTGGCTGGTGAGGCGTGAAACCCCGAAACCGGTCCCAGTATGCTTGTTTCCGGTCCCGTGAGGACCTGGCTTGGCAGTTCGGGCTGGACTGTTCCCATGAGGAACAGGGTCAAGACTGATTTGCATATGGCTGGGTCCAAACTGGGGTGGCATGGTGAGCAAAAGAACGATGGATTAAACCCAGATCTGTGACTGGGGGTGAGTGTTTGACAATGTTCAGCATTCCGTCCATCACTTGATGTTTTTGCTTTGTCGCCCTAAGTGGGAAGGGTATGCCCAGACGTGGGTCCCGTGCTTCCCATGCCACTGGATTCAAGCTAGCCTGGCTGATGAGGGGTGAAACCCCGAAACCGGTCCCAGGATGCTTGTTTCCGGTCCAGTGAGGACCTGGCTTGGCAGTTCGGGCTGGACTGTTCCCATGAGGAACAGGGTCAAGACTGATTTGCATATGGCTGGGTCCAAACTGGGGTGGCATGGTGAGCAAAAGAAGGATGGATTAAACCCAGATCTGTGACTGGGGGTGAGTGTTTGACAATGTTCAGCATTCCGTCCATCACTTGTTGTTTTTACTTTGTCGCCCTAAGTGGGAAGGGTATGCCCAGATGTGGGTCCCGTGGGTCCCAGGATGCTTGTTTCCGGTCCAGTGAGGACCTGGCTTGGCAGTTCGGGCTGGACTGTTCCCATGAGGAACAGGGTCAAGACTGATTTGCATATGGCTGGGTCCAAACTGGGGTGGCATGGTGAGCAAAAGAACGATGGATTAAACCCAGATCTGTGACTGGGGGTGAGTGTTTGACAATGTTCAGCATTCCGTCCATCACTTGTTGTTTTTGCTTTGTCGCCCTAAGTGAGAAGGGTATGCCCAGACGTGGGTCCCGTGCTTCCCAGGCCACTGGATTCAAGCTAGCCTGGCTGATGAGGGGTGAAACCCCGAAACCGGTCCCAGGATTCTTGTTTCCGGTCCAGTGAGGACCTGGCTTGGCAGTTCGGGTGGACTGTTCCCATGAGGAACAGGGTCAAGACTGATTTTCATATGGCTGGGTCCAAACTGGAGTGGCATGGTGAGCAAAAGAACGATGGATTAAACCCAGATCTGTGACTGGGGGTGAGTGTTTGACAATGTTCAGCATTCCGTCCATCACTTGTTGTTTTTCATTTGTCGCCCTAAGTGGGAAGGGTATGCCCAGACGTGGGTCCCATGCTTCCCATGCCACTGGATTCAAGCTAGCCTGGCTAATGAGGGGTGAAACCCCGAAACCGGTCCCAGGATGCTTGTTTCCGGTCCAGTGAGGACCTGGCTTGGCAGTTCGGGCTGGACTGTTCCCATGAGGAACTGGGTCAAGACTTATTTGCATATGGCTGGGTCCAAACTGGGGTGGCATGGTGAGCAAAAGAACGATGGATTAAACCCAGATCTGTGACTGGGGGTGAGTGTTTGACAATGTTCAGCATTCCGTCCATCACTTGTTATTCGTGCTTTGTTGCCCTAAGTGGGAAGGGTATGCCCAGACGTTGGTCCCGTGCTTCCAATGCCACTGGATTCAAGCTAGCCTGGCTGATGATGGGTGAAACCCCGAAACCGGTCCCAGAATGCTTGTTTCCGGTCCAGTGAGGACCTGGCTTGGCAGTTCGGGCTGGACTGTTCCCATGAGGAACAGGGTCAAGACTGATTTGCTTATGGCTGGGTCCAAACTGGGGTGGCATGGTGAGCAAAAGAACGATGGATTAAACCCAGATCTGTGACTGGGGGTGAGTGTTTGACAATGTTCAGCATTCCGTCCATCACTTGTTGTTTTTGCTTTGTCGCCCTAAGTGGGAAGGGTATGCCCAGACGTGGGTCCCGTGCTTCCCATGCCACTGGATTCAAGCTAGCTTGGCTGATGAGGGGTGAAACCCCGAAACCGATCCCAGGATGCTTGTTTCCGGTCCAGTGAGGACCTGGCTTGGCAGTTCGGGCTGGACTGTTCCCATGAGGAACAGGGTCAAGACTGATTTGCATATGGCTGGGTCCAAACTGGGGTGGCATGGTGAGCAAAAGAACGATGGATTAAACCCAGATCCGTGACTGGGGCTGAGTGTTTGACAATGTTCAGCATTCCGTCCATCACTTGTTATTCTTGCTTTGTTGCCCTAAGTGGGAAGGGTATGCCCAGACGTGGGTCCCGTGCTTGCCATGCCACTGGATTCAAGCTAGCCTGGCTGATGAGGGGTGAAACCCCGAAAACGGTCCCAGGATGCTTGTTTCCGGTCCAGTGAGGACCTGCTTGGCAGTTCGGGCTGGACTGTTCCCATGAGGAACAGGGTCAAGACTGATTTGCATATGGCTGGGTCCAAACTGGGGTGGCATGGTGAGCAAAGAACGATGGATTAAACCCAGATCTGTGACTGGGGGTGAGTGTTTGACAATGTTCAGCATTCCGTCCATCACTTGTTGTTTTTGCTTTGTTGCCCTAAGTGGGAAGGGTATGCCCAGACGTGGGTCCCGTGCTTCCCATGCCACTGGATTCAAGCTAGCCTGGCTGATGAGGGGTGAAACCCCGAAACCGGTCCCAGGATGCTTGTTTCCGGTCCAGTGAGGACCTGGCTTGGCAGTTCGGGCTGGACTGTTCCCATGAGGAACAGGGTCAAGACTGATTTGCATATGGCTGGGTCCAAACTGGGGTGGCATGGTGAGCAAAAGAACGATGGATTAAACCCAGATCTGTGACTGGGGGTGAGTGTTTGAAAATGTTCAGCATTCCGTCCATCACTTGTTGTTTTTGCTTTGTCGCCCTAAGTTGGAAGGGTATGCCCAGACGTGGGTCTCGTGCTTCCCATGCCACTGGATTCAAGCTAGCCTGGCTGATGAGGGGTGAAACCCCGAAACCGGTCCCAGGATGCCTGTTTCCGGTCCAGTGAGGACCTGGCTTGGCAGCTCGGGCTTTACTGTTCCCATGAGGAACAGGGTCAAGACTAATTTGCATATGGCTGGGTCCAAACTGGGGTGGCATGGTGAGCAAAAGAACAATGGATTAAACCCAGATCGGAGACTGGGGGTGAGTGTTTGACAATGTTCAGCATTCCGTCCATCACTTGTTATTCTTGCTTTGTTGCCCTAAGTGGGAAGGGTATGCCCAGACGTGGGTCCCGTGCTTACCATGCCACTGGATTCAAGCTAGCCTGGCTGATGAGGGCTGAAACCCAGAAAACGGTCCCAGGATGCTTGTTTCCGGTCCAGTGAGGACCTGGCTTGGCAGTTCGGGCTGGACTGTTCCCATGAGGAACAGTGTCAAGACTGATTTGCATATGGCTGGGTCTAAACTGGGGTGGCGTGGTGAGCAAAAGAATGATGGATTAAACCCAGACCTGTGACTGGGGGTGAGTGTTTGACAATGTTCAGCATTCCGTCCATCACTTGTTGTTTTTGCTTTGTAGCCCTAAGTGGGAAGGGTATGCCCAGACGTGCGTCCTGTGCTACCCATGCCACTGGATTCAAGCTAGCCTGGTTGATGACTGGTGAAACCCCAAAACCGGTCCCAGGATGCCTGTTTTCGGTCCAGTGAGGACCTGGCTTGGCAGTTCGGGCTGGACTGTTCCCATGAGGAACAGGGTCAAGACTGATTTGCATATGGCTGGGTCCAAACTGGGGTGGCATGGTGAGCAAAAGAACGATGGATTAAACCCAGATCTGTGACTGGGGGTGAGTGTTTGACAATGTTCAGCATTCCGTCCATCACTTGTTGTTTTTGCTTTGTCGCCCTAAGTTGGAAGGGTATGCCCAGACGTGGTTCTCGTGCTTCCCATGCCACTGGATTCAAGCTAGCCTGGCTGATGAGGGGTGAAACCCCGAAACAGGTCCCAGGATGCCTGTTTCCGGTCCAGTGAGGACCTGGCTTGGCAGCTCGGGCTGGACTGTTCCCATGAGGAACAGGGTCAAGACTAATTTGCATATGGCTGGGTCCAAACTGGGGTGGCATGGTGAGCAAAAGAACAATGGATTAAACCCAGATCGGTGACTGGGGGTGAGTGTTTGACAATGTTTAGCATTCCGTCCATCACTTGTTGTTTTTGCTTTGTCGCCCTAAGTGGGAAGGGTATGCCCAGACGTGGGTCCCGTGCTTCCCATGCCACTGGAATCAAGCTAGCCTGGCTGATGAGGGGTGAAACCCCGAAACCAGTCCCAGGATGCTTGTTTCCGGTCCAGTGAGGACCTGGCTTGGCAGTTCGGGCTGGACTGTTCCCATGAGGAACAGGGTCAAGACTGATTTGCAAATGGCTGGGTCCAAACTGGGGTGGCATGGTGAGCAAAAGAACGATGGATTAAACCCAGATCTGTGACTGGGGGTGAGTGTTTGACAATGTTCAGCATTCCGTCCATCACTTGTTGTTTTTGCTTTGTCGCCCTAAGTGGGAAGTGTATGCCCAGACGTGGGTCCCGTGCTTCCCATGCCACTGGATTCAAGCTAGCCTGGCTGATGAGGGGTGAAACCCCGAAACCGGTCCCAGGATTCTTGTTTCTGGTCCAGTGAGGACCTGGCTTGGCAGTTTGGGTAGACTGTTCCCATGAGGAACAGGGTCAAGACTGATTTTCATATCGCTGGGTCCAAACTGGGGTGGCGTGGTGAGCAAAAGAATGATGGATTAAACCCAGATCTGTGACTGGGGGTGAGTGTTTGACAATGTTCAGCATTCCGTCCATCACTTGTTGTTTTTCCATTGTCGCCCTAAGTGGGAAGGGTATGCCCAGACGTGGGTCCCGTGCTTCCCATGCCACTGGATTCAAGCTAGCCTGGCTGATGAGGGGTGAAACCCCGAAACCGGTCCCAGGATGCTTGTTTCCGGTCCAGTGAGGACCTGGCTTGGCAGTTCGGGCTGGACTGTTCCCATGAGGAACAGGGTCAAGACTGATTTTCATCTGTCTGGGTCCAAATTGGGGTGGCATGGTGTGCAAAAGAACGATGGATTAAACCCAGATCTGTGACTGGGGGTGAGTGTTTGACAATGTTCAGCATTCCGTCCATCACTTGTTGTTTTTGCTTTGTCGCCCTAAGTGGGAAGGGTATGCCCAGACGTGGGTCCTGTGCTTCCCATGCCACTGGATTCAAGCTAGCCTGGCTGATGAGGGGTGAAACCCCGAAACCGGTCCCAGGATGCTTGTTTCCGGTCCAGTGAGGACCTGGCTTGGCAGTTCGGGCTGGACTGTTCCCATGAGGAACACGGTCAAGACTGATTTGCATATGGCTGGGTCCAAACTGGGGTGGCATGGTGAGCAAAAGAACGATGGATTAAACCTAGGTCTGTGACTGGGAGTGAGTGTTTGACAATGTTCAGCATTCCGTCCATCACTTGCTGTTTTTGCTTTGTCGCCCTAAGTGGGAAGGGTATGCCCAGACGTGGGTCCCGTGCTTCCCATACCACTGGATTCAAGGTAGCCTGGCTGATGAGGGGTGAAACCCTGAAACCGGTCCCAGGATGCTTGTTTCCGGTCCAGTGAGGACCTGGCTTGGCAGTTCGGGCTGGACTGTTCTCATGAGGAACAGGGTCAAGACTGATTTGCATATGGCTGGGTCCAAACTGGGGTGGCATGGTGAGCAAAAGAACGATGGATTAAACCCAGATCTGTGACTGGGGGTGAGTGTTTGACAATGTTCAGCATTCCGTCCATCACTTGTTGTTTTTGCTTTGTCGCACTAAGTGGGAAGGGTATGCCCAGATGTGGGTCCCGTGCTTCCCATGCCACTGGATTCAAGCTAGCCTGGCTGATGAGGGGTGAAACCCCAAAACCGGTCCCAGGATGCTTGTTTCCGGTCCTGTGAGGACCTGGCTTGGCAGTTCGGGCTGGACTGTTCCCATGAGGAACAGGGTCAAGACTGATTTGCATATGTCTGGGTCCAAACTGGGGTGGCATGGTGAGCAAAAGAAAGATGGAATAAACCCAGATCTGTGACTGGGGGTGAGTGTTTGACAATGTTCAGCATTCCGTCCATCACTTGTTATTCTTGCTTCGTCACCCTAAGTGGGAAGGGTATGCCCAGACGTGGGTCCTGTGCTTCCCAGGCCACTGGATTCTAGCTAGCCTGGCTGATGAGGGGTGGAATCCGAAACCGGTCCCAGGATGCTTGTTTCCAGTCCAGTGAGGACCTGGCTTGGCAGTTCGGGCTGGACTGTTCCCATGAGGAACAGGGTCAAGACTGATTTGCATATGTCTGGGTCCAAACTGGGGTGGCATGGTGAGCAAAAGAAAGATGGATTAAACCCAGATCTGTAACTGGGGGTGAGTGTTTGACAATGTTCAGCATTCCGTCCATCACTTGTTATTCTTGCTTTGTCGCCCTAAGTGGGAAGGGTATGCCCAGAAGTGGGTCCCGTGCTTCCCATGCCACTGGATTCAAGCTAGCCTTGCTGATGAGGGGTGAAACCCCGAAACCAGTCCCAGGATGCTTGATTCCGGTCCAGTGAGGACCTGGCTTGGCAGTTCGGGCTGGACTGTTCCCATGAGGAACAGGGTCAAGACTGATTTGCATATGGCTGGGTCCAAACTGGGGTGGCATGGTGAGCAAAAGAAGGATGGATTAAACCCAGATCTGTGACTGGGGGTGAGTGTTTGACAATGTTCAGCATTCCGTCCATCACTTGTTGTTTTTACTTTGTTGCCCTAAGTGGGAAGGGTATGCCCAGATGTGGGTCCCGTGTTTCCCATGCCACTGGATTCAAGCTAGCCTGGCTGATGAGGGGTGAAACCCCGAAACCGGTCCCAGGATGCTTGTTTCCGGTCCAGTGAGGACCTGGCTTGGCAGTTCGGGCTGGACTGTTCCCATGAGGAACAGGGTCAAGACTGATTTGCATATGGCTGGGTCCAAACTGGGGTGGCATGGTGAGCAAAAGAACGATGGATTAAACCCAGATCTGTGACTGGGGGTGAGTGTTTGACAATGTTCAGCATTCCGTCCATCACTTGTTGTTTTTGCTTTGTCGCCCTAAGTGAGAAGGGTATGCCCAGACGTGGGTCCCGTGCTTCCCATGCCACTGGATTCAAGCTAGCCTGGCTGATGAGGGGTGAAACCCCGAAACCGGTCCCAGGATTCTTGTTTCCGGTCCAGTGAGGACCTGGCTTGGCAGTTCGGGTGGACTGTTCCCATGAGGAACAGGGTCAAGACTGATTTTCATATGGCTGGGTCCAAACTGGAGTGGCATGGTGACCAAAGAACGATGGATTAAACCCAGATCTGTGACTGGGGGTGAGTGTTTGACAATGTTCAGCATTCCGTCCATCACTTGTTGTTTTTCCTTTGTCGCCCTAAGTGGGAAGGGTATGCCCAGACGTGGGTCCCATGCTTCCCATGCCACTGGATTCAAGCTAGCCTGGCTAATGAGGGGTGAAACCCCGAAACCGGTCCCAGGATGCTTGTTTCCGGTCCAGTGAGGACCTGGCTAGGCAGTTCGGGCTCGACTGTTCCCATGAGGAACTGGGTCAAGACTTATTTGCATATGGCTGGGTCCAAACTGGGGTGGCATGGTGAGCAAAAGAACGATGGATTAAACCCAGATCTGTGACTGGGGGTGAGTGTTTGACAATGTTCAGCATTCCGTCCATCACTTGTTATTCGTGCTTTGTTGCCCTAAGTGGGAACGGTATGCCCAGACGTTGGTCCCGTGCTTCCAATGCCACTGGATTCAAGCTAGCCTGGCTGATGAGGGGTGAAACCCCGAAACCGGTCCCAGGATGCTTGTTTCCGGTCCAGTGAGGACCTGGCTTGGCAGTTCGGGCTGGACTGTTCCCATGAGGAACAGGGTCAAGACTGATTTGCTTATGGCTGGGTCCAAACTGGGGTGGCATGGTGAGCAAAAGAACGATGGATTAAACCCAGATCTGTGACTGGGGGTGAGTGTTTGACAATGTTCAGCATTCCGTCCATCACTTGTTGTTTTTGCTTTATCGCCCTAAGTGGGAAGGGTATGCCCAGACGTGGGTCCCGTGCTTCCCATGCCACTGGATTCAAGCTAGCCTGACTGATGAGGGGTGAAACCCCGAAACCGGTCCCAGGATGCTTGTTTCCGGTCCAGTGAGGACCTGGCTTTGCAGCTCGGGCTGGACTGTTCCCATGAGGAACACGGTCAAGACTGATTTGCATAAGGCTGGGTCCAAACTGGGGTGGCATGGTGTGCAAAAGAACGATGGATTAAACCCAGATCTGTGACTGGGGGTGAGTGTTTGACAATGTTCAGCATTCCGTCCATCACTTGTTGTTTTTGCTTTGTCGCCCTAAGTGGGAAGGGTATGCCCAGACGTGGGTCCCGTGCTTCCCATGCCACTGGATTCAAGCTAGCTTGGCTGATGAGGGGTGAAACCCCGAAACCGATCCCAGGATGCTTGTTTCCGGTCCAGTGAGGACCTGGCTTGGCAGTTCGGGCTGGACTGTTCCCATGAGGAACAGGGTCAAGACTGATTTGCATATGGCTGGGTCCAAACTGGGGTGGCATGGTGAGCAAAAGAACGATGGATTAAACCCAGATCCATGACTGGGGCTGAGTGTTTGACAATGTTCAGCATTCCGTCCATCACTTGTTATTCTTGCTTTGTTGCCCTAAGTGGGAAGGGTATGCCCAGACGTGGGTCCCGTGCTTGCCATGCCACTGGATTCAAGCTAGCTTGGCTGATGAGGGGTGAAACCCCGAAAACGGTCCCAGGATGCTTGTTTCCGGTCCAGTGAGGACCTGGCTTGGCAGTTCGGGCTGGACTGTTCCCATGAGGAACAGGGTCAAGACTGATTTGCAAATGGCTGGGTCCAAACTGGGGTGGCATGGTGAGCAAAAGAACAATGGATTAAACCCAGATCTGTGACTGGGGGTGAGTGTTTGACAATGTTCAGCATTCCGTCCATCACTTGTTGTTTTTGCTGTGTCGCCCTAAGTGGGAAGGGTATGCCCAGACGTGGGTCCCGTGCTTCCCATGCCACTGGATTCAAGCTAGCCTGGCTGATGAGGGGCGAAACCCCGAAACCGGTCCCAGGATGCTTGTTTCCGGTCCAGTGAGGACCTGCTTGGCAGTTCGGGCTGGACTGTTCCCATGAGGAACAGGGTCAAGACTGATTTGCATATGGCTGGGTCCAAACTGGGGTGGCATGGTGAGCAAAAGAACGATGGATTAAACCCAGATCTGTGACTAGGGGTGAGTGTTTGACAATGTTCAGCATTCCGTCCATCACTTGTTGTTTTTGCTTTGTTGCCCTAAGTGGGAAGGGTATGCCCAGACGTGGGTCCCGTGCTTCCCATGCCACTGGATTCAAGCTAGCCTGGCTGATGAGGGGTGAAACCCCGAAACCGGTCCCAGGATGCTTGTTTCCGGTCCAGTGAGGACCTGGCTTGGCAGTTCGGGCTGGACTGTTCCCATGAGGAACAGGGTCAAGACTGATTTGCATATGGCTGCGTCCAAACTGGGGTGGCATGGTGAGCAAAAGAACGATGGATTAAACCCAGATCTGTGACTGGGGGTGAGTGTTTGAAAATGTTCAGCATTCCGTCCATCACTTGTTGTTTTTGCTTTGTCGCCCTAAGTTGGAAGGGTATGCCCAGACGTGGGTCTCGTGCTTCCCATGCCACTGGATTCAAGCTAGCCTGGCTGATGAGGGGTGAAACCCCGAAACCGGTCCCAGGATGCCTGTTTCCGGTCCAGTGAGGACCTGGCTTGGCAGCTCGGGCTTTACTGTTCCCATGAGGAACAGGGTCAAGACTAATTTGCATATGGCTGGGTCCAAACTGGGGTGGCATGGTGAGCAAAAGAACAATGGATTAAACCCAGATCGGTGACTGGGGGTGAGTGTTTGACAATGTTCAGCATTCCGTCCATCACTTGTTATTCTTGCTTTGTTGCCCTAAGTGGGAAGGGTATGCCCAGACGTGGGTCCCGTGCTTACCATGCCACTGGATTCAAGCTAGCCTGGCTGATGAGGGGTGAAACCCCGAAAACGGTCCCAGGATGCTTGTTTCCGGTCCAGTGAGGACCTGGCTTGGCAGTTCGGGCTGGACTGTTCCCATGAGGAACAGTGTCAAGACTGATTTGCATATGGCTGGGTCTAAACTGGGGTGGCGTGGTGAGCAAAAGAATGATGGATTAAACCCAGATCTGTGACTGGGGGTGAGTGTTTGACAATGTTCAGCATTCCGTCCATCACTTGTTGTTTTTGCTTTGTAGCCCTAAGTGGGAAGGGTATGCCCAGACGTGCGTCCCGTGCTACCCATGCCACTGGATTCAAGCTAGCCTGGTTGATGACTGGTGAAACCCCGAAACCGGTCCCAGGATGCCTGTTTCCGGTCCAGTGAGGACCTGGCTTGGCAGTTCGGGCTGGACTGTTCCCATGAGGAATAGGGTCAAGACTGATTTGCATATGGCTGGGTCCAAACGGGGGTGGCATGGTGAGCAAAAGAACAATGGATTAAACCCAGATCTGTGACTGGGGGTGAGTGTTTGACAATGTTCAGCATTCCGTCCATCACTTGTTGTTTTTGCTTTGTCGCCCTAAGTGGGAAGGGTATGCCCAGACGTGGGTCCCGTGCTTCCCATGCCACTGGATTCAAGCTAGCCTGGCTGATGAGGGGTGAAACCCCGAAACCGGTCCCAGGATGCTTGTTTCCGGTCCAGTGAGGACCTGGCTTGGCAGTTCGGGCTGGACTGTTCCCATGAGGAACAGGGTCAAGACTGATTTGCATATGGCTGGGTCCAAACTGGGGTGGCATGGTGAGCAAAAGAACGATGGATTAAACCCAGATCTGTGACTGGGGGTGAGTGTTTGACAATGTTCAGCATTCCGTCCATCACTTGTTGTTTTTGCTTTGTCGCCCTAAGTTGGAAGGGTATGCCCAGACGTGGGTCTCGTGCTTCCCATGCCACTGGATTCAAGCTAGCCTGGCTGATGAGGGGTGAAACCCCGAAACCGGTCCCAGGATGCCTGTTTCCGGTCCAGTGAGGACCTGGCTTGGCAGCTCGGGCTGGACTGTTCCCATGAGGAACAGGGTTAAGACTAATTTGCATATGGCTGGGTCCAAACTGGGGTGGCATGGTGAGCAAAAGAACAATGGATTAAACCCAGATCGGTGACTGGGGGTGAGTGTTTGACAATGTTTAGCATTCCGTCCATCACTTGTTGTTTTTGCTTTGTCGCCCTAAGTGGGAAGGGTATGCCCAGACGTGGGTCCCGTGCTTCCCATGCCACTGGATTCAAGCTAGCCTGGCTGATGAGGGGTGAAACCCCGAAACCGGTCCCAGGATGCCTGTTTCCGGTCCAGTGAGGACCTGGCTTGGCAGCTCGGGCTTTACTGTTCCCATGAGGAACAGGGTCAAGTCTAATTTGCATATGGCTGGGTCCAAACTGGGGTGGCATGGTGAGCAAAAGAACAATGGATTAAACCCAGATCGGTGACTGGGGGTGAGTGTTTGACAATGTTCAGCATTCCGTCCATCACTTGTTATTCTTGCTTTGTTGCCCTAAGTTGGAAGGGTATGCCCAGACGTGGGTCCCGTGCTTACCATGCCACTGGATTCAAGCTAGCCTGGCTGATGAGGGGTGAAACCCCGAAAACGGTCCCAGGATGCTTGTTTCCGGTCCAGTGAGGACCTGGCTTGGCAGTTCGGGCTGGACTGTTCCCATGAGGAACAGTGTCAAGACTGATTTGCATATGGCTGGGTCTAAACTGGGGTGGCGTGGTGAGCAAAAGAATGATGGATTAAACCCAGATCTGTGACTGGGGGTGAGTGTTTGACAATGTTCAGCATTCCGTCCATCACTTGTTGTTTTTGCTTTGTAGCCCTAAGTGGGAAGGGTATGCCCAGACGTGCGTCCCGTGCTACCCATGCCACTGGATTCAAGCTAGCCTGGTTGATGACTGGTGAAACCCCGAAACCGGTCCCAGGATGCCTGTTTCCGGTCCAGTGAGGACCTGGCTTGGCAGTTCGGGCTGGACTGTTCCCATGAGGAATAGGGTCAAGACTGATTTGCATATGGCTGGGTCCAAACTGGGGTGGCATGGTGAGCAAAAGAACAATGGATTAAACCCAGATCTGTGACTGGGGGTGAGTGTTTGACAATGTTCAGCATTCCGTCCATCACTTGTTGTTTTTGCTTTGTCGCCCTAAGTGGGAAGGGTATGCCCAGACGTGGGTCCCGTGCTTCCCATGCCACTGGATTCAAGCTAGCCTGGCTGATGAGGGGTGAAACCCCGAAACCGGTCCCAGGATGCTTGTTTCCGGTCCAGTGAGGACCTGGCTTGGCAGTTCGGGCTGGACTGTTCCCATGAGGAACAGGGTCAAGACTGATTTGCATATGGCTGGGTCCAAACTGGGGTGGCATGGTGAGCAAAAGAACGATGGATTAAACCCAGATCTGTGACTGGGGGTGAGTGTTTGACAATGTTCAGCATTCCGTCCATCACTTGTTGTTTTTGCTTTGTCACCCTAAGTTGGAAGGGTATGCCCAGACGTGGGTCTCGTGCTTCCCATGCCAATGGATTCAAGCTAGCCTGGCTGATGAGGGGTGAAACCCCGAAACCGGTCCCAGGATGCCTGTTTCCGGTCCAGTGAGGACCTGGCTTGGCAGCTCGGGCTGGACTGTTCCCATGAGGAACAGGGTCAAGACTAATTTGCATATGGCTGGGTCCAAACTGGGGTGGCATGGTGAGCAAAAGAACAATGGATTAAACCCAGATCGGTGACTGGGGGTGAGTGTTTGACAATGTTTAGCATTCCGTCCATCACTTGTTGTTTTTGCTTTGTCGCCCTAAGTGGGAAGGGTATGCCCAGACGTGGGTCCCGTGCTTCCCATGCCACTGGATTCAAGCTAGCCTGGCTGATGAGGGGTGAAACCCCGAAACCGGTCCCAGGATGCTTGTTTCCGGTCCAGTGAGGACCTGGCTTGGCAGTTCGCGCTGGACTGTTCCCATGAGGAACAGGGTCAAGACTGATTTGCAAATGGCTGGGTCCAAACTGGGGTGGCATGGTGAGCAAAAGAACGATGGATTAAACCCAGATCTGTGACTGGGGGTGAGTGTTTGACAATGTTCAGCATTCCGTCCATCACTTGTTGTTTTTACTTTGTCGCCCTAAGTGGGAAGTGTATGCCCAGACGTGGGTCCCGTGCTTCCCATGCCACTGGATTCAAGCTAGCCTGGCTGATGAGGGGTGAAACCCCGAAACCGGTCCCAGGATTCTTGTTTCCGGTCCAGTGAGGACCTGGCTTGGCAGTTTGGGTAGACTGTTCCCATGAGGAACAGAGTCAAGACTGATTTTCATATCGCTGGGTCCAAACTGGGGTGGCGTGGTGAGCAAAAGAATGATGGATTAAACCCAGATCTGTGACTGGGGGTGAGTGTTTGACAATGTTCAGCATTCCTTCCATCACTTGTTGTTTTTCCTTTGTCGCCCTAAGTGGGAAGGGTATGCCCAGACGTGGGTCCCGTGCTTCCCATGCCACTGGATTCAAGCTAGCCTGGCTGATGAGGGGTGAAACCCCGAAACCGGTCCCAGGATGCTTGTTTCCGGTCCAGTGAGGACCTGGCTTGGCAGTTCGGGCTGGACTGTTCCCATGAGGAACAGGGTCAAGACTGATTTTCATATGTCTGGGTCCAAATTGGGGTGGCATGGTGTGCAAAAGAACGATGGATTAAACCCAGATCTGTGACTGGGGGTGAGTGTTTGACAATGTTCAGCATTCCGTCCATCACTTGTTGTTTTTGCTTTGTCGCCCTAAGTGGGAAGGGTATGCCCAGACGTGGGTCCTGTGCTTCCCATGCCACTGGATTCAAGCTAGCCTGGCTGATGAGGGGTGAAACCCCGAAACCGGTCCCAGGATGCTTGTTTCCGGTCCAGTGAGGACCTGGCTTGGCAGTTCGGGCTGGACTGTTCCCATGAGGAACACGGTCAAGACTGATTTGCATATGGCTGGGTCCAAACTGGGGTGGCATGGTGAGCAAAAGAACGATGGATTAAACCCAGGTCTGTGACTGGGGGTGAGTGTTTGACAATGTTCAGCATTCCGTCCATCACTTGTTGTTTTTGCTTTGTCGCCCTAAGTGGGAAGGGTATGCCCAGACGTGGGTCCCGTGCTTCCCATACCACTGGATTCGAGGTAGTCTGGCTGATGAGGGGTGAAACCCTGAAACCGGTCCCAGGATGCTTGTTTCCGGTCCAGTGAGGACCTGGCTTGGCAGTTCGGGCTGGACTGTTCTCATGAGGAACAGGGTCAAGACTGATTTGCATATGGCTGGGTCCAAACTGGGGTGGCATGGTGAGCAAAAGAACGATGGATTAAACCCAGATCTGTGACTGGGGGTGAGTGTTTGACAATGTTCAGCATTCCGTCCATCACTTGTTGTTTTTGCTTTGTCGCACTAAGTGGGAAGGGTATGCCCAGATGTGGGTCCCGTGCTTCCCATGCCACTGGATTCAAGCTAGCCTGGCTGATGAGGGGTGAAACCCCAAAACCGGTCCCAGGATGCTTGTTTCCGGTCCTGTGAGGACCTGGCTTGGCAGTTCGGGCTGGACTGTTCCCATGAGGAACAGGGTCAAGACTGATTTGCATATGTCTGGGTCCAAACTGGGGTGGCATGGTGAGCAAAAGAAAGATGGAATAAACCCAGATCTGTGACTGGGGGTGAGTGTTTGACAATGTTCAGCATTCCGTCCATCACTTGTTATTCTTGCTTTGTCGCCCTAAGTGGGAAGGGTATGCCCAGACGTGGGTCCTGTGCTTCCCAGGCCACTGGATTCTAGCTAGCCTGGCTGATGAGGGGTGGAATCCGAAACCGGTCCCAGGATGCTTGTTTCCAGTCCAGTGAGGACCTGGCTTGGCAGTTCGGGCTGGACTGTTCCCATGAGGAACAGGGTCAAGACTGATTTGCATATGTCTGGCTCCAAACTGGGGTGGCATGGTGAGCAAAAGAAAGATGGATTAAACCCAGATCTGTAACTGGGGGTGAGTGTTTGACAATGTTCAGCATTCCGTCCATCACTTGTTATTCTTGCTTTGTCGCCCTAAGTGGGAAGGGTATGCCCAGAAGTGGGTCCCGTGCTTCCCATGCCACTGGATTCAAGCTAGCCTGGCTGATGAGGGGTGAAACCCCGAAACCAGTCCCAGGATGCTTGATTCCGGTCCAGTGAGGACCTGGCTTGGCAGTTCGGGCTGGACTGTTCCCATGAGGAACAGGGTCAAGACTGATTTGCATATGGCTGGGTCCAAACTGGGGTGGCATGTTGAGCAAAAGAACGATGTATTAAACCCAGATCTGTGACTGGGGGTGAGTGTTTGACAATGTTCAGCATTCCGTCCATCACTTGTTGTTTTTGCTTTGTCGCCCTAAGTGGGAAGGGTATGCCCACCCACTGGATTCAAGCTAGCCTGGCTGATGAGGGGCGAAACCCCGAAACCGGTCCCAGGATGCTTGTTTCCGGTACAGTGAGGACCTGGCTTGGCAGTTCGGGCTGGACTGTTCCCATGAGGAACAGGGTCAAGACTGATTTGCATATGGCTGGGTCCAAACTGGGGTGGCATGGTGAGCAAAAGAACAATGGATTAAACCCAGATCTGTGACTGGGGGTGAGTGTTTGACAATGTTCAGCATTCCGTCCATCACTTGTTGTTTTTGGTTTGTCGCCCTAAGTGGGAAGGGTATGCCCAGACGTGGGTCCCGTGCTTCCCATGCCACTGGATTCAAGCTAGCCTGGCTGATGAGGGGTGAAACCCCAAAACCGGTCCCAGGATGCTTGTTTCCGGTCCAGTGAGGACCTGGCTTGGCAGTTCGGGCTGGACTGTTCCCATGAGGAACAGGGTCAAGACTGATTTGCATATGGCTGGGTCCAAACTGGGGTGGCATGGTGAGCAAAAGAACAATGGATTAAACCCAGATCTTTGACTGGGGGTGAGTGTTTGACAATGTTCAGCATTCCGTCCATCACTTGTTGTTTTTGCTTTGTCGCCCTAAGTGGGAAGGGTATGCCCAGACGTGGGTCCCGTGCTTCCCATGCCGCTGGATTCAAGCTAGCCTGGCTGATGATGGGTGAAACCCCGAAACCGGTCCCAGGATGCTTGTTTCCTGTCCAGTGAGGACTTGGCTTGGCAGTTCGGGCTGGACTGTTCCCATGAGGAACAGGGTCAAGACTGATTTGCATATGGCTGGGTCCAAACTGGGGTGGCATGGTGAGCAAAAGAACAATGGATTAAACCCAGATCTGTGACTGGGGGTGAGTGTTTGACAATGTTCAGCATTCCGTCCATCACTTGTTGTTTTTGCTTTGTGGCCCTAAGTGGGAAGGGTATGCCCAGACGTGGGTCCCGTGCTTTCCATGCCACTGGATTCAAGCTAGCCTGGCTGATGAGGGGTGAAACCCCGAAACTGGTCCCAGGATGCTTGTTTCCGGTCCAGTGAGGACCTGGCTTGGCAGTTCGGGGTGGACTGTTCCCATGAGGAACAGGGTCAAGACTGATTTGCATATGGCTGGGTCCAAACTGGGGTGGCATGGTGAGCAAAAGAACGATGGATTAAACCCAGATCTGTGACTGGGGGTGAGTTTTTGACAATGTTTAGCATTCCGTCCATCACTTGTTGTTTTTGCTTTGTCGCCCTAAGTGGGAAGGGTATGCCCAGATGTGGGTCCCGTGCTTCCCATGCCACTGGATTCAAGCTAGCCAGGCTGATGAGGGGTGAAACCCCGAAACCGGTCCCAGGATGCTTGTTTCCGGTCCAGTGAGGACCTGGCTTGGCAGTTCGGGCTGGACTGTTCCCATGAGGAACAGGGTCAAGACTGATTTGCATATGGCTGGGTCTAAACTGGGGTGGCGTGGTGAGCAAAAGAATGATGGATTAAACCCAGATCTGTGACTGGGGGTGAATGTTTGACAATGTTCAGCATTCCGTCCATCACTTGTTGTTTTTGCTTTGTAGCCCTAAGTGGGAAAGGTATGCCCAGACTTGCGTCCCGTGCTTCCCATGCCACTGGATTCAAGCTAGCCTGGTTGATGACTGGTGAAACCCCGAAACCGGTCCCAGGATGCCTGTTTCCGGTCCAGTGAGGACCTGGCTTGGCAGTTCGGGCTGGACTGTTCCCATGAGGAATAGGGTCAAGACTGATTTGCATATGGCTGGGTCCAAACTGGGGTGGCATGGTGAGCAAAAGAACAATGGATTAAACCCAGATCTGTGACTGGGGGTGAGTGTTTGACAATGTTCAGCATTCCGTCCATCACTTGTTGTTTTTGCTTTGTCGCCCTAAGTGGGAAGGGTATGCCCAGACGTGGGTCCAGTGCTTCCCATGCCACTGGATTCAAGCTAGCCTGGCTGATGAGGGGTGAAACCCCGAAACCGGTCCCAGGATGCTTGTTTCCGGTCCAGTGAGGACCTGGCTTGGCAGTTCGGGCTGGACTGTTCCCATGAGGAACAGGGTCAAGACTGATTTGCATATGGCTGGGTCCAAACTGGGGTGGCATGGTGAGCAAAAGAACGATGGATTAAACCCAGATCTGTGACTGGGGGTGAGTTTTTGACAATGTTCAGCATTCCGTCCATCACTTGTTGTTTTTGCTTTGTAGCCCTAAGTGGGAAGGGTATGCCCAGACGTGCGTCCCGTGCTTCCCATGCCACTGGATTCAAGCTAGCCTGGTTGATGACTGGTGAAACCTCGAAACCGGTCCCAGGATGCCTGTTTCCGGTCCAGTGAGGACCTGGCTTGGCAGTTCGGGCTGGACTGTTCCCATGAGGAATAGGGTCAAGACTGATTTGCATATGGCTGGGTCCAAACTGGGGTGGCATGGTGAGCAAAAGAACAATGGATTAAACCCAGATCTGTGACTGGGGGTGAGTGTTTGACAATGTTCAGCATTCCGTCCATCACTTGTTGTTTTTGCTTTGTCGCCCTAAGTTGGAAGGGTATGCCCAGACGTGGGTCTCGTGCTTCCCATGCCACTGGATTCAAGCTAGCCTGGCTGATGAGGGGTGAAACCCCGAAACCGGTCCCAGGATGCCTGTTTCCGGTCCAGCGAGGACCTGGCTTGGCATCTCGGGCTGGACTGTTCCCATGAGGAACAGGGTCAAGACTAATTTGCATATGGCTGGGTCCAAACTGGGGTGGCATGGTGAGCAAAAGAACAATGGATTAAACCCAGATCGGTGACTGGGGGTGAGTGTTTGACAATGTTTAGCATTCCGTCCATCACTTGTTGTTTTTGCTTTGTCGCCCTAAGTGGGAAGGGTATGCCCAGACGTGGGTCCCGTGCTTCCCATGCCACTGGATTCAAGATAGCCTGGCTGATGAGGGGAGAAACCCCGAAACCGGTCCCAGGATGCTTGTTTCCGGTCCAGTGAGGACCTGGCTTGGCAGTTCGGGCTGGACTGTTCCCATGAGGAACAGGGTCAAGACTGATTTGCAAATGGCTGGGTCCAAACTGGGGTGGCATGGTGAGCAAAAGAACGATGAATTAAACCCAGATCTGTGACTGGGGGTGAGTGTTTGACAATGTTCAGCATTCCGTCCATCACTTGTTGTTTTTGCTTTGTCGCCCTAAGTGGGAAGTGTATGCCCAGACGTGGGTCCCGTGCTTCCCATGCCACTGGATTCAAGCTAGCCTGGCTGATGAGGGGTGAAACCCCGAAACCGGTCCCAGGATTCTTGTTTCCGGTCCAGTGAGGACCTGGCTTGGCAGTTTGGGTAGACTGTTCCCATGAGGAACAGGGTCAAGACTGATTTTCATATGGCTGGGTCCAAACTGGGGTGGCGTGGTGAGCAAAAGAATGATGGATTAAACCCAGATCTGTGACTGGGGGTGAGTGTTTGACAATGTTCAGCATTCCGTCCATCACTTGTTGTTTTTCCTTTGTCGCCCTAAGTGGGAAGGGTATGCCCAGACGTGGGTCCCGTGCTTCCCATGCCACTGGATTCAAGCTAGCCTGGCTGATGAGGGGTGAAACCCCGAAACCGGTCCCAGGATGCTTGTTTCCGGTCCAGTGAGGACCTGGCTTGGCAGTTCGGGCTGGACTGTTCCCATGAGGAACAGGGTCAAGACTGATTTTCATATGTCTGGGTCCAAATTGGGGTGGCATGGTGTGCAAAAGAACGATGGATTAAACCCAGATCTGTGACTGGGGGTGAGTGTTTGACAATGTTCAGCATTCCGTCCATCACTTGTTGTTTTTGCTTTGTCGCCCTAAGTGGGAAGGGTATGCCCAGACGTGGGTCCTGTGCTTCCCATGCCACTGGATTCAAGCTAGCCTGGCTGATGAGGGGTGAAACCCCGAAACCGGTCCCAGGATGCTTGTTTCCGGTCCAGTGAGGACCTGGCTTGGCAGTTCGGGCTGGACTGTTCCCATGAGGAACACGGTCAAGACTGATTTGCATATGGCTGGGTCCAAACTGGGGTGGCATCGTGAGCAAAAGAACGATGGATTAAACCCAGGTCTGTGACTGGGGGTGAGTGTTTGACAATGTTCAGCATTCCGTCCATCACTTGTTGTTTTTGCTTTGTCGCCCTAAGTGGGAAGGGTATGCCCAGACGTGGGTCCCGTGCTTCCCATACCACTGGATTCAAGGTAGCCTGGCTGATGAGGGGTGAAACCCTGAAACCGGTCCCAGGATGCTTGTTTCCGGTCCAGTGAGGACCTGGCTTGGCAGTTCGGGCTGGACTGTTCTCATGAGGAACAGGGTCAAGACTGATTTGCATATGGCTGGGTCCAAACTGGGGTGGCATGGTGAGCAAAAGAACGATGGATTAAACCCAGATCTGTGACTGGGGGTGAGTGTTTGACAATGTTCAGCATTCCGTCCATCACTTGTTGTTTTTGCTTTGTCGCACTTAGTGGGAAGGGTATGCCCAGATGTGGGTCCCGTGCTTCCCATGCCACTGGATTCAAGCTAGCCTGGCTGATGAGGGGTGAAACCCCAAAACCGGTCCCAGGATGCTTGTTTCCGGTCCTGTGAGGACCTGGCTTGGCAGTTCGGGCTGGACTGTTCCCATGAGGAACAGGGTCAAGGCTGATTTGCATATGTCTGGGTCCAAACTGGGGTGGCATGGTGAGCAAAAGAAAGATGGAATAAACCCAGATCTGTGACTGGGGGTGAGTGTTTGACAATGTTCAGCATTCCGTCCATCACTTGTTATTCTTGCTTTGTCGCCCTAAGGGGAAGGGTATGCCCAGACGTGGGTCCTGTGCTTCCCAGGCCACTGGATTCTAGCTAGCCTGGCTGATGAGGGGTGGAATCCGAAACCGGTCCCAGGATGCTTGTTTCCAGTCCAGTGAGGACCTGGCTTGGCAGTTCGGGCTGGACTGTTCCCATGAGGAACAGGGTCAAGACTGATTTGCATATGTCTGGGTCCAAACTGGGGTGGCATGGTGAGCAAAAGAAAGATGGATTAAACCCAGATCTGTAACTGGGGGTGAGTGTTTGACAATGTTCAGCATTCCGTCCATCACTTGTTATTCTTGCTTTGTCGCCCTAAGTGGGAAGGGTATGCCCAGAAGTGGGTCCCGTGCTTCCCATGCCACTGGATTCAAGCTAGCCTGGCTGATGAGGGGTGAAACCCCGAAACCAGTCCCAGGATGCTTGTTTCCAGTCCAGTGAGGACCTTGTTTGGCAGTTCGGGCTGGACTGTTCCCATGAGGAACAGGGTCAAGACTGATTTGCATATGGCTGGGTCCAAACTGGGGTGGCATGGTGAGCAAAAGAACGATGTATTAAACCCAGATCTGTGACTGGGGGTGAGTGTTTGACAATGTTCAGCATTCCGTCCATCACTTGTTGTTTTTGCTTTGTTGCCCTAAGTGGGAAGGGTATGCCCAGACGTGGGTCCCGTGCTTCCCATGCCACTGGATTCAAGCTAGCCTGGCTGATGAGGGGCGAAACCCCGAAACCGGTCCCAGGATGCTTGTTTCCGGTCCAGTGAGGACCTGGCTTGGCAGTTCGGGCTGGACTGTTCCCATGAGGAACAGGGTCAAGACTGATTTGCATATGGCTGGGTCCAAACTGGGGTGGCATGGTGAGCAAAAGAACGATGGATTAAACCCAGATCTGTGACTGGGGGTGAGTGTTTGACAATGTTCAGCATTCCGTCCATCACTTGTTGTTTTTGGTTTGTCGCCCTAAGTGGGAAGGATATGCCCAGACGTGGGTCCCGTGCTTCCCATGCCACTGGATTCAAGCTAGCCTGGCTGATGAGGGGTGAAACCCCAAAACCGGTCCCAGGATGCTTGTTCCCGGTCCAGTGAGGACCTGGCTTGGCAGTTCGGGCTGGACTGTTCCCATGAGGAACAGGGTCAAGACTGATTTGCATATGGCTGGGTCCAAACTGGGGTGGCATGGTGAGCAAAAGAACAATGGATTAAACCCAGATCTTTGACTGGGGGTGAGTGTTTGACAATGTTCAGCATTCCGTCTATCACTTGTTGTTTTTGCTTTGTCGCCCTAAGTGGGAAGGGTATGCCCAGACGTGGGTCCCGTGCTTCCCATGCCGCTGGATTCAAGCTAGCCTGGCTGATGAGGGGTGAAACCCCGAAACCGGTCCCAGGATGCTTGTTTCCGGTCCAGTGAGGACCTGGCTTGGCAGTTCGGGCTGGACTGTTCCCATGAGGAACAGGGTCAAGACTGATTTGCATATGGCTGGGTCCAAACTGGGGTGGCATGGTGAGCAAAAGAACGATGGATTAAACCCAGATCTGTGACTGGGGGTGAGTTTTTGACAATGTTCAGCATTCCGTCCATCACTTGTTGTTTTTGCTTTGTCGCCCTAAGTGGGAAGGGTATGCCCAGATGTGGGTCCCGTGCTTCCCATGCCACTGGATTCAAGCTAGCCTGGCTGATGAGGGGTGAAACCCCGAAACCGGTCCCAGGATGCTTGTTTCCGGTCCAGTGAGGACCTGGCTTGGCAGTTCGGGCTGGACTGTTTCCATGAGGAACAGGGTCAAGACTGATTTGCATATGGCTGGGTCCAAACTGGGGTGGCATGGTGAGCAAAAGAACGATGGATTAAACCCAGATCTGTGACTGGGGGTGAGTGTTTGACAATGTTCAGCATTCCGTCCATCACTTGTTGATTTTGCTTTGTTGCCCTAAGTGGGAAGGGTATGCCCAGACGTGGGTCCTGTGCTTCCAATGCCACTGGATTCAAGCTAGCCTGGCTGATGAGTGGTGAAACCCCGAAACCGGTCCCAGGATGCTTGTTTCCAGTCCAGTGAGGACCTGGCTTGGCAGTTCGGGCTGGACTGTTCGCATGAAGAACAGGGTCAAGACTGATTTGCATATGGCTGGGTCCAAACTGGGGTGGCATGGTGAGCAAAAGAACGATGGATTAAACCCAGATCTGTGACTGGGGGTGAGTGTTTGACAATGTTCAGCATTCCGTCCATCACTTGTTGTTTTTGCTTTGTCGCCCTAAGTGGGAAGGGTATGCCCAGACATGGGTCCCGTGCTTCCCAAGCCACTGGATTCAAGCTAGCCTGGCTGATGAGGGGTGAAACCCCGAAACCGGTCCCAGGATGCTTGTTTCCGGTCCAGTGAGGAGCTGGCTTGGCAGTTCGGGCTGGACTGTTCCCATGAGGAACAGGGTCAAGACTGATTTGCATATGGTTGGGTCCAAACTGAAGTGGCATGGTGAGCAAAAGAACGATGGATTAAACCCAGATCTGTAACTGGGGGTGAGTGTTTGACAATGTTCAGCATTCCATCCATCACTTGTTGTTTTTGCTTTGTCGCCCTAAGTGGGAAGGGTATGCCCAGACGTGGGTCCCGTGCTTCCCATGCCACTGGATTCAAGCTAGCCTGGCTGATGAGGGGTGAAACCACGAAACCGGTCCCAGGATGCTTGTTTCCGGTCCAGTGAGGACTTGGCTAGGCAGTTCGGGCTGGACAGTTCCCATGAGGAACAGGGTCAAGACTGATTTGCATATGGCTGGGTCCAAACTGGGGTGGCATGGTGAGCAAAAGAACAATGGATTAAACCCAGATCTGTGACTGGGGGTGAGTGTTTGACAATGTTCAGCATTCCGTCCATCACTTGTTGTTTTTGCTTTGTTGCCCTAAGTGGGAAGGGTATGCCCAGACGTAGGTCCCGTGCTTCCCATGCCACTGGATTCAAGCTAGCCTGGCTGATGAGGGGTGAAACCCCGAAACCGGTCCCAGGATGCTTGTTTCTGGTCCAGTGAGGACCTGGCTTGGCAGTTCGGGCTGGACTGTTCCCATGAGGAACAGGGTCAAGACTGATTTGCATATGGCTGGGTCCAAACTGAGGTGGCATGGTGAGCAAAAGAACGATGGATTAAACCCAGATCTGTGACTGGGGGTGAGTGTTTGACAATGTTCAGCATTCCGTCCATCACTTGTTGTTTTTGCTTTGTGGCCCTAAGTGGGAAGGGTATGCCCAGACGTGGGTCCCGTGCTTCCCATGCCACTGGATTCAAGCTAGCCTGGCTGATGAGGGGTGAAACCCCGAAACCGGTCCCAGGATGCTTGTTTCCGGTCCAGTGAGGACCTGGCTTGGCAGTTCGGGCTGGACTGTTTCCATGAGGAACAGGGTCAAGACTGATTTGCATATGGCTGGGTCCAAACTGGGGTGGCATGGTGAGCAAAAGAACGATGGATTAAACCCAGATCTGTGACTGGGAGTGAGTGTTTGACAATGTTCAGCATTCTGTCCATCACTTGTTGTTTTTGCTTTGTCGCCCTAAGTGGGAAGGGTATGCCCAGACGTGGGTCCCGTGCTTCCAATGCCACTGGATTCAAGCTAGCCTGGCTGATGAGTGGTGAAACCCCGAAAACGGTCCCAGGATGCTTGTTTCCAGTCCAGTGAGGACCTGGCTTGGCAGTTCGGGCTGGACTGTTCGCATGAAGAACAGGGTCAAGACTGATTTGCATATGGCTGGGTCCAAACTGGGGTGGCATGGTGAGCAAAAGAACGATGGATTAAACCCAGATCTGTGACTGGGGGTGAGTGTTTGACAATGTTCAGCATTCCGTCCATCACTTGTTGTTTTTGCTTTGTCGCCCTAAGTGGGAAGGGTATGCCCAGACGTGGGTCCCGTGCTTCCCAAGCCACTAGATTCAAGCTAGCCTGGCAGATGAGGGGTGAAACCCCGAAACCGGTCCCAGGATGCTTGTTTCCGGTCCAGTGAGGAGCTGGCTTGGCAGTTCGGGCTGGACTGTTCCCATGAGGAACAGGGTCAAGACTGATTTGCATATGGCTGGGTCCAAACTGGGGTGGCATGGTGAGCAAAAGAACGATGGATTAAACCCAGATCTGTAACTGGGGGTGAGTGTTTGACAATGTTCAGCATTCCATCCATCACTTGTTGTTTTTGCTTTGTCGCCCTAAGTGGGAAGGGTATGCCCAGACGTGGGTCCCGTGCTTCCCATGCCACTGGATTCAAGCTAGCCTGGCTGATGAGGGGTGAAACCCCGACACCGGTCCCAGGATGCTTGTTTCCGGTCCAGTGAGGACCTGGCTAGGCAGTTCGGGCTGGACAGTTCCCATGAGGAACAGGGTCAAGACTGATTTGCATATGGCTGGGTCCAAACTGGGGTGGCATGGTGAGCAAAAGAACAATGGATTAAACCCAGATCTGTGACTGGGTGTGAGTGTTTGACAATGTTCAGCATTCCGTCCATCACTTGTTGTTTTTGCTTTGTCGCCCTAAGTGGGAAGGGTATGCCCAGACGTGGGTCCCGTGCTTCCCATGCCACTGGATTCAAGCTAGCCTGGCTGATGAGGGGTGAAACCACGAAACCGGTCCCAGGATGCTTGTTTCCGGTCCAGTGAGGACCTGGCTTGGCAGTTCGGGCTGGACTGTTCCCATGAGGAACAGGGTCAAGACTGATTTGCATATGGCTGGGTCCAAACTGAGGTGGCATGGTGAGCAAAAGAACAATGGATTAAACCCAGATCTGTGACTGGGGCTGAGTGTTTGACAATTTTCAGCATTCCTTCCATCGCTTGTTGTTTTTGCTTCGTCGCCCTAAGTGGGAAGGGTATGCCCAGACGTGGGTCCCGTGCTTCCCATGCCACTGGATTCAAGCTAGTCTGGCTGATGAGGTGTGAAACCCCGAAACCGATCCCAGGATGCTTGTTTCCGTTCCAGTGAGGACCTGGCTTGGCAGTTCGGGCTGTACTGTTCCCATGGGGAAAAGGGTCAAGACTGATTTGCATATGGCTGGGTCCAAACTGGGGTGGCATGGTGAGCAAAAGAACGATGGATTAAACCCAGATCTGTGACTGGGGGTGAGTGTTTGACAATGTTCAGCATTCCGTCCATCACTTGTTGTTTTTGCATATTGAGTAATGACAAGCACTTAAAGGAAAGGAAATTGTTGGTAATGGTCCTGAATACCTTCTAAAAGCACAGATCCCTCTGGGACATCCTAACAAGTAGCTTCCTAGAATCTGGGAGCAAACGAACTTGGTTGTCAGACAACATGAAGGGGTTTGTGAAATGCAATTATTGTGAAGCCTGTCAGCATACAGTAAATCAGAAAAACCTACCTGACATTTGAAGGCCACCAAACTGTGATTCAGGATAGGTTTACATGTAACACCTATCATAATGGTATGTGTACTGAAATGCACTTATAACAAAGTGTATGTGGGTAGCATCATCAACAAACTGAAAATCAGGACTTTTCAACACAATGCGGGCCATAAGGAATGGGAACAGGAGCTATCCAGTGGCTTGTCATTTCGAGCAATTTCACAATAGATCATTGGATGGCTTTATGTTCTATGGCATCAAGGATGTAAAGAATCACTAGCAAAAGGGAGAAAGAGAGGAGGAGTTGAGGAGAGGAGAATCAAGACTTATCATTGTCCTAGGAACAAAAAACCCATGAGGCATAATATGGATGCTGAGCTCCATGTACATTTCTATTAATCGCATAGATAATGGGGATGCATTCATACTACACATGCTTGAATATGATCCTGTTAGCTTTCCTTTCTGCTTGCTGCTGGTTTGATCTATGGCAATGATGGGAGATGTACTTATAGATGTGATTTTTAACATCAGCAAATATCACTTTAAATCTGGGGATGCTTCATAAAGTTAATACAGGACTTCCCACTATTAGGGCTGTATTTATACTTTTTGGCGCACAACTGCGTCAACGCAGTTGTGCGTCAAAAAAATTAACGCCGGCTAACGCCATTCCAAAACGCCATGCAGGCGCCTTATTTATGGAATGACGTTAGCCGGCGGAGCTGCCTGGTGTGCGTAAAAAAAAATGACTTACACCAGGCAGCGCCGGCGTAGAGGAAAATGGAGCTTGGGCGCCAAAAAATGGGGCAAGTCAGGCTGAGGCAAAATTTTCGCCTCAACCCGATTAGCGCCATTTTTTTTTACTACCAATCCCCATTGAAATGACTCCTGTCTTAGCAAAGACAGGAGTCATGCCCCCTTGCCCAATGGCCATGCCCAGGGGACTTCTGTCCCCTGGGCATGGTCATTGGGCATAGTGGCATGTAGGGGGGCACAAATCAGGCCCCCCTATGCCACAAATGTTTTTTAAAAAAAATACTTACCTGAACTTACCTTAAGTTCCCTGGGATGGGTCCCTCCATCCTTGGGTGTCCTCCTGGGGTGGGTAAGGGTGGCAGGGGGTGTCCCTGGGGGCATGGGAGGGCACCTCTGGGCTCCTTCAGAGCCCACAGGTCCCTTAACGCCTGCCCTGACCAGGCGTTAAAAAATGACGCTAAAACGGCTGGACGTCGTTTTTTTGACCCGCCTACTCCCGGGCGTCATTTTTGCCCGTGAGTGTAAATACGGCGCACATGCCTCGGAGTCATTTTTTAGACGGGAACGCCTACCTTGCATATCATTAACGCAAGGTAGGTGTCCACGCTAAAAAATGACGAAAACTCCAAGATCTTAGGCGCTAGACCGGTCTAACGCCAAAGTATAAATATGGAGTTAGTTTTGCATCGGATTTGCGTAAAGAAAAACGACGCAATTCCGGCGCAAACAGAGTATAAATATGCCCCTTAATATTTCCCACCTTCTATCTTGCTTTGCTTGTATCCTCCCATTTTCAGTTACTTGGGATCCTTTTGGTGAATTCAACAAGCACCTTCCTATTACTTGTAACTTTAGAAGAACTGGCCTGGTGATCCATTGAACATATACACTCATAGGTGTAGATATGCACTCTATTCCGAAAAAAATATGCATTATGCACGTGAGGTACATTTCACTCCAAAAGTGCCTTATGTCCTCTGGCTCTTGCCATTTGTGGTTTCTTGGGGAATAGGCACCGGGCACTCCCTCAATATGTGTCACTTTATGATAATTGCCATGGTGAACTCATGAATACAGCCGCCCACAGATGCAAATTTACTCTTATTTCCTTAGGAATATATTCACCGAGCATACGTCACTATATCTTAGCGTTTGATTATGGCTCTGAGATATAGCTATATAACGTTAGCATGTGTCACTTTATGATAATGGCCATGACTCACTTATGAATACATCTATAAATTGTGGATGATACATTCATATATAGATGCAAATATGTGCTTTATTCCTTCAGGAATATGCACTAGGCACTTTAAAAGCAAATGCCTTTATTAATATTCAGAAAGACTATATAGCAATATCATGTGTCATTTTACAGAAATTGCCATGATGTACCCTTGAACGTATCTTTTTATAGATGTTAATGCACTTTAATCCTTTGGGAACATCTATGACACACTTTTGTAGCACATATCACTTTAATGATATGCTGTTATGGTTTTAATACTGTGTGACAAGCGTTGTGATACAGGGACAATGAGAAAAAGCACTCATAAATGAGTGCAGAATGTAACAGGAAAAAAATAGCATGACTTATTGCAGCATGTAAGACATCACACCCGTACAAACTGTTTGTGAATGTGTGGCATATGTCATTTTAATGATATTCTATTGCTTTAATACTGTGTGGCGAGTGAAGTGATACAGGGGCAATGAGAGAAAAAGCACCTATATTTGAGTGCAAAATGTATTGTGATATGTAGGATATCATACCATCATGAACTGTTTGGGCTAAAAGTGAGTGTACAATGACCAGTGATGAATTTTCTGATGTAAGGGAATAATGAACAACTTATTTAAGGGGTAGATTTGAGTACTTCAGATGAGTGCTAAATCACATATGACCATGTACTTTTATGTTTACTCTTTGGGCACATATGAAGAAGCAGGCTGAAGTAGGCGATTTGAGATTGAATAGTGAACAATTAGTAATACCTAACAGAAGTACATGACTGGACATGACAATGTGATTTGAACAATGCTAATATGGGTGCAAAATGGAGGTTGTGATACAACTCGTGTGGAACTTTGAGCGGTCTAGTTGTGTAGGCCATATAGATGTATAAAAAAAAACACAACAAAGAAAATCGGTGGCTGATAGAGCAGTACTTGCACAAATTGCCCCCTGGAAAATGAGACCATAGAACACTTTGGCCCGTATTTATACTCCGTTTGCGCCGAATTAGCGTCGTTTTTTTCAACGCAAATTCGGCGCAAAACTAACGCCATATTTATACTTTGGCGTTAGACGCGTCTAGCGCCAAAGTATGAAGAAAGAGCGTCATTTTTTAGCGTGAACGCCTTCCTTGCGTTAATGAGATGCAAGGAAGGCGTTCCCGTCTAAAAAAATGACGGCGACGCAAATGCGTTGTATTTATACTCCCGGGCAAAAATCACGCCCGGGAGGTGGCGGGTCAAAAAAACCCGCATTTGCGCCTGAATTTAACGCCTGGGTCAGGGTAGGCGTTAAGGGACCTGTGGGCTCAGAATGAGCCCACAGGTGCCCTCCCCTGCCCCCAGGGACCCCCCCTGCCACCCCTGCCCACCCCAGGAGGACACCCAAGGATGGAGGGACCCATCCCAGTGAAGTACAGGTAAGTTCAGGTAAGTATAATTTTTTTTAATTTTTTGATTTTTTTTGTGGCATAGGGGGGCCTTATTTGTGCCCCCCTACATGCCACTATGCCCAATGACCATGCCCAGGGGACAGAAGTCCCCTGGGCATGGCCATTGGGCAAGGGGGCATGACTCCTGTCTTTACTAAGACAGGAGTCATGAAATGGCGTCTGGGCGTCGAAAAAATGGCGCTAATCGGGTTAAGACGATTTATTAGCATCAACCTGACTTGCGCCATTTTAAGACCGCTAACGTCATTTTATCACAACGCCGGCACTGCCTGGTCTACGTGGTTTTTTTCCACGCACACCAGGCAGCGCCGGTCTGATTGCGCCGTCTAACGCCATTCCATAAATACGGCGCCCGCATGGCGCTTCAGAATGGCGTTAGACGGCGCAAAATTTGTTGACGCTAAACTGCGTTAGCGCAGTTTAGCGTCAAAAAGTATAAATATGGGCCTTTGTTTTCTTCTATCCAAAGTATCTGAATCCAGGAGGGAGGGAATCATTCTCTTGTGTAGACTCCTTGGCACCCAGACCTATTGGAAGGCGCTTTGGATTCTATAATCTATACAAGTGAAAAGGTAGTGTTCCCAGTCTCCCGGTACTCACAGTGGGCTTGGACTGTGAGAAAGAAGGAGATCTCCCTTCTTGATAATTATAATCCTCCATACTGTGGCACTTAGTTGAAAGGTTTGAGATTTGAAATGGGTCCAGATGCCCATTACTGTTACAGACCAACCGCCTTCCCTTCGACCACATTGTGGGAGTTTAAATGCCATTGTTAAACCTGTTGCAGTGGGTACTCATCTTGAGGTAGAGGGAATATTGCTGTTGAGAATTTTAATTTAAATCAATGAATTCTATTGAGTTGTAAATAGATTTTAGGACAACACATATTTATGATTTTACTTTATGTATGTTTGGTTTTATGGCTTATAGCCGAAATAAAGAACATACATACGACTATGCTATGTTAATAAAATGAACCCGTCACAATGCTGAGTCAGACCCAGTCAGAAGCGTACAGTCAAAACGTGTTGACTGTGATATTTTGCACTATAAAAACTTGGTGAATGGTACTGGCTTGTAAATAAATGCATCAAAAAGGAGCATTGCTGTTTTCTTTGATTCTGTCCAAGCTTTGTAATGCCGTGATGTGAGTTGATGAAGCAACTAGGTGGGGAGCATATGTGTGTGTATGTGTGTAGAAACAAGCACCCCCAGCCACAGTGCTTCAGCCAATATCCAATTCGGCAGATAGAGAATCAGATAATGCATTTAGGGCCGTATTTATACTCCGTTTGCGCCGAATTTGCGTCGTTTTTTTCGACGCAAATTCGACGCTAAACTAACGCCAACTAACGCCATATTTATACTATGGCGTTAGAGGCGTATAGCGCCAAAGTTCCCGGAATGTGCGTCATTTTTTAGCGTGAACCCCTTCCTTGCGTTAATGATATGCAAGGGAGGCGTTCCCGTCTAAAAAATGACTCCCAGGCCTTTACGTGGTATTTATACTCCCGGGCAAAAGAGACGCCCGGGAGTGGGCGTGGCTAAAAACGGCGCATTTGCGCCGCTTTTTAACGCCTGGGTCAGGCATGGCGTTAAGGGACAAGTGGGCTCAAAATGAGCCCAGAGTGCCTTCCCCTGCCCCCAGGGACCCCCCCTGCCACCCTTGCCCACCCCAGGAGGACACCCAAGGCTGGAGGGACCCACCCCAGGGACATTCAGGTAAGTTCAGGTAAGTATTTTTTTATTTTTTTTAAATAAATTTTTTTGGCATAGGGGGGCCTGATTTGTGCCCCCCTACATGCCACTATGCCCAATGACCATGCCCAGGGGACAGAAGTCCCCTGGGCATGGCCATTGGGCAAGGGGGCATGACTCCTATCTTTACAATGATAGGAGTCATGTTGATGGGGGATGGGCGTCGTTAAAAAATGGCGCAAGTCGGGTTAAGACGATTTTTTTGCCTCAACCTGACTTGCCCCATTTTAAGACGCCCTAACGTCATTTTTGCCCAACGCCGGCGCTGCCTGGTCTACGTGGTTTTTTTCCACGCACACCAGGCAGCGCCGGTCTGCTTGCGCCGGCTAACGCCATTCCATAAATACGGCGCCCGCATGGCGCTTCAGAATGGCGTTAGACGGCGCAAAATTTTTTGACGCTAAACTGCGTTAGCGCAGTTTAGCATCAAAAAGTATAAATATGGGCCTTAGACCTCAAATGGCCTTGGTCACGTAGTATGTAATGTGTCTCATTGTATTTATTGTGCCACCACATTGGCAAACAGTAAAGAAAGACCACATGTAAACATAAACGTGTTCACCACCAATCCAGTGGATAAAACCACACTTTGTACTACATACTTTTTTCATCATATTATCTCAACAATTATTATCATCATTGTCAAACTTATTGTCATTTTTTGGGCAATTCCATAATCATGTTTTACTGATTACAAGTAGCTGACACATCTATTAACTAACAGTGAAAACAGACTTCGGGGGCATATTTATACTTTTTGACGCAAAACTGCGCTAACGCAGTTTTGCGCCAAAAAAATTAGCGCCGGCTAACGCCATTCTGAAGCGCCATGCGGGCGCCGTATTTATTCAATGACGTTAGCCGGCGTTAGCCGCCGGCGCTGTCTGGTGTGCGTTAAAAAAAACGACGTACACCAGGCAGCGCCGGCGTAGGGGGAAAATGGCGTATGGGCGTCCACAAATGGTGCAAGTCAGGCTGAGGCAAAAAAATCGCCACAACCCGATTTGCGCCATTTTTTTACGACGTCCATCCCCCATTGAAATGACTCCTGTCTTAGCAAAGACAGGAGTCATACCCCCTTGCCCAATGGCCATGCCCAGGGGACTTCTGTCCCCTGGGCATGGTCATTGGGCATAGTGGCATGTAGGGGGGCACAAATCAGGCCCCCCTATGCCACAAAAAAAAAAAAAAAAATACTTACCTGGACTTACCTTAATGTCCCTGGGGTGGGTCCCTCCATCCTTGGGTGTCCTCCTGGGGTGGGCAAGGGTGGCAGGGGGTGTCCCTGGGGGCAGGGGAGGGCACCTCTGGGCTCATTCTGAGCCCACAGGTCCCTTAACGCCTTCCCTGACCCAGGCGCTAAAAACCGGCGCTAATGCGGGTTTTTTAGATCCGCCCACTCCCGGGCGTCATTTTTGCCCGGGAGTATAAATACAACGCATATGCATCGGAGTCATTTTTTAAGACGGGAACGCCTACCTTGCATATCATTAACGCAAGGAAGGTGTTCACGCAAAAAAATGACGCTAACTCCATGAACTTTGGCGCTAGACGCGTCTAACGCCAAAGTATAAATATGGAGTTAGTTTTGCGTCAAATTTGTGTCGAAAAAAACGACGCAAATTCGGCGCAAACGGAGTATAAATATGCCCCTTGATGTCCAAGTCCCTTGTTCAGTACACATTGACGTGGATAGATTAACGTCGTACGCTTTTATTTAATATTGTGATTATAATTCAGTGAATTCCATCATTATGGCATTATGCCAACATAATGTGACCCTGCCTTTTTACCTAATGCTTCACAGCTCTAGCAGCCTCAACTTACTTCGATAGTGGTCCAAGCCAATTCCAACTACATCTGCATGAATACTATTTGGTAATCACTACTAATCATTTCATTCAATCTGTGATGTATACACACTCTTATGTAACGGCTAACATTAATCTTCCAACTTGTTACTCTACTTCCATTTATAATTTAATTCTTTACGGCAAGATGTCCATTTCTTACAGTTTTTTTGGAAAATCTGTTTATTAATATTTTTCAACATATTATAACATTCATATGGACATCAAGAGCAGGATAATAAATGTGTGCAATTATTAGTAGACTAAGGGGGTTATTCTAACTTTGGAGGAGGTGTTAATCCGTCCCAAAAGTGACGAAAAAGTGACGGATTTACCACCAGCCGTATTACGAGTCCATTATATCCTATGGAACTCGTAATACGGCTGGTGGTATATCCGTCACTTTACCGTCACTTTTGGGACGGATTAACCCTCCTCCAAAGTTAGAATAACCCCCTAAATGAGCACAACTGTCAAAGGCAGGCAGCAGAACGATTAAATGCGAAGACTTAATGCAGATGGTTCAACCACACACTATAGAACTCGCATATAACAGGATTAAATAATGTACGAGCACTACCAGAGAAGACCGTACACTGGAGTCATGAGTCTCAGAGATAATTTGAAAGGCTGCAGGTACCACAGTGTCACTTTAAACCACTCCAGAAGATCAATGTGTACGTACAACAGTATGCATTCAAGCGCATTTCTTAGATAAATCACAATTAACAATAAGAACATAAACAAACTTTGGAGGACTGTCTCCACAGGCAGCAGGCCTGGGCCGGAGCTTATCCTCAGGGGCACAGGAACCCCCCGGTTTGACCATTCGTATCAGCAGAGGGCGGACACGTGCACACACCACAGACCCCTGCCCCCTTCATCAACCACACTCACATCTCAAAGGCAGAGGTCAGGTCTACTGCTCAATCTTCAGCACCCAACTCCTCACGCTTCCGCACCAGGAGTAGATACATGTTCACTGCGGCAGTCAGACCGCCTCCTCTACATCCAAGGTCTGCCCCGAACCTCGCAAGCATGCCAACATCGCCTCCCAGCTAACTGATAACGGATACTTGCGTAGCCCCAGCGCATCCTCCCTCCCCAACCTCACTACCTCCGTGCCAGCCCACACCTCAAACGAAGATTTCCAGGCCCGCTCAACTGGTGGATCAGACGACTTCCACCGGCGGGTTATCAATCTCTTGGCCGTTATCAGGCCTAGGTCCAGAAATCGTGCTGCAGCTCTATTTCGCACGTCCCTGGGATAGAGACCCAGTATACAAGTCTCCCAAGTGAACGGGACCGGTCGCAAATCTCACTCCGGTAAGCAACCTACCACCGCCCCTCAAAAGCGTCTCAAAGATGGACAGGACCAGAGCATATGAATCATGTCTGCGTCATTGTGGGAGCAACGGGGACAGGCAGCTTTGCGGCAAGCAAAGTATCTATTTATTCGGGCTGGAGTGAGGTATGCTCTATGTATGATGTAGAATTGAATCAAGCGGAATCTAGAGTTACGTGGTATATTAACATGGCCGGAGAGAGCTGATTTCCATTGTGCGTCCGTGAATGGAGTAGTCGCATTCCCATCCCAGGCCGCACCGATGAAATCGCATTCAAGGGCTGTGTGTAAGCGCAGTGCCTCAGTAAACCATTGAGTTAGGTGTCGTCCCTGTCCCATCACCTGTGCATACTGTACCAATAAATGCGTGGGAGGAGCAACTGACAAGTCACCCCACTTAAACGCAAGAGACCTCAGCAATGAATTATACAGCAGAAACTGCCCTGCAGGAAGGCCTGACACCTGTACCAGCGCAGAAAACGATATCGGTTTACCATCGTCATACAAGCCACCCAGCATATACAGCTCCGCTGCATGCCACGCATGCAACTCAGGCCCCGACGTAACTATAGAGTCACGGGGAGTACCTAGCAATGGCAGCGCCGGCGCAAACGAGATGGCCCCCCCCAGCAATACGCAGGGACCTACGATAACAGCTGAAAGCTACCTTAAGGAATAACTGGTCCGGTGACGCCACTTGTGTTATTGGGTGAAATAAATGCGACACTTGCATAAGGGTCCAAGAGCCTTCCATGGCTGCCGTGTAAGCGAGGTTCAGGCCCGCCAACCACTTGGACACCCACTGGATCTGGGTCACCAAGTAGTAGTATTCCAGGTTAGGGACCGACAGGCCACCCCTTTACAGTGGTAAATACATTTTCCTGAGCGCAACTCTACTTCTTCCCCCATTCCTAATAAAGTCCCTCAATGTAGATTCCAGGCTCTTGAAGAAACTAGGAGGGATGTAATGCGGGATGTTAGTAAAGTAATATAAGAGGCGTGGCAGAACTATCATGTTTAATTGCGCTATCCTACCTGCCACCGACAGCGGCAATGTCTGCCAAAAAGTAATCTGGGATTTGATTGATGATACTGCTCTCTTAAGATTCGTCTTCATTGTGATAGATGAGGATGCCCAGATAACAAAATACGTGGGGCTGCCAGGGAACCGCACTCCCAGAGAAACAAAGCTCTGGATCAGAGAGCCCGGGATCAAAGGGGAAAAGGCAGGGCTTAGCCCAATTAACCATGAGGCCAGACAACAAGGCAAACTGCTGCAGTAAGGTCCCAACCCCTGGAGGGATTCGCGAAATATCCCTGAAGTATAATAAAATGTCGTCAGCGTAGAGCGACATCGCGTGCAGACCATCCCCCAGAGGAATACCACAGCCTGTACCACTGTCACGGTGGACTGCTGCCAGCGGTTCCATAGCAAGGGAGAATAGTCGTGGGGAAAGGGGACAACCCTGCCTCGTACCTCTGCACACATTGACTGGTTCTGATATAATGCGCCCCATCTTAACCCGGACTTGAGGCTTAGTGTATAGCAGTTTAACCATACGAACAAAAAGGGGCCCCATGCCAAACCGCTGGAAGACCCTGAAAAGATAAGGCCACTCCAGGGAATCGAAGGCCTTCTCCAGGTCAAGGACGAGGCATCCCGCCTGTGGCCAGACTCGTCTCGCGTAGTGCATAACACGAAACAGCCGCCTGATGTTATAAGACGTATCTCTCGCCGGAACAAACCCATTTTGGTCTGGGTGCACCAGGTCCGGCGTGATGGGTGCTAAACACATCGCTAAGATTTTGGCTAATATTTTATAGTCCGTGTTGAGCATGGGTAAAGGGCGGTACGAGCCCAGCTCAACCGGATCCTTGTCAGGCTTAGGAAGAGACACTAGCATCGCCTCCCTTTGAGATGCTGACAAATGTCCCCTCTGCACTGCTTCCTCATAGACACGGAGAAGCTTGGACGCAAGAACTAGAGTAAACGCCTTGTAAAAGTCGGTCGGCAGGCCATCCCGACCCGGCATCCTGTCCAGACGCCAGCTCCCGAATACTAGCCTGTACCTACATGTGAGCTCCACTCCCACAACTGAGGTATACAACGTCTCATAGTGCTGCATAAACACCGAGTGTATTTCCCCAGATGTATGCAACAAACGGCCAGTCTCCGAGCAAACCTCCATAACCGGGCCAGGGTAGCGATCACCCCTGATCAACCAAGCCAGGAGTCTACCCGACTTGTCTGCTGAAGCGTGCGTTCTTGCCGAATGAGCAGCGTAGTTCAAGCGACGCAGCCGTTCAAGCAGAGATAAACGTTCGGCACGGGCCCTACATAACAACGCCACTGCTGCGGGATCTTGAGTAGCCTCCTGCTCCGGGGGCAACGATTCCCGCTCTAAATGAGCAAGGTCCTACTCGACCGAGCTTCTCAAATTCCACTGGGTCCCCATGCAATGACCACAGATGAAAACCATAAAGGTATCCCACTCCAGCAGGTCCGTAGAGGCGGTGCCCTCATTGTGTTAAAAAAACTCTGGGATAGCCACTTCTAGTTACTCTTTAAAGGCAGCGTCTTCCAGGAGCTCAGGACTGAGCCTCCAGGTAGGGACAGCTGAAGGGGAGACATCCCAACACAAGCATACAGTTTGCGGGTTATGGTCCGAGTGCGTGCGCCCCAAATAGTCCACTTCTACAATCGCAGAGGTCAGGTTCTGCGTGCAGAGTATTCTATCGAGACGTACATGCAGGGAGTGCGGGGCAGAGTAATAGGAATAAACTCTATCATCAGGATTGCGCTGCCGCCATATATCGATCAAGTGCCAGTGGTGGGCCCAGTGGACCAACCCTCGCGCAGCCACCACAGTCAGTGATGTAGGCAGTGGGGGGAAGGAACGATCTAAATCTATATCTAGCACACTATTGAAGTCTCCACCCAGCAACCAGGGGTAGTCACTCCAACCCGATAAGTGATGGGACAGAGCGTGCAGAAAGGAAGTCAGATCTACATTTGGGGCGTATATAGAGCCCAGCACTATGGCCCTCCCCTCAAGCCGCCAACGTACCATGGCAAATCTCCCCTGCGGGTCTATGATCTGATCCTCCGCAACAAAGGGGACACCCCGCTTAATCCAATCAGGGATCCCCTAGCATAAGAGGAGTGGCCTGTTGCATATAATTGCCCTCTCCAGCACCGCTGCAAGCGAGGGAGTTCAGCCAGCGCTAAATGGGTCTCCTGCAAGAAGGGGAGGTGGACTGAGTGCTGTTTAAGATACGAATATATGGAATACCTGCGCCTAGGCGTATGTATACCGCGCACATTCCAAGTAAGCGCAATGCACGAAGTCATGGTGGCTTTAACTTAGCATGCGCACATTCCACAAGTCCTATCCCTAAGCACAACGCAGCACGCAACATGGCGGTTACCCCACGCCCAGACCGCCCGCCCACCTAGTGCCTCCAACATAAACAGAACAAAGCCAATACCATCAGAGCAGATGGACAACCGGTTCCCGCCCAAACCCAGCAACTTGAACATTCAACAACAGAATCACACATAGTTAACTGAGCTAACTAGAACTTATGTCCCCAACATACCCAGCATCGTAATCAATGATGTCATCAGTGATATTATCAATGCTGTCACTGAACATACATAAGTGGCATAAACTGTGACCTAATAGATCTTTAAAAAGATACATGCATATATACTCACTGAAAAAAGCATTGGTTAAAGTGATGTTATACTTAGGTGAAAATATCATTTTAAACACTCATAACATGTTACACTAAAAAAAGACTATAATTCACCAGTTATAGATAACTGAGCTAACTAGAACTTATGCCCCACCATGCCTGGTATTGTAATCAATAATGTCATTTAAGAATCGTGAGTGACGCAATCTGCAAGGCCAAAAACTGAGCAATGTCCATTTAGCTCTGTAAACTATAACTGGTGAATTCCAATGCTTTTTAAACTATAAAATGTTGTTACCCTTTGGTTTTTTTCAGTGAATTTCTGAGTTTTTTTACTGTGAAGTAAGATAGCGTTACCATACTTAACTATAACGTCAACCCCCACACCTTCAGAGTGGCGACCTAAACGATGTCATTTCGGATGTCATCAGTAATATTATCATTGCTGTCATTGAACATGTCATGAGTGATGCAATATGTGAGACTATAAGAAGTGCTTAGAGAGGACATGAGTTATAGTTAATTCAGGGCTCAAGTTATACTTACTTCATTTAACTTTAACTGGTGAATTTCAGTGTTTATTTAGTTTTAAATGCTCTGCTGCAACTAACACTGTGACCTTACTGTAGTATCAGTTTAACTTGTGTTTCTTTCAGTACATTTCTACTTTTCTTTTAATACCTAACTATAACTGTCACTTTGGCCTTTGTTTTATTCAGTACATTTCCAGCTTTGGAAGTGCTTGAAAATATCATCAAATCCTCCTGGGGTCATATTCTATAGACCCTAGGAAGCACAGGGTTATATTTTATAAAATATGTCTGGGTGGCTGCTATACTCCCAACAGCCTCCACAATACGTATAAAATATGCTGCTGTATGCCGCTGCCCAATTTAGGGCACCACTATGCAGCAACATACATCCAAATTAACTCATGAAGGGAATTATGGAGTGATACTTCCGGGAAACAATGAATAATAAATGAGTGACAGAGTCTTTATATTTATATATATATATATATATATATATATATATATATATATATATATATTGTTTTTTTTAAATAGTGTGCAATGTGGTTTCAGTGCTGGGAGGAGGGTGGTTGCAGGGCCTCACCAGAGACGTGGCCCTACAGCCAATCTCCTGCTGTACACAGCCAAAGGCTCTGAGCAGCTGGAGGTTGGCTGCCTGCAAAAGGTTGAACACAGGGTCTGGCCAGTGGCTGAACTTCATGCTGCTCACAACTATAGGCCATGCATGGGTGGGGAGTTGGATGACCACTGAAATTCACCAGTTATAGTTTACTGAGTTAACTATAATTTGCACACCTGCAATGCACTGCTCATCACCTCATATAGTATATCACTCGCAATATGTTGAATGCCATCATTGATAACAACTTTGCAAGAGGCTTGTTTACATGCCAATCCAGATAAAAATAAAGGGCCATATTTATACTTTTTGACGCAAAGCTGCGCCGTCGCAGTTTTGCGTCAAAAAAATTACCGCCGGCTAACGCCATTTCGATGCGCCATGCGGGCGTCAAATTTATACTTTGACGCACGGCGGCGCAACCAACAGGTGGGAGTCATTATTTCGTGACGCACACAGCGGCGTCAAGTCGTAAAGGAAACCAACGTTAACGCGACGCAAATGACTGTGGGTCGATTTACGACAGCGCAACCTGGAAATCGCCGGTTTTTTTTACGCAATAGCGTCAAATTCACCCGCTAACACTGCCCTTTCAGCAGAGGAGAGCCAAAATGGATCCCAGATGCCACAGCAGACCCCAGGAAGATGACAGCAGACCAGGAATCAGCCAGGATGATCCATACTGGAACCAGGACATTTATAGAAAAAAAAGAAAGTGTCGCTTCAGTGCAGAGGAGCAGGAAATCCTGGTTAAAGAGGTGACGGAACACCAGCACCAACTGTTCATCACCTCTAATTTGCCAATCAGCAGGAGAGAGGCCATATGGCAACAAATTGTGGACAAGATCAACAGTGTGGCTGAAGAAAGCAGAACAGTCACCGAGTGTAAGAAACGCTGGCATGACTGCAAACGTAGGACAAAGGAAAAAATGGCCAGGAACAGGAAGGCAGCACTGCAGACTGGAGGGGGGAGTCGAGCACACCAGGAGGCCCTGGACCACATGGAGGAGATGGTCGCAGCCATCATCCCTGAGGAGATCGTCACAGGGATTCAAGGACAGGACAGCGCAGACTACCAGGAGACACCGCACATGCAGGGTAAGTCACATGGGGAATTATAATGCATTAATGATAACTGCAACCGGGGGGGGGGGGAATACCTACTACACAATGCATGTAAGTCAGCATATATATGAAGTGGCATGGGTAAAGGTGCACGGCAGGGGGGCATGGCCAGCACAGACAGAAGCTGGGTCACGACAAAATACAGCACCAACAACAGTCCCATGGGGGCATCCTGTCATGACAACAATGGAGCTAAGGGAAAGCAGCGACAGGTGGGAAGGCCACTACGTCAAACTTACATCCAGGCACTCGTCAGTCAAAATGTATCCTACATCAACTATGTCCCTATCAGTAATCCAGTAGCCAAAACAACAACTGCAATGTAACTGCGACAACAGTTGACAATAACACCTCTGATCTCTGTGCAGCTATAGTAGCAAATGGCAGGAACCTCCCCATGGAACATACCTACCTAAATTAGGGGGTGAGGATGACATCTGCAACTAGTTCTAGAAATAAGACAAAGGCACCAGTACACTCAAATGCCAATGCCCATAGTAGACACATACATCAGCCAAAGTAAACAGCAATAGGAGCCACACAGCACTAAGGACACACACATGCTGCATACGTCAGGGTCCCTCACGTGCCTGGCTAACAAGGCAACATCACTAATGTCATACTGCTCAGACAACAACATTGAGGAGGGGACACATGCAACTGGTCACTGAAACACACCTGCATAGTCTGAGAACCAAATAGGACATTGATACGATAAACAGGGCAATCCAATTAAACACACATTACCCAACATCATCTAGAAACATCAACAATGTTTACATCCATATCACATCCTAACATTGCCATGCATAGGATATGCCACATAACAAAAACATTTAGGTCAATGTGAATAAAAAGTTTTTGGGGCAGGTCCTGAGAGGCAAGTGTGCTGCCACGGCAATCACAACACCCACAGCCAGTGAAAGTGTAGTGTGGTAAGTTTTACGTATCCTTTGCGCATTAGCTTCAGGCTTTAGGCCTTTGTGCACTTTGCCCTGAATGTATTTATTCATTTGCTGACAGCTTAGAGCCTCTGTGCACTTTGCACTAAATGCTTCTTATTAGGCTTCGTACTGTTATTTTTCAAATAGCCAGTTCTACGGTGTTGTTTTTTATACATTTCACACTGTTTTGCCTACTTCAGCACTGGAGTTCTCCATAACATATTCACTCTGTGCTTCAGTCAAGTCACTAAATGCTTCTTATTAGGCTTCGTACTGTTATTTTTCAAATAGCCAGTTCTACGGTGTTGTTTTTTATACATTTCACACTGTTTTGCCTACTTCAGCACTGGAGTTCTCCATAACATATTCACTCTGTGCTTCAGTCAAGGATACAGTCTGGTACCTTGTTGATAGACGTGGTAGGAGTTTCGATTTGGCATTCCTGCGTAGGGACATTTTGTGATCACGCTGATTATAAAATCACTTCCTTGTCCCAATACACGCAAGAGGGAGTTTCCGAACAGAGAACCACAACTAGACGCTGCCTGCCTTGTTGCAGATGCTGAACCAGATCACAGGCCATTGCTCAGGTATGAGGGCTGATGTCTCCCCAGTGATTCGGAAAGGCAAGCTAGAAGCTTAACATGCTGTGCTCTAAATAGAACAAGCAGAGGGAGAGTACAAACTGTTAGGCACCATGATAGCTTTGTTCTAATGTTTTACTCTCCTGGTGACTATTTCAATTCTACCATGTCGTATTGTTTGGGTTATTGCGGCTCACGCCTTATTATCTAAAATTCAGTTGTTTTATGAAATCATCATATAAAACAAATACTGTCTTTGTCATTTGTATATGAGATCATACTGGAAATGAGAGAGTTGGTTTGGATCTGAGTGACCACGACTTCCCTGAGAAGTTCCAAAGATGTCATGCGCTCGGTTGCCTAATCATTTCTTTGCCGTGGGAGACATGAGGTACTGCTAGTTAGCCAGAGCACACAAAAAAAATTAGGGTGACAGAGTTCTTTACAAGTGGGTCAGACTCAGTCCCTGTTAGGGTTTGTGCACAGCAAAGAGCATGTTCCCTCTCACTGCACTAGTGGGTTCTGTAATAGCTCCCTTTTAAACTTACTATTGAAAGCCTTTCTTGTTATCTCACCTTCCCCCCCCCCTAGGCTTCTGTGTATGTTGTTTAATGTGGTGTTTTGTTTACACATTGGGCCTTGCTTTTACCAAGGCTTCTTTAAAACACTCCTCTCTAGGCCATGTGTTAATTTAACTCATTTGCATAATAACTGAAACTCTGCACACCTTTCAAGAACATGTGCAGCATGTGAGGACCACACCCAGCTCTTCAAACCACACCCAGCTTTGCACACCTTTCAAGAACATGTGCAGCATGTGAGGACCACACCCAGCCCTGTCTATAAAAGGCAGCCCTCGAGCCTCGCCCAGTGCTTGTGCTCGTCTTCCTCCCGCTTACCTGAGGACAGATCCCTCGGCGCTGGCACTCCTGCTCTCTACAGACTTTCATTGGCTTCAATGGGCGCAGCTGCTGGCTCTTCCTTCTTCCGGTTTCCGGTTCCTCCTTGCCTCAGCCTCTCTCCTATAAGCAACCTGCAAAAGAGAAAGAAGACAAGGTTAGACTCATCAGTATCTCTTGCCAGCAACAAGTAAGTGCAAAACTTTTATTACCTGAACGAACTTTTGCAACAATTTCTGGATTCGTGTATAGACAATTTGAAACAAGATACCTTCCACGAACATTGTGATTCAAACTCTTTGTTACAACAATACTTTGCAGAACTTTGTGAAGCAAACATTTTTTTATGGAACTTTTAAGAATCGAACCGTGGAAACCATTAACAGCAAGGCAAACAGTAAATCAAGGACTTGCACAAATTACATGCTGTATTTTGACGTAAAAGTACAGTATTCGTTTTATAAAAGATTCTGGAAATATGGGAAAAGTGAGTCTGCTATTGGCAATTTAGGCTTTAGTTATATTAAGATGAATGTTTGATATTGATAATTCTGATAACGGTATTTGTTTAATGTTTTAGAAGCTTTAGAGTAATAGAAAGCACATCCCAGAGCAGTAACACATTCCAAACCTGGAAACAAGAGACCAGGATCCAAGAGGTACTTTTAGAAGAACATTTCTAATAAATAAAGGGATAGTCAGGAACCCAGTTAGGAATAGGATGTACTTATCTGTTCTTTGTTTATGTTTCATTAGGCACCAGTTTCTACCGAAGTCAGAGAGGGCCGCAGATTTGTGCAGCACTTCAACAGTGGAAACGCAAGAACGCTGTTGTCTCTTTATTTTATTTTATCCACTTCCCCCTTCCCTCGAGCTTCTGTTCTTAGTGCACTGTTTTAAAAACTAGTGTGCTGGAACAAGCAGTTTCAGGGTGGGGTCGGATTGTCTTCAACCTCCATCAGAACTGAACAAGGACTCAGGTGAGCTGGGCTTTGACAGTCCCACACACCGTTAGCTATCCTGCTGCCTAGAAATCCAGTAGTCTCATTTAGGATAATGAGAGCCCACGCGACAAAATGTCTCTCCATACGAATAGATATACACGGAGGGTCGAGTAGGACAAAAAGATGGCTATTCCCTATTTGGTACAAAGCAACACCTAGAGGCGATTAGGCAGACAAGTCTGATAACTCTATATCATACATGTGACACACAGGTGGGCCCTCGGCCTATAACAATGCCCATATGAAGGACAGCAGATACCAATACCAAACCAGAGCACAAAGTAAAGTCATCAAAAGGCTTGCATGTTACGGCAAAATTGTCACTACACAGACACACTAATTGTACCCTGTTTCATTGCAGAGGAACATGGATCTCCTGCCGATATGCCTGTCCCTGATTTCCCTGATGACATGGATGACGAGCCCATAAGCATTTCCCAGGAGACCATCCAAAAGGTCCTTGAAACCCTCCAGACCCCACCTTCAGTCACAAGGAGCAGAGAACAAGCAGCCATCACAGAAGACCCACCCACCACCCCAATTGTAAGACCTGCCAGCTCCAACACAGCTGAGGACTCTGACGACACTGGCACCAGCTTTGAAAGAACTGTAGTTGGTGTACAGCGGGAGCTGGCAAAGGAGGTGCGGGTGGGGATGCAAAACATGGCAGCCAGCCTTGAGGGGGTGCGTTTGTGCATGACGTCATTTGCAGATCAGGCAGCTGCAATGCAAGCCCTAACATCTCTCTTGCAGGAACTTGCAAAAACACAGAAGGAAATCAGCACAGCTGTCATCCAGTTGACACAACACCTACAACTGCAATCCAGTCAACGTGTGCACAAATGCAACATTGAACCCCTCAGGGCCGACCTGGCTGCCTACCATCGTGATGTGGCTGCTATTCTCAAAAACCAGCAGGCCCTCCTTGCAGCAGTACTGCCCTTAAGAACTTCACAGGGAGCAGCCCCCGGGATGTCTGACTCCACGTCTTCTAACACTGAGGTGTGTGTTGCCCCTTCACAACCAACAACAACAAGGACAAACCAGGCAACACACACATCAGAAGAAGAAGACATGGAACTGATCACATTCTCACGGAAGAGTACCCGGAAGCACTAGTCGCTGCACCATGGCCTACTTTGACCAAGGTCCTACGTTTTGTCAAATGCCAGTCTCACTACAACTACACTCAATGACTGTTCTGCTATCCACTGTATGACTTGTCACCATTGCCAGTGAATGTCTCTCTCCTACTATTTGCCAAATCCTGTCCCTCTGCACTGTCTGTGACATCACCCCAGCATGTCAGGAGCATCATCCACACCCCTTCTGTAGGATCACCATGTAAGAATGCATCAGAACGGACTCAGCAAACATGGACAATGGACATTTTGCACTACAGCACCTATCAATAAATAGCACTTGCACACCTAATATGTCTCTGTGTTATTTGACACATCAACTGTGCCGTAGATAACTCAAAAGTGCCTGTGTGGCAACCATGTAGCTTGTCAATACAACTGTCCTGACATCATGTAGTCTGATACATCTGTGCAGTGGCCAGGATTGCATAATAGCCTTACCATCCTGAGGAGATTAACTGATGAAGGGACAAACCACACACAATCATGCTGTGTTGGACAGAATAATGCTCCATCTATAGCAATTCAAGTCAACTAATGGTGGCTGATAAATGTAGGCACCATTCAATACTAAAACATGAAATTATGCAGCAAAATCTAAGCAAACAAATAAAGAAAACACTGCATCAATCACCCTTTCTGAGTATACTTCCATGAAGGAAAGTCATGCTGAATTATTACACACATGTTCTAGGTCAGCAATGAAGGTAACAAGACAAGAGTGTTAACAACACCTCATCTACAAAGATCTCCCTGAACATCACACTGCAGTCCGACCTATTCAATTACCCACAATAACAAGTCTGGAAGCACACTTTGTGATGTAGAATACCTACTCATCAACACAAATCCTTGGTGATCGATGTAAACTACCAATGGTGGGTCTCCCAAATGGTGGATAATTACCAAGTTAGCACACGGGTAGCTGGCATGTTAAACCTCCATTTTCTGTGGTGGGTAGCATAGGACACTAATGTCATAGAAAAACATTCACCTACACTGATGTCAAGGCCATGATAAAGTAGCACTTAACGCATCATGCTATGGGTTAACTATATGTTTATTCCTATTTATTCACACAAGAGGCAACTAAGGGAAAAGTCATACCTACACTAATCTAACCTGACTACTACTAACCCACAACTGTCCCTAACTAACCTAAGCTAAACTTACTCTACACATATAACGAAACGATCTAAACATCAACCCCCCACCCACCAATATGAGACAGGACACATGCAGGACAACACATACTAACCTACACACATACTATACTATCCTAAACAATCATATATTTTTTTGGTGATTTTTTATATATTTTTTTTTTTTTTTTTTTTTTTTTACAAACATGAATCCCAACATTGACCCCCACCCACCCACCCAAAAAATAAAAATAGAAAGAATAAGGACCCCCCACCCTCCTCCCTAACACTAACTAAGCTAACAACCTACACTAACCTAACACTAATCCCCAAAACCCAACTATCAGTCCAAAATAGGAAAGAGGAGAGAGGGGAGGGGTAAAAGTAAAACATGGCAAAAGTCCTAGAGGTTGGCCCTCCGTAGGGTCCGCCTGATGGACCGAACCCTTTTCTTAATATATGCCAGATCCTGGCTTAGCTTGTCCACCTTTGAAAAAACTTTGTCCACTTTACGGCTTAATACCAGGAATGTGGCTGGGTCTACAGGAGGGGCTGCTGCAGTCTGTGTGCTGGCCGAGGTGGACGGTGTGGCAGTAGTTGCATGCCCACTGGACTGTCCTGGGTGTTGAAAATGGCTGGGTCCAGGTCTTGCTGACGAGGCAGGGTCAACTGTCCCCGCCGTTGCTGGGGCCACTTGGGGAGACCTGGTGGATGTGGTGGTGGTGGCTGTTGTGGGCAATGTAGGGCCACCCTGTGGTGAGGCCCACCATGCCCCGGAGGCCCGATCTGCTTGGTATTTGCGGGCCATCCTCCTGTACCCCGACTGCACCTGCAGGATGTGCTGGTATCGCATGGCACGCCTTTCAAACTGGTGTCTCTCTGCGGCACTCATGTTTGCAGCTGTGAAGAGAAATGGCAACTATTTACCATAGGAAATGCATTGGGTGGAATTGCACAATGGGTCATTTGCACATTACTTGTACTGTATTTGTTACAGCAATTGTCACAACATAGTTCATTGAAAGTCTCAGAGGAAGTACATGTGAAGCCTGCATAAAAAAGGCCATCTCACACCTAGCATATCCATGTCTCTACATGATGGGTGACATCAGCCTAAACTTCTCATCCAAATAATGGCTAATGCAGCTGACATTATGGCTGAACCTCTTCCGCATACTGACTTCACTACATATGTCACTCTATGTGATAACTATCACAACCCTCACTCAATGCCATTTGTAAATTGTTGTTTGCAAATATTGAACCCATGTGCCCTAACCGAATGTGTACACTAGGTTCTAAACTAAGTTGCAAAAGGTCACAAGTATGTGTAACATACTGGTTGCTACAGTCCTAGGTACCCTATTCCCAATCACATGGCAGTCTTTGAGGGTGGGGTGGGAAGAACAACCAACAATCCCAGATTCAATGCACACCCAGGAGTGTATAGAAAGCTCAAAAAGTATTTGCCTCCACACACAACACCAATGAAGGGCTAGCAACACTTTGGAGTCAGCCAAACATTGTCCTATCCAAGGTCCACACATGTCAAAATGCACTGACTCAGTCCAACATCACATACTACCAGTGAGGCATATTTTACCACACACACAGAGGAGCAAGAACACCCATGATCATGAGTCGAATGAACACCTAGGCCATTGCACTCTAGTCCCACACACTTCTAGTTCAACTTGTGGAAGTACATGGCCCCGGAAGATCCAACCTACAGTGTACTCAGTCCATCCTCAACTCGGAAGCTGCATATTTAATACAAGCCTTTTGCAGAAGCTATCTGGGAGAATGTCAGTCTGATATGCAGACTCAGTCCAAGCCAAGTCCCAGAGCAACTCTTACATTAACCAGTGTATTCCACATGACTCATCCCACTCCCCATAGCGGGCCGACTGGAATGACCTACAGCTCCTAAATCTGAGAGATGGCTAAGCATTGGTCTACAGAAACTGAAGTGATATTTGAAATCCCACTAATGCAACAATACCAATGAACGGGCAGCGCATCAAACCTTGAATTCTGTTGAATACACAGTAGTCCATCATGCATCACTAGCAAACAATAAAAATAGCACCCAGGCCACACTCACTGTAGGTGTCGGGGCCCTCAAAATGAGCCACCTCTCCCACGGTGTACGGTGCAGGTCCACCTGTAAAGCATGGAAGGAAGAATATACTCAGACTCCGTGCACTGACAAACAATTGCAGTTACAATGACACTGTGTGAATATGACATGCGTAATGATACACTTTCACACATGCTCATACTGCATGGAAGAATTCTTAATCAACATTTACATTGGATGAGTCTCCTGCTACAGTTACACACCCTACTACACACATGCAGTGGCCAGGACAGTCATGTGGTGTCAAAGATACACCTCCATTAGTATGCCCCAACAATATCGGGTTGCATTCATCTCTTCATGTGCATCCCAGAGAGACATCCAAAAGCTGTTTACTTGAGGACTGCATGACCCCTCAAACTCAAACAGGCTAGGTGGTCATTTTCAACACACACCAACCAGACACACATGTGACATATGTGTGGACAACATAGCTAACTCCATGTGACGTGAAGGCACCACTCATTTATATCATCATATTGGGTTAACAAATTTCTGTCTAGCTATGGCGTCTACATATGTAGGTATGATGTTTCAACATCCCTTTTTCACTGGCAATTCTGACCTGTAGAGTTCAAATCGAGGCATTAACGTGTCGCTTGTCTGACACAAAGGCAACACTACATTACATACAGCTACAGGCATCCGGTATGTGTTGTAAACATGAGCCATCTGACTGCTAGCATTGGTCTTCCTACACATTGTGCAACAAATACACAATAGGTTTCCCTAGCATTACACACAGTCAGCTACTTATCTAGCAGATTGGGTAACAATCATCACATGTCCCCACACAGCTTTCAATTATTCACATGTAATTGATTTGTACTCACCAACATGGCCACCAATCCTGATTCCCAGGTGGTCCAGCAGATCCTGCTCCCTGGATATCCGATCAGCCCAGCAGTGCTTGATTTGATGGTCATTCCTCATGCTACCGTACACCTGGACCAAATGATGGCGCACCTTCCCCCACCGGACTTTACGTGCCTCCGTGTGATACCCCTGTATCACACGGCCCCCAGCCTCCAACATGAGTGGGAGGAAATGGCAAACAAGCCAAATGAATCCCCCCAATTCCTCCTCACCCATCCTGGCAAGCCGTGGCCTACCTGACATCTTTACTATTAGAAAGGGTAAAAAATTAGAAAAAAAAGTAAAAGGGGGAAATGGGGAAAGGTAGAGTAGTAAAGGAAAAAGGAAACTTAAGAAAAATAGCCCAACTAACCCCAAATTTAAACTACCCACAACAGACTCCCACAGACAAAAAAAAGAAACACTGGATTTGACAAAAGTATACAAAACAGACTAAGACAATATTAGACAACAAGACTATGATCACAAAAGCACAATATACAAGGTACACAGGACACAAAATCAGTAAAACACAGGACAACACTTTTCACACAGCCACACAGTCTAGAAGAATCTGAGACTGCAAAGTGAAAGTGAAAGTAAACTCACAGTACAGATTATGTAAACAGGATATCCTATTACATCACTTCCTGCATAAAATGGCCGCCGTTTTTATTTTTCCGTTATGCGTCATATTTTCACGCATACAGATTGTGCGTCATATTTTTTGACGCATAACAGTGCACATAATGCAGAGTCAAAACTAATTTCTTCATTGTTCCCTTACATTTGTGTGAGGCTGAGTTTACAGTTCTACAGTAGAAATGTAATTTGCTGGCAAATATGAGAACCAAATATGAAAATTATTTTTGACTCTGCATTCTGTGCACTCCTGTACGTCAAAAAAATATGACGCCCATGCTGTATGCGTGGAAATATGACGCATCATAGAAAATATGATGGACATGTAATGCAGTATATTAATCTATTATTTTTAATAGGATTTTTTTTGACTCTGCATTCTGTGCACTCCTGTACGTCAATAAAATATGACGCCCATGCTGTATGCGTGGAAATATGACGCATCATAGAAAATATGATGGACATGTAATGCAGTGTATTAATCTATTATTTTTTATAGGATTTTTTTTTACTCTGCATTCTGTGCACTCCTGTACGTCAAAAAAATATGACGCCCATGCTGTATGCGTGGAAATATGACGCATCATAGAAAATATGATGGACATGTAATGCAGTATATTAATCTATGATTTTTAATAGGATTTTTTTTTACTCTGCATTCTGTGCACTCCTGTACGTCAAAAAAATATGACGACCATGCTGTATGCGTGGAAATATGACGCATTGTGACAAAAATGTCTTCATTTTTTCAAGTTGTGAAAGGAACTTTGTCATGAGCAAACGGTGCTATGTGATACACATTTGTGGTTAGCTATGACACATGTCCCTTATTGGATGTATAGAAGGCATTCACACTGTAATATTAATGATTGCTCAAAATGGTTATTAACCATTTTTGAACACATATTTTGGGTAATTGCTGATGGCTATTTTGAAATGATGAATAGGATACCAGGATGTATTCCTTCTAAAAAATGTGCCCACATTTATCATGGTAATGCATTTATCTATAGTCCAAACAGGTAGTGCAATTGTCACTTACACTTTTTATGGGGCTAACCATGTCCTAATAATGATTTTGTGTATCTTATATGTGTTTTACTTTTGACATGTAGGCCACACATGCGCCTTATGCATGTGTTTACTTCACATGTACATAATTATTGTATATTTGGGGGGCGGTAGAGGTGGACTTAGGCCCCCATCACCCTAGGGTTTGCCCTTCCAGATTTGCTAATTTATCCATGGCTTTCATTTATTCTGTTATGCTAAACCTGCAGCAGCAGGCTCATGGAAGGCCATAGGGTATGAATCACTGTTAGCCATTCAATAATCCCATTAGCCCATTTGACGTTTGCCCTATTGATTATTAGGAGCAATCTGACATACCATTTTGCACAGAAAATGTTTGCTATATCTCGGCGTTCCTCATGTGCTGATGACAAATAGGTTGTTGATGTATGTGGCCCTTTATGCATTACCTGGTTTAGTGGCATGTTACATTCTTCCTGCTAGGTTCGAACTGGGACACTACTGTGATCGGCTGCTTGCAAATAATTGGTTGATTGGATGACATATGTTTATATGTGTGGGCGAATGTAGATCCACTATCAACTGTCTGGGTGTCTGTTGTCACTGTAACTTCAAGGTCTCCTCATGAGTTAGTGGCAGCTAATCTTGTTCCAATTGGGCATTGTTTGTAGCAAAAATAGAGAGAAGCCATTGAGGACATGGTCACGTACACATGGATGGTCCCACCCTGTCACTGAACACGTGTAATGAGACTTTCAAATGAGCTACATTTTTGTGCTGAGTGAGAGAATGTCTCAGGTGTCTGGATCAGGCATGTGTCATTGACACATTTGTACTCCTGTTGGCCCCTGTGGATGGTAATGTATCATGAAACATCCTAGCCTCTGTGCAGATATTTGTGGTGTATATTTTTTGTGTGATGAGTGTTATGTCATTATTGCTCAATGAGACGACATTCTTCTTCAGCAAATTCAAACTAAAGGTGGGCAGAAATGAATAGGCCAAAGCATGATGTGGTGTTTGTTATCTGTGTTTATTTACAATTGTGCAATAAGTATTGATATAAGAAATTATGAAAATAAATTATTTACAAGCTGTTGGCGCCTACGCACTCCAGCTGCCGTGTTTGGTTGTTCCTCCTCCTGTTGCAGGCCATCCTCCTCCTCTTCGTCGTCTTCAGGCATGTCTGGGTCTGGTTCAAGGAGGGGAATGTTCCTTTTTACACAAATATTGTGCAATATGGCACAAGTGAGTATGATCCTACAGACCATCTCTGTGGAATATAGTAGGCTACCACCAGTGATGTCAAGGCAGCGGAACCTTGACTTTAGGATCCCAAAGGTCCGCTCAACAATGCTGCGTGTCCTCTTATGGGCGTCGTTGTATGCCCGCTCTGCAGCAGTAGTCGGGTTCCCAAATGGTGTCATTAGCCAAGGCTGGATGCCATACCCCTGATCAGCTGAAAGAGAAACACAGAATAGGATCAATTAGATGTAGGAGGCACTCTTGTATAGACCTTTGATGGCAGTAGTTGTCTTGTGTTGTCTGTGACTCTTTTGTGTACTAATGTGACTTGTAGGAGAAACATTTTGCATTGAGTTTTTCCCTTGGCTGAGCAAGTGTTTGTTAGCTAACCGTTTGTCAGCAGTATGTATTTGGATTTTCAGTACAGTGTGCCCTCCCTAGCATTGTGACTTGTGATACACGTGTCCGTGTGTCTTCACTGGGGGTGAGATGATAGTTCCATGCAGAGTTAAAACATGAAAGTGTAGTTAACACGTTCATATGAAAGTACCCTGGACATCCCATACCTTAAGACTTATGCAATGTATTAATGTACAGGTTATTGTGACACTTACAATTTGCAAGGTGACATTTAGGCAACCACACTCATTAATGTCTTCACATTAAGCTGTAGAGTAAATTCCAATGTGTGACAGGTTCAATGGTGACTTCAGAAACATGGCTAGTGATGTGAGGACCTCAGTGTGTTCCTGGCTAGGTGTTGCTATTGTGGTGTATGTGTTGTTTGTCCTAGAGGGTTGCTGTGCAGTGTGTATATAAGTTGGATTTTTGTACTTACCAACAAGTAGTCCATTGCCATACCGTCCATCCTGGAAGTGTTGGTTGATGGTAGAGTGACGGAAGATGAATGCGTCATGTACACTCCCAGGATATTTAGCCACAATGTTGCTGATCAATCCTTGGTGATCGACTATGGCCTGCACGTTGATTGAATGTGTGTGCTTCCTGTTGCGGTAGAGGTGTTCTGTTGCAGCAGGTGGCACAAGGCGTACGTGTGTGCAGTCGATTGCACCAAGGACGTGTGGGAAGCCACTGATGGCGTAGAACCCCTGTTTTGCTTCCTGCTGCTTCTGCAGTGTGTTAGGGAAGCAGATGTGGAGGGGTGTCAGGCGAATGATGGCATCCAGTACTTTTGGCAGGAATGCGGAGAATGATGGTTGTGATATTCCACCAACCAGGGCACCAGTTGTCTGAAACAAGCCACTTGCCAGCAGGTGAAGTACGGCAAGCAGCTTTGTTTCTGTTGGTATGGTGTGGGGTGTCACCAAAGGGGGGGACAACTGCTGTTCAATATTTCTCAGCAGCTGCTGAATGGCCTGCCAGTTCAACCAGTACCTCTGTATGATGTCGTGTTCCCTGAGGCCATGCAGGGTTGTTCTTGGGCGGAATATCCTCTCCTGCCTTCTGCGCTGCCTTTGGGGTCCCTGCTGTTGTTGTTGTAGCTGCTGTTGTTGCTGCAGGGCTCTGCGTCTACGTGCACGCTGAAGAAAAATCACCTCCATGTCTCCCTGTTGCTGCTCTGCTGCTCTGCTGTTTGTTCTGTGTGTTCTGATTAAATACAGGTGTGTTTGCCCCATTTTAACGCCTGCCCTGACCGTTAAATTTTGACGCACATCGGGCTTTGCGTAATTTTTTTGCTCCGCCTCCCGGCCGAGAGTCATTTTTGCCCGGAAGCATAAATACGGCACACGGGTGTGTGTGTCATTTTTTGGACGGGAACGCCTACCCTGCATATCATTAACGCAGGGCGGGTTGCCGCATCCAGAAAATGACGCACATTGCGGATTTTTGTCGTCCGCGGGCTCGGGCGTCAGGGTTTAAATATGGGGCAATGTTTGCGCTGATTGTGCGTCAAAATTTTTGACGCACATTCGGCGCAAACGGAGTATAAATATGCCCCAAAGTATCATCCAAAAAGGTGAAGTGTCTAGGATATCTATAAGGTAATGGAGAAATAAAACCTTATGAGGAACACCTTGCCACCATCCAAGAGATCTCTTCCTTTAGGACATAAAACGATCTTCGGGCATTCTTATGGTTGGCAGGGTATTATTGGAGGTTTATTTCTCATTTTTGCTATGTAGCCACAACCCTCAAAGACATATTAAAAAAGAAGCCCCACAATAAATTTAAAAAAGCCTACTCTTGTAGTCAAAGATGATTTTGAACAATTGAACAATTAAAAGCCACAATTTCTTCCAAACCCGTTGTACAGTCTCCAGACTTCACAGTTTTTTAAACTTTATAAACAGATGCTTTTGATCTGGTTAGAGTGGCAGTGTTAGCACAAATCACAGATAAGGGTGAAGAAAAGACCATCTTGTTTACTCATAGAAATGTATTCTCACAAGAACAACTATCCTACAATTGAGAAAGAATCTTTAGCCATTAAATATGCTGAGGAGAAATTAAATTACTACTTGGAGGGTAAGTAGGGAATTAGAGGATAGTTGTTGGTCAAAGAAACTTACCTGTAACCCCAATAGAGGTTCCACAATGCCACACAAGCTCCCTTTCCTTGACTATGCCTGTAGAGAAGGACAACGAGGGTTCAGAGGAAGGACAGACAGAGTAGAAATACTAAAGCCAAAGAAGCACAAAAAGGATTTTAAAAACCCTACTGCAGTGATTTGCCAGCAGATGCTACACATGGACCAGAAAGCAGAGGGAGAAACTGCCACAGGAAATGCAGAGAGTCGCCCACCAGAGGTGTCCATAGACAAACACCAAACACTGTGCACCATAGCAGACCTAAGCTAAGGACAAAAGAGCGATTGGAAGCCCATACCTGTCACTAACACGAGCACAAGGGAAAAGGTGTTGTTCCACCTTAAGGCATCAGGGTCCCATCATGGTCCATGAGAGGGCCATGGATCACCAGGTGGGTACCCAGGGGGCTGACTATGGCACAGAAAGTGAGAGGAAACAAAATGGAACGGGTGAGGTGGCCAAAACCCTCAAGTAACATTTAAATTTTGAATAGAACTGTTGTTTCCATACTTAACCTGGAACGGGGAACCTTTACTACCAGGTGTTAAAACCTATCACCTGAGAATAAAAGGGAAAAGGACAGAGGGTAAAAACAATGAAGGTATGTAAAAGGAGACAGGAAAGGAAACTGTGACAATAAGAACGAAAACAGGAAAATAATTGAGACATGAGTCAGGAAAGAAAAGACAGTTCTAGAAAGGCCAGAAAGCCTAGACAGTGGGTCCTTTCCTCCCTTGTAAGTCTAAAGAAGCAGGAAAAGGACAATTATAGTAAGACATACCAAAAAAAGAAGACTGTTAGGAAGGAAAACCAAAAAAAGTAATATTTTGTTTATTATTTACACTTACCTTATCCCTTTCCCCAAGGCTCTTGGGAAAAGAGGTGGGCAAGGCAGAAAGGAACAGGCAACCGGATCCAGAAAATCTAGAAAAGGCACAACTTAGAATTGCTTTTTCAGTTTTAAAAGGCCCAAACACTGGCCAAATCAGAGTGTAGTCCTTTGTTTAACCCATTTTTCCATAGCAACCAAAACAATATATATTTTTTTCTATAACTTTTGTTTTTTGGGCCTGCTTAAGGTAAACCAAATCACGCTCGCCCTCTACAGGCTGGAGGAGGCAGTCCTGTCTCTTTTGCTGTATCCCTGTGCCCAGGGCCATCCTTGTTTTCACCCAAAAAAACCTAGGCCCCATGCTTCCAGACCCAAGTGTTTTACACAGGGTCACTTGTTATTGCTCAGAGCAGTATCCCTCCCCGGATCCCCTGAGCCTTTGTGTGGATGCCGCGGTCACTGCTGGAACACAGTGTCCCACTCATAAACTTATATTTAAATATTAATTTATGCTTGCACCTGACACCCACTAACATTACGTAGACAACTATGATCTAAACTAGGAGCAACTCTCAGGACCTAAGGATGTAGATATGTGTAGGGCTCCCTGGCAGGAACCTGTCAGAATTGTGGAGGTTTCAATCCTCTCACTCCTTTCCATGGGAGATTTTTTTTGTGATCCCCAAGAGGAAGCCTCTATGCCTTGAAAAGGGTGTCTACACAAAAAAGCCACAGTGAAAAATAATTCATGTATCTCACAGAAAGAAATTAAAGTTGAAATACGTATTTAGTTTCCAACTTATTGTTCCCATTTCAATATTTTCATTAGATTTTTCAGGTCAATGCAAGAATATCGATATCCACCAATGGATGATAGTGGTGTTATTTCAATAACATGACACCTCTGTTCTGCATAGCTGAACATTTATAATTTTGTAATCTGATAGTTGATTTATGTCCCCGCATAATTTTCCCGAAGGGATGCAATATTTCCTTAATGTAAAAGTATGACACTGGATGCTACAGTTTGAATACCCTAAGAGGTCAGGCAAACCTAATGCTCCCCTACCATGCTCCAGGTCTCCCTTGGGCCGTGCTCCAGCCCCAGGAGCCTGACCATATGAGCTCTCCTAGAGGAACCCAAACTAATGTATATTCTGGAGGAATGAGTTACAGCAGACTCTCTGCTGACCTTGCACAACTTAGAACACCAATGGGCAGATTAAAGGACCTAGTGCAGCACCACTTTCCTTGCGCCCCTTAGCGCCCCCCCTCTGCTATCATGTGTGCGTCATATTTAAAATATGGTGCATAGTGGTGCAAGATAGGGGGAATACCGTGATCTTTTTATGACGCTATTGATGTACTCTGCAGGAGTAGTGGCAACATTTTGGCACTACTCCTGCAGAGTACATAGGGGTCCATTTAAACAATGGTGTGCCCCCTTTTAACGCCTGCTTTGAGAGAGGCAGTCCATGTACACACCCTAATGAGCACCTGTCATCTGAGAGAGAGATCTGATAGGAAAAGGCAGTGTCAAAGCCCAGCTCACCTGAGTTCTTGTTCAGTTCTGATGGAGGTTGAAGACAATCCGACCCCACCCTGAAACTGCTTGTTCCAGCACACTAGTTTTTAACACAGTGCACTAAGAACAGAAGCTCAAGGGTAGGGGGGAAGTGGATAAAATAAAAAAGAGAGACAACACCGTTCTTGCGTTTCCACTGTTGAAGTGCTGCACAAATCTGCGGCCCTTTCTGACTTCTGTAGAAACTGGTGCCTAATGAAACATAAACAAAGAACAGATAAGTGCAACCTATTCCTAAATGGGTTCCTGACTATCCCTTTATTTATTAGAAATTCTCTTCTAAAAGTACCTCTTGGATCCTGGTCTCGAGTTTCCAGGTTTGGAATGTGTTACTGCTCTGGGATGTGCTTTCTATTACTGTAAAGCTTCTAAAACATTAAACAAATACCGTTATCAGAATTACCAATATCAAACATTCATCTTAATATAACTAAAGCCTAAATTCCCAATAGCAGACTCACTTTTCCCATATCTCCAGAATCTTTTGGAAAACAAATACTGTACTTTTACATCAAAATACAGCATGTAATTTGTGCAAGTCCTTGATTTACTGTTTGCCTTGCTGTTAATGGTTTCCACTGTTCGATTCTTAAAAGTTCCATAAAAAAAAACAATGTTTGATTCACAAAGCTCCGCAAGGTATTCTTGCAACAAAGAGCCTGAATCACAATGTTCGTGGAAGGTATCTTGCTTCAAACCGTCCACACACGAATCCAGAAATTGTTGTCAAAGTTCCTTCAGGTAATAAAAAGTTTTGCACTTACTTGTTGCTGGCAAGAGATACTGATCAGTCTAACCTTGTCTTCTTTCTCTTTTGCAGGTTGTTTGTAGGAGAGAGGCTGAGGCAAGGAGGAACCGGAAACCAGAAGAAGGAAGAGCCAGCAGCTGCGCCCATTGAAGCCAATGAAAGTCTGTAGAGAGCAGGAGTGCCAGCGCCGAGGGATCTGTTCTCAGGTAAGCGGGAGGTAGACGAGCACAAGCACTGGGTGAGGCTCGGGGGCTGCCTTTTATAGACAGGGCTGGGTGTGGTTCGAAGAGCTGGGTGTGGTTTGAAGGGCTGGGTGTGGTCCTCACATGCTGCACATGTTCTTGAAAGGTGAGCAGAGCTGGGTGTGGTTTGAAGGGCTGGGTGTGGTCCTCACATGCTGCACATGTTCTTGAAAGGTGTGCAGAGTTTCAGTTATTATGCAAATGAGTTGAATTAACACATGGCCTAGGGAGGAGTGTTTTAAAGAAGCCTTGGTAAAAGTAAGGCCCAATGTGTAAACAAAACAGCACATTAAACAACATACACAGAAGCCTAAGGGGGGGGGGGAGGTGAGATAACAAGAAAGGGTTTGAATAGTAAGTTTAAAAGGGAGCTATTACAGAACCCACTAGTGCAGTGAGAGGGGACATGCTCTTTGCTGTGCAAAAACCCTAACAGTTGCCCCCCTCAAAGGCCCTCCTACAGGACGGGGTTTTCCTGGGTTTTTTAAATAAAACCGTCTAATCAGCTGTGGGGCATGTACATATGATGCTGGTTCCCATGAATTCTCAGATTCATCATATCCTTTCCATTCTACTAAATAAAACAGACGTCCACTAATTCTTTTTGAGTCTTTTATGTTTTTCACTTCATATTCTAGATTTCCCTTAATTGGTATGGGTGGAGGTGGTGGTTCAGGTCGGGTTTTTGGGTTGTACGGCTTAAGCAAGGACACATGGAATGTAGTATGTACTGGATATTCTTTTGGTAAATCTAATTTTACTGTTACCGGGTTTACTATGGCAGTTATACTAAAGGGTCCAATGAAACGTGGTTGCAGCTTTCGGGATCCCTCTATGTTTAGGTTCTTTGTGGAGAGCCATACCTTGTCACCAATTTTATACATTGGGGCCTCAGATCTGTGTTTGTCTGCTTGCCTTTTCATGCTTTCCTTGTACTTTGATAAATGTTTCCTGGCTTTGTCTTATATGTCACCTAACCTCGTTAGTCCATCCGTTACTGTAGGCAACAGGGACTCTTCTAACAAAATGGGTATAGCTCTTGGATGATACCCCTGCAAGAAATAGAATGGTGAGCAAAGTAGAGCTGAATGCTCAGTATTATTATAAACAAACTCCGCTACAGGGAGAGCTTCCAACCATTCACTAGAATAATCAGCCAATAAACAACGTAGCGTTTGAAGTAAGGTTTGGTTCAGTCGTTCAGTCTGTCCATCTGTCTCTGGGTGGAAAGCAGTGGATAATGCCACATCTATTTTCAGTTTTTCACATAATTTTTTCCAAAATCTAGAGTTGAACTGGCTCCCTCGATCTGACACCACTTTGCTTGGCAAACCATGTAAACGCACAATTTCCCTTATAAAAATATCGGCAAATTCTGCCGCTGTGGGTAATTTCCGTAATGGTACAAAATGTGCCATTTTAGATAAAAAATCCACTATAACCAACACTGTTGTGAAGGATTTTACAGGTGGTAAGCCTACAATAAAGTCTACGCTCACAGTGTGCCAAGGTTGCTTGGGTGTTGGCATTGGTATTAACAAGCCGTCAGGGGCCTTATGAGAAGATTTATGTCTTGCACAAATTGGACAGGTAGTGACAAATTGCTTAATGTCCTTTCTTATAGTGTCCCACCAAAAGAGTTTTTGCACATTTTCCAGGGTTTTTACCCAACCAGGATGACCTGCCAACGGTGAGGTGTGATGCCAAATTATCACCTGTGTTTGTAATTCAGAGGTGGGCACTAATAGCATGTTGTCGTGATACAATAAACCTCGTTGTATTGTGTTATGGGAATCCTTTAACCAATCCTGAGGTGCTATTTGCATGTGTGCATTATATAGATCTGTGATGAAATCCTTCTGTTGTACTGGTGCCAAAAACTTTTGGGGAGGAATAATGGGTTCTCCTATTTTATCTTGTTTCATGTCTGAGGTATGTCCGTATCTAGATAACACATCAGATTGAATTTGTTGTGCACCTGGTCTATAGGTTATAACAAAGTCAAATGTGCTAAAAAAAATTAACCAGCGCATCTGACGTGGTGTTAGTGCTTTAAGTGATCCAAAAAACTGTAGGTTCTTATGGTCAGAAAAGATTGTAACTGGGTACTTGGCTCCCATTAAATGATGCCTCCATTCTGAAAAGGCTACTTTGATAGCTAGTAGTTCCCTTTCAGCCACAGTGTAATTTTGTTCAGCTGGTAATAACTTTTTGGAATAGAAGGCTATAGGATGTAACTGGCCATCTACTATATCTCGTTGAGAGAGAACTCCTCCTAAAGCTACTTGTGAAGCATCCGCTTCAACAAAAAAGGGCAAGTCAGGATCAGGATGTTTCAGAATTGGGGCTGAAGTGAACTTTTGTTTAAGGAGTTGAAAGGCGTGTGCCGCCTCATCAGTCCAAAGAAATCATTGCCCTTTCCGCAACAAGGTAGTTATTGGGGCCGCAATGTCTGCAAAATGTGCAATAAACCTCCTATAAAAATTGGCGAAACCCAGAAATTTCTGAATATCTTTTACAGAGGATGGTTCTGGCCAATCAGCAATAGCACTGATTTTCTTTACATCCATAGTTATTCCTTGAGGTGACAGGCAGTATCCTAAAAAGTCCACCTTGCTGACATTAAAAGTACACTTTTCTAACTTAGCAAAAAGATGATTTTCTTTTAACTTTGATAATACTTCACGAACATGTTGGGTATGTTCTTCTGAGTTCTTAGAGTAAATGAGGATGTCGTCTATGTATACTATGACACAAACGTCCAGGAATTCGTGTAGGACCTCATTTATAAAGAACTGAAAGGCCGCAGGGGCATTACATAACCCAAAGGGCATTACTGTGTACTCAAATAAACCAAACTTTGTCTTGAAAGCTGTCTTCCACTCATCCCCCTCTTTTACTCGGACCAGGTGGTAAGCTCCCCGCAGATCTAGTTTAGTGTATACAGTAGAATGTCTTAATTGATCCAACAACACAGGTATTAGAGGAAGAGGATATTTATTCTTTATTGTAGCCTTATTTAGTCCTCTATAATCGATACACGCGCGCAGGGATTTATCCGGCTTCGGGATAAAAAAGAGTGGAGATGATACCGGAGATGTGGAATGACGGATGAACCCAGACTGCAGTAGGTCATCTAGGTAGGTTCTTAAGTATTTGGTTTCTTCGTCAGTCAAAGCATATACTCTGTTATTAGGTAAAGGGGCCCCTGGGATAAGATCTATACGGCAGTCATAAGACCGATGTGGGGGCAGCACACTAGCCTTTACTGGATCAAAGACGTCTTTAAAGTCAGAATATTCAGGAGGGAGACTTGGTTCATCTTGTGTAACACTAGCACAGTGTAATATTGTGCTCTGTTCTGTACCTGCTTCTTGATAGCAATTGGTTCTACAGAAAGAGGAATCCAAAGTAACAGTTCTGTTCACCCAGTCAATTTTTGGGTTAGGAGTTGTTAACCAGGGTACCCCGAGAATCAAACCAAAATTAGGAGTATCTATCAGATCAAAGCTAATCACCTCTGTGTGCCCGTTCTGACAGACCATAACAAGTGGACTTGTTTGTTTTGTGATTAATCCAGAGGTCAATTCTGACCCATCCACTGCACATACTGCTTCTGGACAAGGCTTTAGGCACATAGGAAGTCCTAAGTTTTCAGCTAACTTATTATCCACAAAATTTCCTGTCGCGCCTGAGTCCAGTAGGACAGGGAGAGAATGCCTCACTTGGGTAGTAACAATTAAAACGACCTGAATTATGAAATGTCTAGGTATGTGCGGTACCATGAAGGCTGCAGCATTAGAGGTTTGATTAAAATGTTTTCTCGAACAAGTAACCTCTCCCCTTGTCGAGCTTAATCGTTTCCCGATTCAGTTGAGGAGGTGGAGGAAACAGCACCCTTTTGTGGAGTTTTAGGCTTTACTGGACATTCTCTGGCAAAGTGACCTGCCCTGCCACAATATAAACATAATTGAAGTTTTCTCCTTCTTTCTTTTTCCTCTGATGTGAGTGGACCTCTGAGTGTCCCTATTTGCATAGGCTCAGGTTCAGGGAGTTTATTATCTGTGTCTTTCTTCTTGTGTTTAATAAAAGTTAACCGTGATTCCAGTTTGAATTTATCTCCCTTTCTTTCTCCTAGTCTATGTTCTAATTTCACAACTAAATCTACAAAGTCCGAATAGTCTTCTGGCAAATCAACGATATGAGCCAGCGCGTCTTTTAACTCGTCTCTCAAACCTTTATAAAAAAGGGAGACACGCTTTCCTTCTGGCCACTGTGTCTCGGTGAGTAAACGATTAAAACTAGTGAGATAGGTCAATAAATCCTTGTTACCTTGTTTAAGATTTAAAAGCTCATTATCACTTGCCTGCATGAAAGTGTGTTTTGCAAAAAGGCTGGTCATGGTACGTTTAAATTGATTCCAATTATGGAGGATGGGATCATCTCTATCCACGAAAGGAATTGACCAATTGGCTGCTGTGCCACCCAAATAAGACAAGACGAATGCCACTTTCGTAGCATCAGTAGGGAACTGTTGTGGCTTACAAACGAAGTGTAATTGACATTGATGGATAAAAACATGGAATTTGTTACTATCTCCATGAAAACGTTCAGGTGCTGCTAAGGGCACAGCATTAGGAACATTAACAGTAACCTCAACTGGGGGAGGCAAAGTTGTATGTTTTGATGGCGCCCCTGTCTCTGAGGTGGTTTTAAACAAAGGCGTAAAAGCTGTGTTCCACTGAGATCCCCTAAATTTATACCTGCTTAAATCCTGTTTTAAAGAGGTATTCTCCATCTTTAATCTCTCTATTTCCTCTTGCATATGTTGTAAAGATGCCAGACACTGATTCATTATGAGCCAAGTCCTCATTTAGGGCCTGCGCCATATCCGTGACGTCAATGCCCTCTATTTCTTCCCCGGTATTCATCGTCCACCAGAACTGACATTTTTTAAGGCTTGTGCTTCTGTCAAAGCCCAGCTCACCTGAGTTCTTGTTCAGTTCTGATGGAGGTTGAAGACAATCCGACCCCACCCTGAAACTGCTTGTTCCAGCACACTAGTTTTTAACACAGTGCACTAAGAACAGAAGCTCAAGGGTAGGGGGGAAGTGGATAAAATAAAAAAGAGAGACAACACCGTTCTTGCGTTTCCACTGTTGAAGTGCTGCACAAATCTGCGGCCCTTTCTGACTTCTGTAGAAACTGGTGCCTAATGAAACATAAACAAAGAACAGATAAGTGCAACCTATTCCTAAATGGGTTCCTGACTATCCCTTTATTTATTAGAAATTCTCTTCTAAAAGTACCTCTTGGATCCTGGTCTCGAGTTTCCAGGTTTGGAATGTGTTACTGCTCTGGGATGTGCTTTCTATTACTGTAAAGCTTCTAAAACATTAAACAAATACCGTTATCAGAATTACCAATATCAAACATTCATCTTAATATAACTAAAGCCTAAATTCCCAATAGCAGACTCACTTTTCCCATATCTCCAGAATCTTTTGGAAAACAAATACTGTACTTTTACATCAAAATACAGCATGTAATTTGTGCAAGTCCTTGATTTACTGTTTGCCTTGCTGTTAATGGTTTCCACTGTTCGATTCTTAAAAGTTCCATAAAAAAAAAACAATGTTTGTTTCACAAAGCTCCGTATGGTATTCTTGCAACAAAGAGCCTGAATCACAATGTTCGTGGAAGGTATCTTGCTTCAAACCGTCCACACACGAATCCAGAAATTGTTGTCAAAGTTCCTTCAGGTAATAAAAAGTTTTGCACTTACTTGTTGCTGGCAAGAGATACTGATCAGTCTAACCTTGTCTTCTTTCTCTTTTGCAGGTTGTTTGTAGGAGAGAGGCTGAGGCAAGGAGGAACCGGAAACCAGAAGAAGGAAGAGCCAGCAGCTGCGCCCATTGAAGCCAATGAAAGTCTGTAGAGAGCAGGAGTGCCAGCGCCGAGGGATCTGTTCTCAGGTAAGCGGGAGGTAGACGAGCACAAGCACTGGGTGAGGCTCGGGGGCTGCCTTTTATAGACAGGGCTGGGTGTGGTTCGAAGAGCTGGGTGTGGTTTGAAGGGCTGGGTGTGGTCCTCACATGCTGCACATGTTCTTGAAAGGTGAGCAGAGCTGGGTGTGGTTTGAAGGGCTGGGTGTGGTCCTCACATGCTGCACATGTTCTTGAAAGGTGTGCAGAGTTTCAGTTATTATGCAAATGAGTTGAATTAACACATGGCCTAGGGAGGAGTGTTTTAAAGAAGCCTTGGTAAAAGTAAGGCCCAATGTGTAAACAAAACAGCACATTAAACAACATACACAGAAGCCTAAGGGGGGGGGGGGGAGGTGAGATAACAAGAAAGGGTTTGAATAGTAAGTTTAAAAGGGAGCTATTACAGAACCCACTAGTGCAGTGAGAGGGGACATGCTCTTTGCTGTGCACAAACCCTAACAGTTGCCCCCCTCAAAGGCCCTCCTACAGGACGGGGTTTTCCTGGGTTTTTTAAATAAAACCGTCTAATCAGCTGTGGGGCATGTACATATGATGCTGGTTCCCATGAATTCTCAGATTCATCATATCCTTTCCATTCTACTAAATAAAACAGACGTCCACTAATTCTTTTTGAGTCTTTTATGTTTTTCACTTCATATTCTAGATTTCCCTTAATTGGTATGGGTGGAGGTGGTGGTTCAGGTCGGGTTTTTGGGTTGTACGGCTTAAGCAAGGACACATGGAATGTAGTATGTACTGGATATTCTTTTGGTAAATCTAATTTTACTGTTACCGGGTTTACTATGGCAGTTATACTAAAGGGTCCAATGAAACGTGGTTGCAGCTTTCGGGATCCCTCTATGTTTAGGTTCTTTGTGGAGAGCCATACCTTGTCACCAATTTTATACATTGGGGCCTCAGATCTGTGTTTGTCTGCTTGCCTTTTCATGCTTTCCTTGTACTTTGATAAATGTTTCCTGGCTTTGTCTTATATGTCACCTAACCTCGTTAGTCCATCCGTTACTGTAGGCAACAGGGACTCTTCTAACAAAATGGGTATAGCTCTTGGATGATACCCCTGCAAGAAATAGAATGGTGAGCAAAGTAGAGCTGAATGCTCAGTATTATTATAAACAAACTCCGCTACAGGGAGAGCTTCCAACCATTCACTAGAATAATCAGCCAATAAACAACGTAGCGTTTGAAGTAAGGTTTGGTTCAGTCGTTCAGTCTGTCCATCTGTCTCTGGGTGGAAAGCAGTGGATAATGCCACATCTATTTTCAGTTTTTCACATAATTTTTTCCAAAATCTAGAGTTGAACTGGCTCCCTCGATCTGACACCACTTTGCTTGGCAAACCATGCAAACGCACAATTTCCCTTATAAAAATATCGGCAAATTCTGCCGCTGTGGGTAATTTCCGTAATGGTACAAAATGTGCCATTTTAGATAAAAAATCCACTATAACCAACACTGTTGTGAAGGATTTTACAGGTGGTAAGCCTACAATAAAGTCTACGCTCACAGTGTGCCAAGGTTGCTTGGGTGTTGGCATTGGTATTAACAAGCCGTCAGGGGCCTTATGAGAAGATTTATGTCTTGCACAAATTGGACAGGTAGTGACAAATTGCTTAATGTCCTTTCTTATAGTGTCCCACCAAAAGAGTTTTTGCACATTTTCCAGGGTTTTTACCCAACCAGGATGACCTGCCAACGGTGAGGTGTGATGCCAAATTATCACCTGTGTTTGTAATTCAGAGGTGGGCACTAATAGCATGTTGTCGTGATACAATAAACCTCGTTGTATTGTGTTATGGGAATCCTTTAACCAATCCTGAGGTGCTATTTGCATGTGTGCATTATATAGATCTGTGATGAAATCCTTCTGTTGTACTGGTGCCAAAAACTTTTGGGGAGGAATAATGGGTTCTCCTATTTTATCTTGTTTCATGTCTGAGGTATGTCCGTATCTAGATAACACATCAGATTGAATTTGTTGTGCACCTGGTCTATAGGTTATAACAAAGTCAAATGTGCTAAAAAAAATTAACCAGCGCATCTGACGTGGTGTTAGTGCTTTAAGTGATCCAAAAAACTGTAGGTTCTTATGGTCAGAAAAGATTGTAACTGGGTACTTGGCTCCCATTAAATGATGCCTCCATTCTGAAAAGGCTACTTTGATAGCTAGTAGTTCCCTTTCAGCCACAGTGTAATTTTGTTCAGCTGGTAATAACTTTTTGGAATAGAAGGCTATAGGATGTAACTGGCCATCTACTATATCTCGTTGAGAGAGAACTCCTCCTAAAGCTACTTGTGAAGCATCCGCTTCAACAAAAAAGGGCAAGTCAGGATCAGGATGTTTCAGAATTGGGGCTGAAGTGAACTTTTGTTTAAGGAGTTGAAAGGCGTGTGCCGCCTCATCAGTCCAAAGAAATCATTGCCCTTTCCGCAACAAGGTAGTTATTGGGGCCGCAATGTCTGCAAAATGTGCAATAAACCTCCTATAAAAATTGGCGAAACCCAGAAATTTCTGAATATCTTTTACAGAGGATGGTTCTGGCCAATCAGCAATAGCACTGATTTTCTTTACATCCATAGTTATTCCTTGAGGTGACAGGCAGTATCCTAAAAAGTCCACCTTGCTGACATTAAAAGTACACTTTTCTAACTTAGCAAAAAGATGATTTTCTTTTAACTTTGATAATACTTCACGAACATGTTGGGTATGTTCTTCTGAGTTCTTAGAGTAAATGAGGATGTCGTCTATGTATACTATGACACAAACGTCCAGGAATTCGTGTAGGACCTCATTTATAAAGAACTGAAAGGCCGCAGGGGCATTACATAACCCAAAGGGCATTACTGTGTACTCAAATAAACCAAACTTTGTCTTGAAAGCTGTCTTCCACTCATCCCCCTCTTTTACTCGGACCAGGTGGTAAGCTCCCCGCAGATCTAGTTTAGTGTATACAGTAGAATGTCTTAATTGATCCAACAACACAGGTATTAGAGGAAGAGGATATTTATTCTTTATTGTAGCCTTATTTAGTCCTCTATAATCGATACACGCGCGCAGGGATTTATCCGGCTTCGGGATAAAAAAGAGTGGAGATGATACCGGAGATGTGGAATGACGGATGAACCCAGACTGCAGTAGGTCATCTAGGTAGGTTCTTAAGTATTTGGTTTCTTCGTCAGTCAAAGCATATACTCTGTTATTAGGTAAAGGGGCCCCTGGGATAAGATCTATACGGCAGTCATAAGACCGATGTGGGGGCAGCACACTAGCCTTTACTGGATCAAAGACGTCTTTAAAGTCAGAATATTCAGGAGGGAGACTTGGTTCATCTTGTGTAACACTAGCACAGTGTAATATTGTGCTCTGTTCTGTACCTGCTTCTTGATAGCAATTGGTTCTACAGAAAGAGGAATCCAAAGTAACAGTTCTGTTCACCCAGTCAATTTTTGGGTTATGAGTTGTTAACCAGGGTACCCCGAGAATCAAACCAAAATTAGGAGTATCTATCAGATCAAAGCTAATCACCTCTGTGTGCCCGTTCTGACAGACCATAACAAGTGGACTTGTTTGTTTTGTGATTAATCCAGAGGTCAATTCTGACCCATCCACTGCACATACTGCTTCTGGACAAGGCTTTAGGCACATAGGAAGTCCTAAGTTTTCAGCTAACTTATTATCCACAAAATTTCCTGTCGCGCCTGAGTCCAGTAGGACAGGGAGAGAATGCCTCACTTGGGTAGTAACAATTAAAACGACCTGAATTATGAAATGTCTAGGTATGTGCGGTACCATGAAGGCTGCAGCATTAGAGGTTTGATTAAAATGTTTTCTCGAACAAGTAACCTCTCCCCTTGTCGAGCTTAATCGTTTCCCGATTCAGTTGAGGAGGTGGAGGAAACAGCACCCTTTTGTGGAGTTTTAGGCTTTACTGGACATTCTCTGGCAAAGTGACCTGCCCTGCCACAATATAAACATAATTGAAGTTTTCTCCTTCTTTCTTTTTCCTCTGATGTGAGTGGACCTCTGAGTGTCCCTATTTGCATAGGCTCAGGTTCAGGGAGTTTATTATCTGTGTCTTTCTTCTTGTGTTTAATAAAAGTTAACCGTGATTCCAGTTTGTATTTATCTCCCTTTCTTTCTCCTAGTCTATGTTCTAATTTCACAACTAAATCTACAAAGTCCGAATAGTCTTCTGGCAAATCAACGATATGAGCCAGCGCGTCTTTTAACTCGTCTCTCAAACCTTTATAAAAAAGGGAGACACGCTTTCCTTCTGGCCACTGTGTCTCGGTGAGTAAACGATTAAAACTAGTGAGATAGGTCAATAAATCCTTGTTACCTTGTTTAAGATTTAAAAGCTCATTATCACTTGCCTGCATGAAAGTGTGTTTTGCAAAAAGGCTGGTCATGGTACGTTTAAATTGATTCCAATTATGGAGGATGGGATCATCTCTATCCACGAAAGGAATTGACCAATTGGCTGCTGTGCCACCCAAATAAGACAAGACGAATGCCACTTTCGTAGCATCAGTAGGGAACTGTTGTGGCTTACAAACGAAGTGTAATTGACATTGATGGATAAAAACATGGAATTTGTTACTATCTCCATGAAAACGTTCAGGTGCTGCTAAGGGCACAGCATTAGGAACATTAACAGTAACCTCAACTGGGGGAGGCAAAGTTGTATGTTTTGATGGCGCCCCTGTCTCTGAGGTGGTTTTAAACAAAGGCGTAAAAGCTGTGTTCCACTGAGATCCCCTAAATTTATACCTGCTTAAATCCTGTTTTAAAGAGGTATTCTCCATCTTTAATCTCTCTATTTCCTCTTGCATATGTTGTAAAGATGCCAGACACTGATTCATTATGAGCCAAGTCCTCATTTAGGGCCTGCGCCATATCCGTGACGTCAATGCCCTCTATTTCTTCCCCGGTATTCATCGTCCACCAGAACTGACATTTTTTAAGGCTTGTGCTTCTGTCAAAGCCCAGCTCACCTGAGTTCTTGTTCAGTTCTGATGGAGGTTGAAGACAATCCGACCCCACCCTGAAACTGCTTGTTCCAGCACACTAGTTTTTAACACAGTGCACTAAGAACAGAAGCTCAAGGGTAGGGGGGAAGTGGATAAAATAAAAAAGAGAGACAACACCGTTCTTGCGTTTCCACTGTTGAAGTGCTGCACAAATCTGCGGCCCTTTCTGACTTCTGTAGAAACTGGTGCCTAATGAAACATAAACAAAGAACAGATAAGTGCAACCTATTCCTAAATGGGTTCCTGACTATCCCTTTATTTATTAGAAATTCTCTTCTAAAAGTACCTCTTGGATCCTGGTCTCGAGTTTCCAGGTTTGGAATGTGTTACTGCTCTGGGATGTGCTTTCTATTACTGTAAAGCTTCTAAAACATTAAACAAATACCGTTATCAGAATTACCAATATCAAACATTCATCTTAATATAACTAAAGCCTAAATTCCCAATAGCAGACTCACTTTTCCCATATCTCCAGAATCTTTTGGAAAACAAATACTGTACTTTTACATCAAAATACAGCATGTAATTTGTGCAAGTCCTTGATTTACTGTTTGCCTTGCTGTTAATGGTTTCCACTGTTCGATTCTTAAAAGTTCCATAAAAAAAAAACAATGTTTGTTTCACAAAGCTCCGTATGGTATTCTTGCAACAAAGAGCCTGAATCACAATGTTCGTGGAAGGTATCTTGCTTCAAACCGTCCACACACGAATCCAGAAATTGTTGTCAAAGTTCCTTCAGGTAATAAAAAGTTTTGCACTTACTTGTTGCTGGCAAGAGATACTGATCAGTCTAACCTTGTCTTCTTTCTCTTTTGCAGGTTGTTTGTAGGAGAGAGGCTGAGGCAAGGAGGAACCGGAAACCAGAAGAAGGAAGAGCCAGCAGCTGCGCCCATTGAAGCCAATGAAAGTCTGTAGAGAGCAGGAGTGCCAGCGCCGAGGGATCTGTTCTCAGGTAAGCGGGAGGTAGACGAGCACAAGCACTGGGTGAGGCTCGGGGCTGCCTTTTATAGACAGGGCTGGGTGTGGTTCGAAGAGCTGGGTGTGGTTTGAAGGGCTGGGTGTGGTCCTCACATGCTGCACATGTTCTTGAAAGGTGAGCAGAGCTGGGTGTGGTTTGAAGGGCTGGGTGTGGTCCTCACATGCTGCACATGTTCTTGAAAGGTGTGCAGAGTTTCAGTTATTATGCAAATGAGTTGAATTAACACATGGCCTAGGGAGGAGTGTTTTAAAGAAGCCTTGGTAAAAGTAAGGCCCAATGTGCAAACAAAACAGCACATTAAACAACATACACAGAAGCCTAAGGGGGGGGGGAGGTGAGATAACAAGAAAGGGTTTGAATAGTAAGTTTAAAAGGGAGCTATTACAGAACCCACTAGTGCAGTGAGAGGGGACATGCTCTTTGCTGTGCACAAACCCTAACAGGCAGTCCCCTTCCACTCACTGCTGTGCACACCTGTCATATGAGAGGGAGCTCTCAGCAGACAGGCCAGTCTCCCTCCACAAATCTTACTATGCGCATCTGTCATCTGAGACAGAGGTCCGAAAGAAGGGGAAGTCCATGCACACACCTTACTAAGCTAACCCATCGTCTGACCTGTGAGGCCAGTCCATGTACACACTCTAATATACACACACCCGTCATCTGAGAGAGAGGTCTGGAAGGACAGGCCTGTCTATCTCCACACACGTCATTTGAAACAGAGGTCTGAAAGGAAAGGCCAGTCCATTCACACACAATATTAGGCACACCTGTTGTCTTAGAGAGAGGTCTGACAGGAAATGGCAGTCCCTCTCCACTCACTATTATGCACATCTGTTAACTGAGAGACAGGACTCAGCTGAGAAGCAAGTCTCTCTCCACACACCCTACTATGGACACCTGTCATCTAAGAGAGAGGTCTGAAATGAGAGGCCAGTCCATTCACACACCTTACTATGCTAACCTGGCCTCAGAAAGAAGTTTGACAGGAGAGGCCAGTCCATGTACTCACCCTAATATGCACACCTGTCATCTACAGACTAATAGGCACACCTGTCATCTGAGAGGTCTTACAAGAGAGGCTAGTCCATGTACACACATTACTACACACACACATCATCTGACGGAGAGGTCTGAAAGCATTGGCCTGTCATTCTCCACACAGTACAACGTGCACCTGTCATTTGAGACAGAGGTCTGAAAGGAAAGGCCAGTCCATTCACATACCCTACTATGCATATCTGTCATCCGAGAGAGAAGTCTGACTGGAGAGGACATGTGTACACCCTAACACTCACACCTGTCATCTCAGAGAGATCTGACAGGAAAGGGCAGTCCCTTCCTACTCACTACTATACGAAGAGGTCAGTCTCTCTCCACAGACCCTAATACGCACACCTGTCATCTGAGACAGAGATCTGAAAGGAGAGGCCTGTCCCTGCCCACACATTACTATGCTAACCCATCATCTGAGATAGAGGTCTGTAATGAGAGGGCAGTCCACCTAAACACTACAATACGCAGTACCATTATCTGGGAAAGAGGTGTAGAAAAAGATGGATGTCCATGCAGACAACCTACTGCACACACCTTTTTTGTAAGGGAAAGGTTTTAGGGAAGAGGCCAGTCTCCCCTCGCAACATACTATGCACAGCCATCATCCAAAAGAAGGGGTTTCACTAGAGAGGCCATTCCCTCCGTATACACTATTAAGTACATGTGGCATGTGAGACAGAGGTCTGTATTGAGAGGCTAGTGTCTCCCCACACCCTACTATACACACCTGTCAAGTAAGAGATCAGCGGAGAGGATACTCCATCTGACACACTACTGTTTCTCAACAATTTTGATGCAATTCCGCAAAACTCTTGCAAGAGTAACTCACTTGTTTCAGTGAGTGAAGCTTGCTGCATGGGCATATGCAATCTTGCAAGAGGCACATTGAAAATTACTGGGCCTGCCACAAGGTGTTTTATGATCCAGCAGGAGTCTTGCAAGTTCGTATGGGCGGATGTAGAACAAAAGGGGCCAGGCTCAACCAATAGTTACCATTCTGATTGCATGGTTAAAGAAATGCTGTGATGTGATTGGGTGCAGTATTTGGGATAGCTCAGATTCTTCTTTGTTATTTGGAGAAGAAAGCCTTTTGGAGTTGTGGTCAGCAGAAGTGATTGAATTTAAAACTCAGACAGACTGGTGTCTTCAGCTACTTATGAGAAACTGCTCTAAGCCCAGGTAATTAGAAATATACTTTATGAATTTTGTTGAGAAGGGTCTGTAATTGCACTACTATTGGTAAATTTGTTCTACACAAGGTTTAGTGAGTGAAAAACTGTTTGTAGAGGTGCATATTTATTAATATAGGTTTTGAGAGGTAGACTTTAGGTTGTGGGGAGATATAATCAAGTATTGTATGTTGTTTGAAAAAATTAAGGGGTCATTACAACATTGGCGGTAAAAGCCGCTTATCGCCGTGCAGAAGACCGTCAATACACCACTGCGGCAATCTGCCACAGCTATTATGACCCACATATCAGAATCCGCTGAAATTCAGACACCCACACAAGTCCGCCACACCAAAGGTCAGTGATAAACTGGCGAAAACAAAACCTCCACCGTCACGCCAACAGAAACACGCCCATGCTATCACGACCCACGAATCCACGCGGCGGTCTTTCAACCGCGGTATTCCATTGGCGGTACACACCGCCGCGCTCAAAATACACACACATCTCCAAAACACCGTCACATTGGACAATTCCAAATACACACACCTGATACACATACAAACACCACTCCCACACAATCAATACTATATAAAACACCCACCCACATCACCCACAAACCCCTACGACCAAAAATTTTGATGAAGGCCAGAGAGACTGCACTGCATAGACAACCCACAACACAGAGGCACCCAACACCATCACCCACACAACATCCACGCACAAAACACCATACACCACTACACATCACCACACTCATCACCACATACACCACCCCACACATCACCTACACCACCCCATGGCACGGCAAAGACACCCCAGGTTCTCGGAGGAGGAGCTCAGGGTCATGGTGGAGGAAATCGTACGGGTAGAGCCACAGCTATTTGGATCACAGGTACAGCACACCTCCATAGCTAGGAAGATGGAGCTATGGCGAAGAATAGTCGACATGATCAACGCAGTGGGACAACACCCAAGAAATTGGGAGGACATCAGGAAGAGGTGGAACGACCTACGGGGGAAGGTGCGTTCCGTGGTCTCCAGGCACAACATCGCGGTACAGCGGACTGGCGGCGGACCCCCACCTCCACCCCCACAACTAACAACATGGGAGGAGCAAGTCTTGACCATTATGCATCCTGAGGGCCTTGGAGGAGTCGGTGGAGGAATGGACTCTGGTAAGTCAAATCTTAACTATCATATCCCCCACCCTACCTGCATGCTATCACAGACCCCCACCCTCACCCCCTCCCTTATCACTCCAACTCCTCACTAATTTACTAATAGCACAAACCACCCATCCCAACACCAAGCCCTGCATGACACAACAAAGCATGGACACCCCTCACTAAAGCATGCCCACTGCACATACCCATAACACCCCCCCAACCATAATCACACAAGCCCCCCCCCCCGGGGTACATGCTCACCCACCCATTGCACACCATGACACACACACATGCAATAATCATGCCTTTACACCCCTGCAGGACCACTACCCAACGTCACCAGACAGGAGGGTCCAGACATCTCTACCCCACCCACAGAAGAGGCCCACAGTGATGACATCAGCTCTGGCCAACCGGATCAGATGACTAGCCCGGACCATCGTGGGCCTCGGGACAGTCGGTTCCCCTCGCACAGGCACAGCCCACCACAGACCTTCCACCCTCTGGTAACACCAGCACAGCACCCACCCAGCGGGCCCATACCTCTGTCCCCAGGACACCCAGCGGGCCCATACCTCTGTCCCCAGGACACGTCAATCAGCTGTGTGTCCACCACTACAGGGAACCCAGGATAGCCCACCACCCCAACAACAACAGGGACCTGGGGGCAGTGGTAGTGGGCACACGGTCCAGGAGACGGAGGCCCAGGAACACAGGGGAACTGGGAGGGCTGCTGTGCAACAGGGGGTGGACAGGCCAAGGGAACCCACTCTCCACGAGGCCCTCTCCTCCATCATGGGAGCCTACCACCACTCACAGGAGACAATGGCTACGGTCCTGGCCAAGTTTCAGGAGACCCAGCGCCTGCAGGAGGAACAGTATTTGGGCTTCAGGAAGGAACTCAGAACCATCAGCTCCGCCCTGGGCACCATCGTAGGGGTGCTGAAGGAGATACTGAACACCAGGAGGGACACCGTGGCACTCCAAGGGGCCCCTGACACTAGCATGGGCGATGAACTGCCCACCACCTCCGCCGGCGCTAGTGGACAGGATGCCCCGCCACAGGACCACCACACCAGCACCCCACCCCCTGCAGACGGAGAACCAACCCGCAAGCGGTCCCTGAGATCCAGGAACAGGACAGAGCATGATGGCAAGACCCACGCCAAGAAATTAGACCACCCTGATTGTCATCCCACTGTCCCACTTTGTAACCCTGTCCATACTGGAACTGCCCCAGCTCCACTTTCTATGCCCATATGGGCAGTGCACCTGTGAGACTAATAGACTGGACCCTGCCATGGACATTCCTCCACCATCACCCCTCACCATTTTACAACCCCCCTCCAATATTTGGCACTTCAATAAACACCCTTGAAGCACAAAACAATCTGGAGTCAGTCTGTGATTTTGAAAATGTGTATTAGCAATGACAGTGACAAAATCCATTCTCAAATGTAATGTCAACATACCTATGTCACACATCACAAGTCCATGAGGAATGTAAGCAGATGACACACATTGCTAACCACACCTGTGAAACCGTAATGGAAATGTACAACTCAGTTACCATATACTGGTTGAAATTGACAGACAGGATAGAGGTGGAAGTGTGAAAGTGTAGTAGGCAGGAATGTGTTCTCACCTGTGTGTCACTGGAAATATTGCTGGATAACTGAGTCCCTGTTGTCAATGTCTTCTTCCTCTGCTTCCTCCTCATCACTCTCCACAGGCTCCACAGCTGCCACAACACCGTCATCTGGACCATCCTCCTGCAGAAAAGGCACCTGGCGTCGCAAAGCCACATTGTGAAGCATACAGCAGGCCACGATGATCTGGCACACCTTCTTTGCTGAGTAGAATAGGGAACCACCTGTCATATGGAGGCACCTGAACCTGGCCTTCAGGAGGCCGAAGGTGCGTTCGATCACCCTCCTAGTCCACCCATGGGCCTCATTGTAGCGTTCATCTGCCCTGGTCCTGGGATTCCTCACTGGGGTCAGTAGCCATGACAGGTTGGGGTAACCAGAGTCCCCTAATAGACACACACGGTGCCTCTGGAGTTGACCCATCACATAAGGGATGCTGCTATTCCGCAGGATGTAGGCGTCATGCACTGAGCCAGGGAACACAGCATTTACCTGGGAGATGTACTGGTCTGCCAAACATACCATCTGTACATTCATGGAATGATAACTCTTCCGGTTCCTGTACACCTGTTCACTCCTGTGGGGGGGGACCAGAGCTAGATGGGTCCCATCAATGGCACCTATGATGTTGGGGATATGACCAAGGGCATAGAAGTCACCTTTAACTGTAGGCAAATCCTCCACCTGAGGGAAAACGATGTAGCTCTGCATGTGTTTCAGCAGGGCAGACAACACTCTGGACAACACGTTGGAAAACATAGGCTGGGACATCCCTGATGCCATGGCCACTGTTGTTTGAAAAGACCCACTTGCAAGGAAATGGAGCACTGATAACACCTGCACTTGAGGGGGATCCCTGTGGGATGGTGGATAGCTGACATCAGGTCAGGCTCCAACTGGGTACACAGTTCCTGGATTGTGGCACGGTCAAACCTGTAGGTGATGATTAAATGTCGCTCCTCCATTGTCAACAGGTCCACCAGCGGTCGGTACACCGGAGGATTCCGCCATCTCCTCACATCTCCCAGTTGACGGTGCCTAGGAAGGACAACAGCGACCACAGAGTCAAACAACTCAGAGGTATGTACCCACAGTCTACACAGAACACAAAACATAATCCAAGAAGTTGTGTGTATGTGTGTTGAGTCCAGGCCTAGGTATGTGTGATGCAGTTGAAAATGAAGCCATGTGGGCCCCTGAAATGGCGGCTGCCTGACCTCTAAACTGGGACAGTGGGATGTGAGGTAACTGCGCTGGCGTTGTACACCGTCGCGGTAGGCGGCCGAAGACCGCTGCGCAATGCTGTATTGGTTAACATTGGACCCTATGGGTCCCAGGAGCCAATGACGAAGTGCGCCGGTGGTGATGATACGCACCGCCGCAGACGTCACCGCCGCGGACGTGACTGCCATTTTCTATCTGTTGAATCACTCGCTACCTGATCTTCGACAGGAGAGGACCTACACTGCAAGTGCTGCTGTGACCTCGTTCTGGAAGAGACAATGGCTCGTGCGTCTGGGGAAAGGGCCCCTGCCTTCACTGCACAGGAGTTGGAGAAGCTTGTGGACGGGGTCCTCCCCCAGTACATGCTACTCTACAGTCCTCCAGACCAACAGGTGAGTACACAGGGAGCAAGTTGTATGGGCTATGCCTGTGTGGAGAGGGCTGGTTGTAAGAAGGAAGGGGGCATAGTTCTGCATGCATGAAGGACTGTGAATGCATGTGCCACATGGCAAGGGTAGGGATGTGGGCCACTCACTTTGACGGTGCAGTTGGTAATGACTTCTCTTCTTCCCCTGTACATGTCATGTAGGTCAGCGCCCACCAGAAGAAGGATATTTGACGTGCCATGGCCAAGGACGTCCGGACCCTTGGGGTCCACCAGAGACGGAGCACCCACTGTCGTAAAAGATGGGAGGACATTCACCGCTGGAGCAAGAAGACGGCGGAGGCTCAGCTGGGGATGGCCTCCCAAAGTGGGAGGGGTGCCCGTCGCATCATGACTCCCCTAATGTTCCGGGTCCTGGCAGTGGCCTACCCTGAGTTGGATGGGCGCTTGAGGGCATCACAGCAAACACAAGGGGGTGAGTACAACATAATTCAGCGGACTTTGCGCGCAGTGAAAGTGTCTGGGTCAGGGAGGAGGGCTGTGGGTTTCCCTAGGCCAGGACGAGTTCCGTAGGCTAGGCCCCTCCGTAATGCAGGCCATGTGGCACTCCACCCCACCTCTGTAGAGTGCCAAGTACAGGTATACATGCCCCTGTGTCATCTATGTGTGCTGATGTCCACCATAGCCATGTAGGCCATATCCCAGGAACTGCATCTGTAGAGCCCAACAGCGCGACGTAGTGCAGGGAGCTGCTGTGTCTGTATTGTCCGCCAACGGTAGCGGTAAGCCATGCACTCAACCTGTCTTTCTTCTGTCCCCCCCCCCCTTTTTGTGCTGTCCCTGTTCTTGTGTGCATCAGCATCATCAGGCGGAGGTACAGTGGCACCGGAGCACGAGGGAGCTGCATCCCACATGGCCATGGAGGGCCACACCACGGACTCTGAATACACCAGTGGCACGGAGGGCGAGGGGAGCTTCACGGCGGTCACAGGATCAGCAACCAGTGACACGGACTCGTCCTCCGATGGGAGCTACCTTGTGGTGGCGGCAAAATCTGTGCCCCCTACTTCTACAGGTACAGCCGCCACCCCCCCTACCAGCACCGCCCTCCCAGCATCCCCTCAGCCTTCGCCCTGTGCCCACTCACCCAGGAGGGTGGGCATCTCCTTCGCCCCAGGCACCTCAGCCCCTGCCCCTGTCACCTCTGCTGCCCTCAGTGAGGAGGCCATTGACCCCCTCAGGTCACTTACTGTTGGGCAGTCTACCATTTTTAATGCCATCCAGGGTGTAGAAAGGGAATTGCAACACACAAATGCATTCCTGGAGGGCATTCATTCTGGTCAGGCTGCCCTTCATCGAACCCTGCAATCTCTGGCCTCAGCACTGATGGCAGCCATTGTCCCTGTGTCTATCCTCCCCCCTCCAGCTTCCTCCACCCAGACTCAATCCCCTGTACCCCAGCCTATCTCATGCACACCATCAGACCAGCCTGCACACACCTCAACAAACAAGGGACGCTCAGGCAAACATAAGCACCACACATCCCACAGGCACTCACGCAAGCATCACACACATACAGACACAGCAACATCCACTGCCTCCACTGTGTCCCCCTCGTCGTCGTCTCCCTCCTCCCTCCCAGTGTCGTCTACATTCTCACCTGCATGCACTACCACTACAGCCACTAGGTCCCGCACCAGCACATCCACCACCACACCCCGCTCACCTGCACTCACCACCCCCACTACCATTCACACGTCCCCTGTGTCCTCTCCCAGTGTGTCTGTGATGCCCCCTCCCAAAGTACACAAACGCAGGCACACACCCACCCAACAGCCATCCACCTCACGACAGCCTCCAGCGCATGCACCTGCACCCAAAGCCACAAAAGTTACACCTCCTACAACCACCTCCTCTTCCTCCACTCCCAGACCCCTCCAGCTACCCGTCCCAGTGTTCCTAAGAAACTTTTCCTGAGCAAGCTTGACCTCTTTCCCACCACCCCCCCTCCAATTTATAGGTCCCGTACTAGCACCTCAGCCAAAAAATCGCCGGTACCAGTGGTGCCTGTTAGAGGTATGTGGAGTGCACCGGGCACCAGGGCAGCGAGTGTGACACAGAGCCACAGCACAGCCAGTCCCCCCCCTGTGAATCACCAGAAGTTGGACATTGCCTGGCGGGAGAGGGGGAAGACTCCAGCCGGCAAAGCCGCTCACAAGGGTCCCGGGGGGCGTGTCCACTCAGCTGTGACTCCTCCCAAGGTGAGGAAGGGGCAGAAGAAATCGCCAAAGTCTGGGAAGAGCAGCACGGCGGAGAAGACCGCCATCATCCCCGCTGGCCAGGAGGCCATCGCCAGCACCATTGTCACTGGCCAGGAGGCCACCGCCAGCACCATCGTCACTGGCCAGGAGCCCACCGCCAGAGTCAGTGCCCAGGAGGGCAGCCCCATCGTCACTGGCCAGGAGGCCACCGCCAGAGTCAGTGGCCAGGAGGGCAGCACCATCGTCACTGGCCAGGAGGCCACCGCCAGAGTCGGTGCCCAGGAGGGCCCCGGCAGCCACAGCCCCGCTGGGTAATGAAGGACCACCATGGCAAGCACCGCTGAACAGGGCATGCACCGCTGAACAGGTCATAAACAGCAAAGTCAAGCACCGCTGAACAGGGCAAAGACCACCATGGCAAGCACGGCTGAACAGGGCAAGCACCGCTGAACAGGGCAAAGACCGCCATGGCAAGCACCGCTGAACATGGCAAGCACCGCTGAACAGGGCAAGCACCGCTGAACAGGGCACAGACCGCCATGGCAAGCACCGCTGAACAGGGCAAGCACCGCTGATCAGGGCAAAGACCGCCATTGCAAGCACCGCTGAACATGGCAAGCACCGCTGAACATGGCAAGCACCGCTGAACAGGGCAAAGACCACCATGGCAAGCACCGCTGAACAGGGCAAAGACCTCCATGGCAAGCACGGCTGAACAGGGCATGCACAGCTGAACAGGTCATAAACAGCAAAGTCAAGCACCGCTGAACAGGGCAAAGACCGCCATGGCAAGCACGGCTGAACAGGGCAAGCACCGCTGAACAGGGCAAAGACCGCCATGGCAAGCACCGCTGAACATGGCAAGCACCGCTGAGCAGGGCAAGCACCGCTGAACAGGGCACAGACCGCCATGGCAAGCATGGCTGAACAGGGCAAGCACCGCTGAACAGGGCAAAGACCGCCATTGCAAGCACCGCTGAACATGGCAAGCACCACTGAACAGGGCAAAGACCGCCATGGCAAGCACCGCTGAACAGGGCAAAGACCGCCATGGCAAGCACGGCTGAACAGGGCAAGCACGGCTGAACAGGGCAAAGACCGCCATGGCAAGCACTGCTGAACAGGGCAAGCACCGCTGAACAGGGCAAAGACCACCTTGGCAAGCACCGCTGAACAGGGCAAAGACCACCATGGCAAGCACCGCTGAACATGGCAAGCACCGCTGAACAGGGCAAAGACCGCCAACTGAAGCACCGCTAGCCCATGTGTGGCAGAGGCAGTGACGGAACTGGGACCGTCACGGGGAGAGTGATGCACTCTGGGCACCAGTCCCCTTCCAGAACCAGTAGAGAACAGCATCCACTCCGTCTGTCCTTAACAGGAATAAAGCACTCTGGGCACCAGTCCCCCTCCAGAACCAGTGGAGAACAGCATCCACTCCGTCTGTCCTTTACCAGTCGCCCTCCTGAACCAGTGGAGACTGTTATCCATTTGAGAGACTGTGGCTTTGCACTCCCCAGGATGGTCCAGTGGGCAACCCACACACTGTAGAGACTTGAGAGACTCTGGCTTTGCACTCCCCAGGATTGAACAGTGGGCAAACCACCCACTGCAGAGACTTGAGAGACTGTGGTTTTGCACTCCCCAGGATGGTACAGTGGGCAATCCACCCACTGTATAGACTTGAGAGACTGTGGCTTTGCACTCCCCAGGATAGTCCATTGGGCAACCCACCCACTGTATAGACTTGAGAGACTGTGGCTTTGCACTCCCCAGGATGGATCAATGGGCATGGAGCCCCCTCGTGGATCTGGCGTGGTGCAGTCATCCGGCTGAGGTGCCCCCCCGTCCCTTCCCCCTGTGGTGCCTGTTGTATTTCTATCTGATGCCCTAGCAGTGTTCTCTCTGTTTTGATCAGGTATCTGATGTGGGCCTCGCCCATGCATTTTGGGCCCAGTGGTTCCACGGACATTGAATGGTGCATTATCTGCACTACTAATCGTGATGTATATTTTGTTGAATGTGTATATTTATCTGTATATATTTGGTTACTGTATTTTGATATATTACAATGGTTGCACTCATTTCCTTTTGTCTTTGCATTCTTCCGGGGGATTGTTCCTGTAATGTTTGGATATGCACTGGTGTGTGTGTTGTAGTGGGTGAGGATCGGGATAGTGGTGGGGGTGTTGCGTGTGTGTGCCCCTGACTTTTGCCTCCCCTCCCCTATGTCGTAGGTGCAGTACTCCCCGTAGTCTTCGGCGCCGGCATTGATGATGATCGTACAGGAGCAGGAAGACTATTGCAGGGAGTATTTGGAGTTCCGGTTCCATGGTGCCCTCCTTCCTCGTAGAGTGTGTAGAAGTGAGCATTTTCCCTTTGAAATGGCTGTTTCTGCCGTGTTTTTATCCGCGGTGAATCCACCCCGGAAAAGGTGGCGGATTGGCCTGTCATAATAGTGTAGGCGGTACATTGTCTCCCTGCTGTCTGTTGGCAGTGACCGCCGCGCTGTTTGTCTGTACCGCCGTGGCGGTCGGAGTGTTAAAGTGGCTGTCTTTGTTGGCGGTTTCCGCCATGGTCATAATTCCCATTTTTTTCCGCCGGCCTGTTTGCGGTCTTACCGCCGCTTTAACACCGTCTGCCAGTTTGTAATGACCCCCTAAATGTTAAATTTTTATGTAGTTGTAAGTAAAAAGACAGTGTTTCTGAAATTGTAAAAATGCATCTGCAATCTGTTAACACAAGGCCTAGGATTTTTATGAACCTTACTTTGCACAAATTTTACCCCTATGAGATATTTTAGTGTAGATATTGCCATTTCTAGAGAAAAACACTGTGCTCACTGTTAGGAAATGTGTGTAAAGAGGAATGTGTTACTTTACAAGTTGTTATGGAACCATGTTTAAAGGAATATTATAACTTATTTTTTTGAGTTTTTTTAACAGAAAGGAACATGAAGTTAGTGGTGCAGTACACATAAATATGTGATTGTGGGTGAAAAATTTAGAAGTCATCCATCACAGAATGTAGTGATGTATAATTGTTATCAATTACTGATCAGTATCTGATCAGTAGGTATCTTTATATTTTTTAATTATTTTGTCTTTTTTAGGGAGAACATGAAAAACAGAAGGTCTGAAATACAGAAGTACCATGTCCCACAGTATATTGAGGAGTAAACAACAATTGTTTACTTTGGATGAAACAGTAACTGTGTGGAAAGACAGGAACACAATTTAATTGCACAACTGATGTTGTTCTTACTGCCTACAGAGACATTTATACCTTTGGAGAAGCAGAATCTGTGTAGCTCTACTTAGCTTGTTTTTGATGACTCAAGCAGCAAAAAATGCTTTATTTATATAGGGAGGGTTGTTATCTGCTTGAGCATTGAGTACCTGGCCAGGCACAGTGTCACCAGGTTCAAAAGATAAGGACACCCCTCAGGGGTTATTAAGCTCAGTCTGAGCAAAGCATTGAAGGTGCACAGCCCTCAAATGTTTCCACATGCCAGTGCTACTCATGTTGTAATCCTTGTTCCTGCTGCCCCTGCTGAACTCTTTTTTGTATATTTCACAAATCAGCAAAGATAAATAATAATTTGTAATTTTTTTGTTATTACTGTTGTTGTTGTAGTCTATTAAAGTTATTATCTTTTGTTATGTTGTTATATTATTTTTAAACAAAACGTTTTAAGTTACTACAGATTTCTTTCCTTAATAGCTTTTAATGATGTGAAAATTAATACCGTCTTCTAGTGTTGGCTTATAGTGGCAGTTCATTATTCAAGAAATGTAACTGTTCTCCTGCATGTATATGTATGTTTAAGGTACTATAGTGAGATCAGTGCTTCTTCCTATTTTAGAATAAAGATCTTTATACAACAGACAGGTTTTGGTACTGGTGAATACATTTTCATAGTATACTACACACTGCTCTCTATTGAAGGAGAGAGCAGTCCTTTTGCACATCTTAGTCTATATGCTTGTCACTCTGGAGAGAAATTTCAGCACAGAGGACTGTCATTGTGTACACAGTACTACATATGCCTGTTCCCATAAGGAGATGTCTGAAGAAAGAGGTGAGTGTTTCCTTACATTCGAATGTGCACATTGGCTGTGCAAGACACAGTTGCCAACAGAGCGCATACTCCATTTTATATTCTACTAATAACAGTCATTATCATGAAAAGTGGATATGAGCAGAGACAGAAATTTCTACCCATATCATATTTTGCACCTGTTACTTTGGGGAGATGTCTCCACTGACAGGGCAATGTGTTTTCATATCATCGTCTCTATAGATGTTATACAAGGTGTACATATGAGTATAAAGGTGATTTCAACTCCATACTTTATTTGTACTTCTTTCATAATGGGGAGAGGTGTGACCACAAAGGTAAGCCACTTTTCACACCCTAATTTGAACAAGCATTATCCAAGAGATACATCACAGAAGAAAGGGCAGTCTCTCTACACATTATACTATGCAGAGTTACTATGCAAGAGACTTGTCTCAGGAAACAGGACAGCCTTCTATTCATACCTGTCACCATCAGAAAAGGTATGAGTAGAAAGCCAGTAAAGACACCATTTACTTTGGTAAGATGTATTAGCAGAGAGATGACTTCCTTCCCAGACCGCACTGCTACATATTGCTGTTGTTCTAAGGAGAGGCATGAGGGGAGATGCCACTGGTTCACTACATTGTGCTGTATGTCAAAGTTGTCATGGAGATAGGTGTTAGTGCAGAAGGCAGTGGCCCTCGTTATGACGTTAGTGGTAAATCCTGCTTACTGCCGCGTTGATGACCGCCAAGACATCCGTTCGCCATATTATGACACACATACACACACACTAAACCGACAGAATACTGCCACAAACACAAATCTGCCAGACCAAAGGTAAGTGGTAAAGTGTCGATATGAATAACCATGCCGTTACGCCAACAAAACAGCGCCCACCACATTATGACCCACGAATCACCACGGCAGACATTCAACGGCGGTGACCATTGACGGTACACACCGGCGCAGACAGAATGGCTACCCAAATACAAAACAACACTACAGTGGCCATTACCAAAAAGACACACCTGACATTAATACACCCACCAACAGCACTGTAAAATACACACCCACATTACCCACAACCTTTTACGAACACGAAAAATAGCCAAGAGACAAACATATAAATCACAGACACAACTACACACACCACTACCACCCAGACATCGGTCACGTCCCCACATCCCACACCTCACCACATTACTCAACACCCTCTGCACAACACACACCACACGCCTTCGCTTCGGAGGAGTTGGAGTGCCTGGTGGATGGGGTCCTACCCTATATGGACAGCTTTATGGGCTTCCAGACCAACAGGTGAGTACACCATGGGCACAATGCATGTGACAAGGTTGCATGAAAATGTGGGTGCTAGCAGTGTGTCAATTGAGGGGGTGTCTGGTGGTAGTGTACATGGTGGGCTCTGGGTGATGTGTGTGCCAATGGGGATGTAAATTCTATTTGTGGGCCATATGTGTGACTGGCTGGATTGTATGTTTAAGGGTATCCTCCTGTCTGTATTACGTCTGCAGGTCACCGCCCATCAGAAGAAGGGATTGTGGTGTGCCATTACCAAGTACGTGCAGACTCTGGGGGCCTACAGCAGGCAGAGCACCCACTGTAGGAAATGGTGGGAGGACCTGAGACGCTGGGCCCAGAAGACCGCGGAGGCCCAGCTGGGTATGGCCTCCCAATGAGGGCAGGGTGCCTGTCAGAACCTGACCCATGTCCCCACTAAGGCACTCCCGTTTCACAGATGAGGAGTTGCAGGTCATGGTGGAGGAAATAGTCAGGGTGTTGCCACAGGTGTTTGGAGCACAGGTACAGCAAATATCCATTGCCAGGAAGATGGAGCTATGGCGGAGAATCGTGAACATGGTGAACGCAGTGGGACAGCATCCAAGAACAAGGGATGACATCAGGAAGAGGTGGAATGACCTACGGGGGAACGTATGTTCTGTGGCAGCAAGGCACCAGCTCGCCATCCAGGGAACTGGCGGTGGACCCCCACCTCCTTCCCCACAGCTGACAGCATGGGAGGAGCAAGTCTTGGCAATACTGCATTCTGAGAGACTCACTGGATTAGCTGGAAGACTAGACACTGGTGAGTTAGTATTTGCTTCTTATCACCCCCATACCTGCATGCCATCTCACCTCCTCACCCTGACTCCCATCACTCCACTCCATCCCACACAGTGCACCTACAGATGTGACTAACCCCAAAGCCAAGCCCTGCATGGCATACCAATGCATGTACAGCGCTCCCAGCCCTGCACGTACACCCAACACTAAAGCATGCACAGCATGGAGAACTAACAATCCCACAATACATCACCATACACAAACAAAGGTGGCAGGGCAACAGCAACGATAATGGGGAAGCTAGGGATGTACAAAATGTCACAGACATGAAGCATAATACATCACTTACAACCCCGCAGGTGCCCAAGCCAATCCCAATGGCGAGGAGGTGCCACGACTATCCAGTCCCCCTCCAGAAGATGCCCTCAGTGAATACAGTAACTCTGGACTTCTGGATCTGGATGAACTACCTGGCCCATCAGAGACCACTGGTCATTCAGCCACCCAAACCCACTCCCAGTCCACCACAGAGCCTCCCCCCTCAGTATCCCACCCAACGTCCCCATACCTCTGTCCCCAGGACACATCAATCAACAGTGTGCTCACCTGTACAAGGACCCCAGTCCACACCTCACACCCAAGACAATCAGGGTCCTGGGGTCAGTGGCAGTGGGCACATCGTTCACGTTCAGGGGACACAGACACAGGGGGACAGAGATACACGGAGGACAGCTGTGCGCCAGGGGGAAGACAGGCCCAGGAAACCGACTCTCCAGGAGGCATTCACTAATGTCCTGGGGGCTTACCTATAATCCCAGGACAAGATGGGCCAGATCCTTAACAACATGTAGGAGAACAAGCGGCTACAGGAGGTACACCATCAGGAGATCAGGGAAGATTTGCAGGCCGTCAACACCACCATGGTCTCCAAAGCAGGGGTGCTGGCTGATATGGCCTATATCATGAGGGAATGGAAAGCACACCAGTGGGCCTCTTCCACTAACCAGTCAACTGAACAGTCCACCACATCTTCTGCAGCTAGTGGACAGGGGACCCTGCCACAGGACCCACAGGCTACCAGCACCCCTCCCCCTGCAGAAGGTGAACTACCCCACAAACGGTCCTGCGACCCAGACAGAAGCCAGAGACACTAGCCAGGACCAAGACCACCGCCAAGAAATGAGACCCTCCTGAATGTCCCCCTTGTGTCCCACCCTGTCACCTTGTCCACTTTGAACTGCCTTTGCTCCCTTTTCTATGGCCCCTTGGACACTGAACCTGTGTCAAAAAACAGACTGGGCCATACCCTGGACTTACCTCTACCAGCACCCCATTCCATTGCACTTTTCCATCTATAACTTTCACCACAATAAACATCCTTGAACACAACTTGAGTGATGGTGTTTTATGTGATGTATATTTGCAAATATGGAAACAGTCTCATCTTGTGCAAATGACCTGAACACTGTCATAGCATACAAATAATGACCTGTAGCTGTCTTTAGTCATCACATCAGTACACAGTTGTTACAGCACCAACATCTGAAAAATGAGAAGCCATAGGTGACAGTCAGTTAAGATGCAAAGGAAGTGAATGCCATCCTGATACAACCACACTGAAAACATAAATAATCAGAGGAATGGCAGTTCCACTGTCTCACCTGTATGTTATTGGAAGTTTTGACTTATAACTGATGTTCTGTTGTCAACATCCTCATCCTCTGCCTCCTCATCCTCACTGTCACCAGGTCCACTGCTGCCACAGGGGCATTTCCAATCTCTTCCTCCTGCAGATAAGGCACATGTCGTCTGAGGGTCAGGTTATGCAACATGCAGCATGCTACTACTATCTGGCATACCTTCTCAGGGGAGTAGCACAGGGATCCACCTGTCAGATGGAGGCATCTGAACCTGGCCTTCAGGAGGCCAAAGGTATGTTCTATGATTCGCCTGGTTCACCCATGTGCATCATTATACCAAATCTCAGCCCCTGTTCTGAAATTCCTCACAGGGTTCAGGAGCCACGATATGTGTGGGTAGCCAGAGTCACCTGCAAATATTTCGGTACAAACATTAGCCTTACACAGTGGTATGGGGGATGACTCCTGAAGGCATACACTGACATACAGTGGGTGGGGACTCGAGCTCACCTATTAGCCACACCCTGTGCCTCTGTAGTTGTGCCATCACACTTGGGGAAAAGCGATGTAGCTGCACATGTGTTTGATTAAGGCAGGCAAAACCCTAGCCAGCACGATAGAGAACATTGGCTGTGACATTCCTGCTGCCAAGCCCACTGAAACCTTGAGAGAACCACTTGCCAGACAATGGAGCACTGATAGAACTTGCACAAGAGGGGGGATCCCAGTGGGATGACGGATAGCAGATATCAGATCAGGCTCCAATTTTGCACACAGCTCTGTGATTGTGGCCTTGTCCAGTCTATAGGTCAGTATTATGTGCCTATCCAGTGTAGCCAAGTCCACAAGGGGTCTGTACACGTGGTCTTGTCTCCTCCTCCTATCCCTCCACAGCGGTAGGCATCTAAGGGACACAAGAGTGAGTAGGGTGTCACAAATTGAACAATGTAACCGACACCTCAGTATAGACAGAGCCTCTATATGAAGGGACAATGTGAATGGCAATGTATGTGCAATTTACAGCAGTGACACAGTTATCAATTTTCAAAATGTTGTCCATGGCGACCGCCTATATGTAGGGACAGGTGGAAGTGAGGTAACTCCACCGGCGTTGGGTGTCATGGAGGAAGGTGGTCTTGCGCCACCGTGCTACTCCTCTTTGGCTACAATTAGTCTCTGTGAAGTACAGTGGCCGATGAGGATCACCGGCGGCGGTGACGGTGTACACTGCACCAGACGTGACCGCCATTTTCTGTCTAAAACCTCACCTGATTCCTGACATTCCACCTGACTACACCTTCTCTGTGTGTGCTGCTGTGACCTGTGTCTGGATCCTGCCATGGCATGTGTGACTGGGGAAGGGGCCCCTGCCTTCGCTACGGAGGAGTTGGAGTGCCTGGTGGATGGGATCCTAGCCTATATGGACAGCTTTATGGGCCTCCAGACCAACAGGTGAGTATACCATGGGCACAATGCATGTGACAAGGTTGCATGAAAATGTGGGTGCTAGCAGTGTGTCATTGAGGGGGTGTCTGGTGGTAGTGTACATGGTGGGCTCTGGGTGATGTGTGTGCCAATGGGGATGTAAATTCTATTTGTGGGCCATATGTGTGACTGGCTGGATTGTATGTTTAAGGGTGTCCTACTGTCTGTATTACATCTGCAGGTCACCAACCATCAGAAGAAGGGATTGTGGTGTGCCATTACCAAGTACGTGCAGACTCTGGGGGCCTACAGCAGGCAGAGCACCCACTGTAGGAAATGGTGGGAGGACCTGAGACGCTGGGCCCAGAAGACCACGGAGGCCCAGCTGGGTATGGCCTCCCAATGAGGGCAGGGTGCCTGTCAGAACCTGACCCCCCTGATGGCCTGCATACTGGCAGTGGCCTACCCAGGGCTGGATGGGTACTTGAGGGCAGCACAGCAGCCACAAGGAGGTGAGTAGAGTGAGCATGACAACCATGTGTGTTGGGTGCCATGGGATCCTGGTGGTAGGTTTCAGTTAGTTGGTAACCCTTAATGTCAGCTCAGACATAGCTGCATGGTCCAGCTCAATGTAAATGGGTGTACAGCAAAAAGTTGTTATCTAGCTAGGTAGGATTCCAGATCAGACAGGGCTTAGTGGATTCCAGGAGGGGTGCAGTTGGCGGTGGTTGGCTCTCATCTTATTGTGGTACCTAGCCAATGTAATGCAAGTGCGATGCATAGTGCTCAATCCTGATCCCTGTGTGTGATGGTAATGTGTATGCCATCTGTGGTGTTGGTGCTGTAAGTGACCCAGTGCTCCCTTTCTCTCTCTCCTCCTATTTTCTTTTGTCATCCTGTCCATGTGTGCATTAGCATCATCTGGTGGAGGAGCAGGGGCTCTGGCGACTGGGGAGCTGCATCCCACAGGACTCAGGAGGCAGAGTCCACCGATGCCGAGGGGACCAGTGGGATAGAGGGTGAGGGGAGCACCACGGCGGAGACAACATTGACTCTGATTCCTCCTCCGATGGTAGCTCCCTGGTGGTGGCGGACACCACTGGAACCGCCCCAGCTACAGGTACAGCCGCCATCCCCCGTACCAGCACCTCCCTCCCAGTAGCCCCTCAACGAGTTGGGCGTGCCCGCTCACCCAGGAGGCAGGGGCATCTCCTTCACCACAGGCACCTAAGGCCCTGCCCTAGTGAACCCTGCTGCCCTCAGTGAGGAGGCTATTGACCTCCTGAGATCCATCTCTGTAGGGGAGTCAACCATAGTGAATGCCATCCAGGGGCTGGCATCCCAGATGCAGCAATGCAGTGCATACCTGGAGGGCATCCATGGTGGGTTGGCGGCCCTACAGAGATCGTTTCAGGCTCTGGCCTCTTCTCTGCTGGCAGTCAGTGTCCCTGTTCCTACCATCCCCCCTCCAACTACCACTTCCCAGTTTCCTCAACCCCAATCCATCCCATACACACATACAGACAGGCATGCACACAAAACATCACACAAGAGTAGCACAGTCAAATACAGGCAGCAAACTTCAGGCCCAAAGCACTCACACAAAAAACAGACAGTTGCACATACAACAACGTCCACTGCCTACCCCTCCTCCGCTTCCCTACAGTCACATCCACACTCACACCTGCATGCACTGCATCAACAGCCACCACCACATCACCATCAAGCAGCACAGACACCTCACTTTCAGACACCTCCACAACATCCATCCACGTGTCCCCTTTGTCCTCTCCCACCCTGTCTACTCCCTCCTAAGAGACACAAACACATGTACTCATACTCCCAACAGCCATCCATCTCACACACGCACACTGCCCATGCACCTGCACCCAAGTCCAGCAGATGTACACCTGCGACAAGCAATCCCTCAACCTCCACTGCCATCCCTCCTCCCACATCCCACCCAACATCCCTAAGAAACCTTTCTAACCCATCTTGATCTCTTCTTTCCCCCTCCACCCCCTGTCCTGCCCATAAGAGCAGGGTCCCAGCGACCCAGCACATCACCTCAGCCAAAAAGTCTGCCACTGCTCCCATCAAATCTTCAGCTACTGGCACAAAGATGCCCCAGAGTGTGACGGCTGCCACTGCTACTATGCGCACACCTCTGCCTCAGAAATGGAGGACTAGGGTGGTGAAAACCAAAGGACATGAGACGGGGACAGTGGAGGCAGCTCCTAGTCGGGCAAGAAAGGGAAGGATCCCACTCCACCACCCAAGAAAGGGGAGAATCCCACTCCACCACCCTAGAAAGGGAAGGATCCCACTCCACCAGCAAAGAGAGGCAAGAGGCTCCCTCCACCATCAGTGGGAAGGAGCCCTCACCTCCAGCAGAGGCAACCAGGGTCACACCTCCACCAGCAGTGGGCAAGGAGCCCTCACCTCCAGCAGAGGCAGCCAGGGTCACACCTCCACCAGCAGTGGGCATGGAGCCCCTCCCCCCAGAAGAGGCCATGTAGGCCACCCACCAGAGACAATTGGGTAGGGAGCCCCCTCCAGAACCAGTGAACATGTTCCCCACTTCAGAGACTGTGACCTTACATGTCCAACCAGGGACAGTTGGGCAAGGAGCCCCCTCCAGAACCAGTGGGCATGCTACTCACTTCAGCTGAGGTGGCCCCCATCCCCTTCCCCCGAGGTGTCTGCCCATTTCCAACATGATGTCCCTGCACAGTAGAGTCCTGATACTGTCATGAACCATGTTGGGGCTTGGACTGTGCCCTGTGGCCATGTGGGCCTTTTGTACCTTGGACTGTCCATTGGCCATTTCTAGACATTGACACCAGTTTTTTTTTTTACCGCATGGACAATATGGTGGCTGTTGGCATCATATTACAGTATCAGTAACAGCTCAATGTGGTCCTTGTTTTAATTAGACGTGAGTCCTGTGACATTGGTTTTACTCTGCAGCTGGTTGTGTGTATGGTGCATGTGTGTGAATGGTTTGTGTGTGCGTGTGTGTGTGTCACTCTCCTTTTCCTCCCTCCCCCCCTTGTGTGCTAGGTGGCTGTACTCACCGTCATCGTCTTCGTCGGCATTGGTGTTCCTGGTGGACCATGGCATAGAAGAGCATCAGGAAGACTTGAAGTTCCGTTTCCATGGTGGCAAAGGTCTTCTCTGTGTCTCTGATGGTGAGTCTTTTGTTGTCTGTGCAGTGGTTCCACCAGGCTTTTGATGGTGTTGGGACCGCCCCGGAAATCGTGGAGGTTTGCTGTGTCATACTATGGTGGGCGGTACCTTGTCTTCCTCCTGGCTGTTGATGGCTACTGCTGTGGTCAGTGGTGTTAACGCCCTGGCGGTTTGTGTGGTACATTGGCTGTCTATCGGAGGTATCACTGCCATAGTCATAATTTGGCGGTAATAACCACCAACCAGTTGACGGTATTACTGCCACTTTAACAGTGACCTCCAATGTCATAATGATCACCAATGTTTCCCTACATACTAGTGTATATATCTGTCATGCCGCTAAGAGCAGCGGTTGGACAGGGAAATCCATTCCCACACACTAATAAATATGGTTATTTTCTTGGGGAGAAGGCTCAGTGGAGAGGCCAGTACTTGTTATACTTAGTATTGAATAGTGAGGTCTTATATGTGAGGTTAGTACCATTCCCACCCTACTATGCATACTTCTGAACATGGGAAGGTGTGAATGGAGAGACAGTGTCTCTTTAAACTCTACTCTATACATCAGTAATCTTCATGCAAGGTCTTAGTGGAGAGGGCAGTGTCTCCCCATAGTCCAGTAGTAGGGATTGTTAAAGGTAAGTTGTGTAATGTAGTAAAATGTAAATGCTTCCTCTAAAGTATTTTTAGGATCTTACAGGAGTCTCACTGGATTGTATTTTTTATAAAAATGGTATCGAAAATCTGCTGCATATAAATTATACCTATATCAACTGCATATTTTCAGTGAAAATGCAAATTCCATTATAAAAGTACACTCTTGAAAGAGTCTCACCAGCGTAAAGCAGCAAACACTGCCCCCTCAGAGTGGATGAAGAGGACTATGCACCAGGCTCTCGTGAGAGGCCCGCAAATATATGAGTATCATGGTTCCCATCAGTGTCTCGCAAGAATCATGAAGAAGAAAAAAAAGAGGTGCATAGTGCAACCAACATACATAATGAAAGTATAGGGTAGCTCTGAAAACAGCTTTTTCAAGTAATGTGTTCAACAACTATATTTTGTTGTGTTTTTTAACATTTTTAACCTTTTTTGCAATATGGTTAAAAAAGGATAAACAAAAATAAAAAAACAGGGAGTAAAAAATATCTCTATCAAAACAAAGAAGAGAAAAATGTACAAAAAAAGGCTTAAAAAAAGAACTACTGCTTAGGTGGGCATCTATGATCCTGGACAAGCTTGTACTGTGCTTCCCTACTTCTTTCAGAGGAAAAAATTATCTCCTTGCATAAACAACAAAAAAGGGCTTTGTTAAGATATGCCGGGTTGCTAGGTGCTTAAGCTGTGAGTACCTGGGTAGGCACACTATCACCAGTTTGCAAAGATGTGGATGCCCTTGAGGAGTTAACCAGGTCTGCAGCACGAGCTAACTCAGCCCAAGCAAGGCATTCAGGATGCACAGCTCTCAAATGTCGCCACATCCCAGTAGTTACTCATGGAATATTGCTTGTACTGCCCTCAATGAACTCTTTTTGGCATAAGTTACAAATTTCATATTTGGCACTTTCTTCCCACAAAGCCTGATCAGAATAACATTGATAGACGAAGGACTCTCTTTGGGTTGAAGTAGCTGATTTGCAGAAATCTGATTCAAATGATGACCTTCTGATCACAGAAAATATACAAAATCAGAGGTAGCCGAAAAGGTGTAATCAGATAAACACTCAATAGGCAAATGATGCAACAAGAAAGGAATCTTTATTTGCTAAAAAAGACACCCATATAAACCAATCACAATACTTCCTTTGAATGTCTTTCCTCTCCGGGACGCTTTGCGAGTGTCTCACAAATGGGTCATGAGATTGGAAAATACAAAGAACTTCTTAATATTCGAAATGTAACAAAACTGTTTTTGTACTTTAAAGAATACTTCTCATGTCCTACTTTCTTCAAAATGAAGACAATACACTGTTAGGAACTCAATTTCAAATGTATGATGTTGCAAGCATATCGCAAGAGCCAGACAGGAAGTACAACCCTCTCATAGTGGGATTGTGTGTTCAGCTCCCGAGAGCTGTAAGCTTGTAAACAAAATGAATAATACAACATACATAATTACAAATCAGGTGAAATAGAACTCTGTACAAGAGATCTGAACAAAATGTATAACTCTGCAATCTTGTGCGCCTCTTGCAAGAGTGATGACAAACCTTAAAAATAAATGTACATAGTGAAAACACATAGTTTACAGAATGGGAAAACCTGATCAGTGTCTTTTTCAAATATAAATATGAAATTTATGGAAATATACATACAAAGACTATGAAAACTATGCTGGGAATATTTCTGTATATGTGAGTTACAAAAACAAAGAAGTTGAACATTCTCAGCGCAAACATTTTTAAAGTACTTACTGTCTATGTATTTTAAAATATAATTTTACTTTAAAAAAAACAACCTAGAACTCACTGAAAAAAACAAAGGTTTAAGTAACTCTATAGTTAGGTGTAGTAAAAATATGAGTTTTCAGTTAAAAAACACCATAGAAAGTCACTAAAAAAATCCAAATGATAAATTAATGTTATAATTAGGTGAATTTCTCAGAAACAACTTTAAACTTGTGGACTAAAAAAACCCACAGAAATTCACCAGTTATAGTTAGCAGCACCAACTATAACTTGCGCCCCTGCCATGCACTGCTTAGGGCCTCATATATGACAGCACTTGTTCAATGACATTAGTTATGAGATCAGTGATGACATCTCAGATGACATCACTGAATACACCATCCAAGCTTTGTTTTCCCACACAATACTGTATAAATTGCTACAGCTTTACAAATATGATAGATCACATTAACAATCAATCACAGATGTATGGAAAACTCTCAATGAGTATGGTATTCAGTCTGTAGATTGTGCATTATTAGAAATGGGGTCTCTAGTTGGCAGTCAGTTTACACCCTGTCCAATTAGGGACCCTCACTCTAGTCAGTGTAAGGGAGTCACATGCCTACTATAACACCTGCTCACCTCCTTGGTAGCTTGGCACTAGAAATCTGGCTTATCTCAGAGGCAATGTGTAAAGTATTTGTATACACACAGAGTAAACACAGTGATACACCACAAAAGTACTTTCTAAACACCAGTATAGAAAAATAGCCAATATTTATTTAAGTAAAACAGGACCAAAACGACAAAAATCCACTATACACAAGAAAATATATCACTTTGTAAAGATTTAAAAGAGACTTAGGGGGTCATTCTGACCCTGGCGGTAATTACCGCCATGGCGGAGGTTGGCGGTAGCACCGCCAACAGGCTGGCGGTGCTCCGCCGGGCATTCTGACCGCGGCGGTACAGCCGCGGCCAGAAGCGGAAAGCCGGCGGTGTACCGCCGACTTTCCGCTGCCCATGGGAATCCGCCATGGCGGCGCAGCTTGCTGCGCCGCCATGGGGATTCTGACAGCCCATACCGCCATCCTGTTCCTGGCGGTTCGCCCGCCAGGAACAGGATGGCGGTATGGGGTGTTGTGGGGCCCCCGTAAGAGGGCCCCACAAAGAATTTCAGTGTCTGCTTTGCAGACACTGAAATTCGCGACGGGTGCAACTGCACCCGTCGCACCTTCCCACTCCGCCGGCTCCATTCTGAGCCGGCTTCCTCGTGGGAAGGGTGTTTCCCGCTGGGCTGGCGGGCGGACTTTCGGCGGTCGCCCGCCAGCCCAGTGGGAAAGCCAGAATGACCGCCGCGGTCTTTCGGCGGGAACCGCTTGGCGGGCGGCGACCGCCGTCCGCCGCAGTCAGAATCACCCCCTTAATCATGAAAAAGCAGTGGTTGTATCCTTATAACACACAGTACCTTGAATGTGTCAAAACAAAGATGATGTGGGCCGCAAAGGAAGTGATGTATCAGAAAAGCAAATGATTCTTTCCCCGCCCGGCTGGCGATGCATGGATTATTTTTCCACTGGACTTGCAATGCATCGATTCCTGGTTGCGAAGCAATGTTGATAGAGAAAAATTATGCCCAAGGATAATGTGTGGAAAATCCAGATGTACAGCAATGATGGATCCACAGTGAAGCAGGAGATGCGTCAATTTTGCAGCCGCAAGACAGGAATTGCATTGATATTTCACCTGCGGTGCAGGCGCTGCGTTAATTCTTCTGCCACAAAGGCCTTGGCGTGTGTTTTTCACTCAGGTTACAAGCTTCCACTTTTAAGGGCCCAGGGACTGGATTTGGCACCACTTAGAAAATCAGAACTCTCAGCAGAAGAGCCCAGACACAGGCAGATGAAGTATTCGATATCCCTGAGACTTCACAACAGGAGGGAAGCTGAGTTCAAGCCCTGGGAGAACCTTGGAAAGCAGGATGTACAAAGCAAAGTGCAGTCCTTTCACTCACAGGACAGAAGACGCAAACAACAGGCCAGCAGAACAAAGCAACAGTCAGAGGGTCACTTCCTCCTACAGCATTCAGCTCTTCTTCCTGGCAGGATGTCCTCAGTCCAGAAGTGCTCTGAAGTTGTGATGTCAGCAGTCCAATACGTATATATTCATTTCTGCCTTTGAAGTAGGTACCTTCAAAGGGAAGTCTTTGTAATTCACAAGCTCCTGCTTCTCCTTGTCCTGGCCCCAGACACACTCTAGGGGGTTGGAGACTGCGTTTTGTAAGGACAGGCACAGCCCTATTCAGGTAGAAGTGTTAATGCCTTCCTCCACTCTAACCCAGGAAGACCCATCAGGATATGCAGGACACACCTCAGCTCCCTTTATGCGACTATCTACAATGTATTCACAAACAGTCAGTATGATGCAGATGTATATTCCACAGCCAGGCAGAGGCACAGAATAGTTAAGCAAGAAAATACCCACTTTCTAAAAGTGCCATTTTCAAACTTACAATTTAAAAACCAACTATACAAAAAGATGTATTTTTAAATTGTGACCTCAGAGACTTCAAACCCCATATCTCTTTCTGCTCCCAATGGGAAACTACACTTAAAAGATACTTCAAGGCAATTCCCATGTTACCCTATAGGAGAGGTATGCCTTGCAATCATGAAAAACAAATACAGCAGTATTTCACCATTAGGTCATATAACACATATTAGTACATGTCCTACCTTTTCAATACACTGCACCCTGCCCATGGGGATGCCTGGAGCTTACCTTAGGGGTGACTTACATGTAGTAAAAGGGAAGGTTTCGGCCTGGCAAGTGGGTACCCGGTACCAGGTCGAATTGGCAGTTGAATAACTGCCTACACAGACACTGCAGTGGCAGGTCTGAGACATGTTTACAGAGCTACTCATGTGGGTGACACAATCAGTGCTGCAGGCCCACTAAATAGCATCTGCTTTACAGGCCCTGGGCACACATAGTAAACTTTACTAGAGACTTACTGGTAAATCAAATGCACCAATCATGAAGAAACCAATCTCCAATAAAATTTACACAGGGAACACTTTTACTTTAGCACTGGTCAGCAGTGGTAAAGTGCCCAGAGCCCTAAAGGCAGCAAAAATTAAATTCAGCACAGGATAAAAAACCGAAGGTTGGAAGCAAAAAAGTACAAGGGTAAACCACGCCAAGAGCTGGCAGGTCTAACATTCATAGCAAGCCAAAGTAGTGAATGCCAATTCCAAAACAAATGCCCTACTATGGGTAGCTTTAATCTGTGTCAAGCCCCTAACACACTTCGAACCTACATTAAAAAATGAAGTTGATATCAGCAGAGAACTGAGTACTTTAAACAGTGTTTACTCTATGGACAGAGTTAATTCTATTCTACACTGTTTGCAAACAGTAAAAATCCCATAAGAAATACACCAAAAAGTATTCAAAAGAACATAATAGTAACAGTGTTCATTCTGTGCAACAATAGTCAAAAAGACACTATTTACTAAAAATAACTAACATCGTACTAAAGATCATACTACCTGCACCATTGATACAGTGGTTAAAACTTTAGGGATAGCCCTTCTTCTGAAGCAAAACAAGCACATATATATAGGTTTGAACCTGGTGCACACACTCTTTCATGTGTAGTATAAATTATCAAGCTGACACAATTCTATCTAATACATACTTAATGTAGTTTAGTGAGTGAGGTGAGAACTCTGTGTACAGAGGTGCGCGAGTCATCTGAATTTTAAGATGGTGCATAAGTATGAATGTAAGGTAAAAGTATGATACCTTGAAAGTGCTGCTTAAATGATAAATTGAAGTTATAAGTATAACAGTAGAATTACTAATGTTTGTGTTAAGTTGGGTTTTATATTAAACACAAATGAAATTTTCCTAACAAGCTATCTTTAACCTTTGTTTTTTTGTGTGAATTTCAATGGTTTTTCTAATGTGAGTAAAAAATTTGTAATATTGGTATAGTTTAGTGGTGTGGAGTGGAGTGTTAAGTGGAATGTGGTAGGATGTAGTGGAGGATAGTGTTATAAAGTGTCCTGTGGTACAGTATATTTTGGTATGCTGGAGTAGAATAAAGTGGAATTAGGTATACTGGTGTGGTGCACACTGGAGCGGCATACAGTGGAGTGGCATACACTGAAGTTGGATACAGTAAAGTGGCATATATTGCAGTGGCATAGAGTGTAGTTGCGCACAGTGCAATGGTATACGGTAGTATAGCATAGAGTGGAATGTGGTAGGTCCTGTAAATAATGTAGAGTGTATTTGTGTAGACTGTCGTGGCATACAGTGCAGTGAAATAGAGTCAAGTGGTGTATAGTGGAGGGACATATATTGGAATATCGTATTTGGAAATAGCATACAGCCGAGTGGCGTGTGGTACAGTGGTGTGGCATAAAATGGAACAGCGAACACTCGAGTGGGGTACAGCTGAGTGTCATACACTGGAGTGGCATACTGTTGAGTGATGTATAAAGTCAAGTGTTGTGCAGTGTAGTATGGCATAAAGTGGAGTGGTGAATACTAGAGTGCCATACAGTGCAGTGGTACAGAGCAGAATAAAGTACACTACAGTGGTGTACAGTGTATTAGGTTACAGTGCAATGGCATATACTGGATCAGCCTTAAGTATAGTGCCCTAGGGTGGAATAGCGTACAATTAAGTAGTGGTTACTGTGATAATATAGAGTTTACAGACGATAAATCTTGAGATATACACTGGAGTGGCATGTAGTGGAACAGTGTATAGTAAAGTGTTGTACAATTCAGTGGGGTTAATTATACAAGTGTAGAGTCTAGAGACGTACACAAAAGTGTTGTTTAGTGGAATGGCGCAGAATGTAGTTTTGTAAAGTGAAATAGCATACAGTACATTGTGGGACATTGCAGTGGCGTATGCTGTAGTTTAGTAGAACTGAGTGCAGTTGAGTGGAGTAACATACACTGGAATAGCCTACACTCGATTAATGTACCATAAAGCGGGGCATAGTGGAATAGTATAGAGTGGAACAGTGTAAACTGGAGTTGCATACAGTGGAACAGTGTTCAGTTGTGAGCAGTACAATGTAGGGTCCACCAGTAAACCAGCATACAGAGAAGTCTACGAGAGTACAGTGGTGAATAGTAGAATAGTGTAGAGTATAGTGGTGTAGACAGGAGTGAAGTACAGTGGGATTGGGTGGAGTAGAGTGGTGTAACATACAGTGGATTAGCATAGAATTTAATGATGTATACTGTAGTGTTCTAAAGTTGAGTGGTATACTGCAAATAGCATGGAGTGCGGTGGTGTAAGGTCAACTCATACACTGGTGTCTCACAAAGTGGAAAGTGCAATTAAAATAAATGGTACTATAAAATTATGTGAACAGATGTAAATGTTATAGCTAAAAAACATTAATTTTATTTTCTAAACGTTCAATTTATAGATTATATATAAATAGTGTATGCAACTGAAAATTATACATTGTATAAAATATAGTTATATATTGTGCTATGATTTACTGTGCAAAGTGTACCGGGACTTTACAACTGGGGATGTGATTGGCTGATGCTTGAATTCAGCCATTTTTTATATCTAAAAATATGAATCCTAATATTTAAATGTTTCATTTCTGGCTGCATATATATAGTGTAAGTAACAGTAAACATATATGTTGTACAAAATGTAGTTATAAATTGCGCAATGCTATACTGTGCAAAATTCACATTAAGAGGCGAGTGATGTGAGAAGACTATGGGCCTGATTATGACCTTGGAGGGTGAGATACTCTTTCACAAATGTGACGAATATCTTGTCTGACGTAATGCCAGTTCCATTATATCCTATGGAACTTGTAAAACGGCATGCAAGATATTTGTCATGTTTGTGATGGAGTATCCCATCCGCCAAGGTCGTAAACAGGTCCTTAGTATGGAGGTGCTTGAGTTATCAGAATTTTAAGGTGGAGTGTAAGTATAATTGTGAGTTATAAATACTTTGAAAGTGGTGGTTAAATGATAAATGAAAGACATAGCTATAACTGTAGAATTCTAATGGCTGTGTCATTTAAGTTGCGTTTGTATACTAAACATAAAGAAACACTTCCTAACTATAACCTATCTTTATCTTTTGTGTTTTTGTGAATATATACACATATTTATATATAAATATATACACACATATACACGTATATCACTGTTGTTCAGTGAATCTTGAAAAGGCGTTACTTATTTGTAAATGTGTCGGTTCAAAGGAAGATGCGCCACACATTAAACATCTTTAAGGCAGAAGGATGGGGTACCTTGCAGTGCACTAATGTGAACTCCATGATAATAGTTCATTAAAATATGCAGTCTTCCTGTCCACCCTTGGTAGCAGTTTAATTCATTCCTGTGGTACCTTCCTGAAGTTCAAAGCCTATATTTGTTTGTTAATTGTCCAGGGTATACCGAATGCAATTACTGAATAATGCAGAGAAAGTGTAAGTGGAGCATTAGACGATCATCAATGGCAGAATATTTGTGCTGCATCAACTGAAAGCCTGTATTGCAGCAGATGTTACAGCAAATAAAAAGACGGGTGTTCCATGCATATTCACATATTTCTTTTAATTCAATTAAATGAAATTAGTATCCTCTAAATGCGATAAAAGCAAAGTCCGCACAGCATCGGTCCTCTAAATGCGATAAAAGCAAAGTCAACACAACACCGGGAAGAAGTTACATTACGTTCACTTCTCTCGTCTTCGTCCCATTTGTTACTTATGAGGTGACTTACTTCAGGGAGAGAGGAAATCTACAGGAATGTTGAAAATTATAACCTGCTCAGGCTGCTGGGCAACATACATAGGGCCTCATTATAGGCCCACGGGCGCCAGGAGACCACCAGTGATGGTGGTTTTCCGACCGCCATATTATGGATACTGCCGGATTGCCACCACACTTTGGGCAGAAATCCGGCAGTAGCCATGGTGGCGGTCGGAGTCACCTGGGCGGTGCTACCACCTGCATCACCCGGCCACAAGGATGCCGCCAGCTGTATTAAGACCATTAATACAACCTAGCGGTGTCCTGCTGATGGGGCGCTGCAGGCGGTAGCAGCGCCCCTTCCTGTTCCCTGCCGGACGACCTTCTCCTCCAAACAGGTAAGGTGATCATCCGACAGGGGAGGGGGGTGGGATTTGTTGTGTGTGAGTGTGTGCTGTCTGCGTGTGTGTATGAATTTGTGTGTGCGTGTGAATGAGTTTGTGAGTGTTGTGGTGTATGTGTGGTTGTATGCATGTGAGTCAATGTGTGTGAATGTTATAGTGAGTGCATGTCTGAATGTCAGTGTGTATGCGTATGAGCGTGTTAGTGTGGATGTGTCCCTGAATGTGTGTGAGTATGTGAGTGAATGCGTGTATGGATGAGTTTGAGTGAATGCGTGTATGGAAGTGGAGGTGAATGGGTGTATGCGTGGTGTGTGTGCATGTATGCGGGGAGGAGGGCGGGGGTGCTGTAACTTGCGGGTGGGGGGGTCAGGTGATTGCTGAGCGATGGGGAGCCATCTACCAGTGACAGGGAAGGAATTCTCTGTCACCGGTAGCCCTACCGCCATGGCTTTCATGGCGGTGCTACAGCTGCGAAAACCATGGTGGTAGGCCTGTTCATTATACCGCCGGGTGTCTTGTGTGGACCGCTGGGTCGGAGAAGCACATCTCCGGCCCTATGGTTCATACTGCTATGGCGGTATGAGTGGAGATGTGGGGTGTTGGCAGCGGCCAACCCACCACACTTATAATGTGACTGTATACACCGCCAGCCTGTTGGCGGTGATACCACCACATTAACTCTGGCGGTCAAAATGAGGGCCAGAGTCTTTCATTGCTAGTATCCTTCTTTCCTGTCTCAGACTGGGACCTGGACTGCAGGAAATTATTTCAATGTCTTCGCTGGTCCTGCTTGTTTATCTGCTCTCCTTCCCTGCCATGTTTCAGAGGAGAAGAGAGAACTTTTCATTTTGAATTCTACAAGTGAGTATTTCAAGCTTGTATCCTTTGCAATGCAAAAAAAAGTTCTTTGATAAGGTTGAATTGAAGGTGCTTACTTCTTAAGCTAGAATGAAGTATTTGAGCTAAGGACCGGTAATTGGATCGTCGTTCTACTCTTAAAAGATGTCTACCTTTGCAATTGTTCAAAGAGCAACTGAATCTATATTGCCATTTGCAGAGATGTGTCGCTTTAGGCTAGAGGAATGAGGGCTCGGAGGAGCAAGGCTTGCCTGGTCTCCCCCCAGGTGAGTGATGTGCTACTAGGTCAGAGGGGTTTATATGGGCATCAGGGTTTTGGGCGGTCTCTTTGACATTGGCACCCGAATGGCAGGGCTAGTTACAGGTAGTGTTTCACCGTTAGTCAAGCCTTTTCAAATTACTTCAGGTTGGTTGTTTTTGGGTTTAGATTGCTAAATTAGTTGCACATTATGTTACGGCCCACAATAGTAATGTGCTTGGGGTGCTGCATGCCTTGCATGAAGTGGACAGGGAAGATTTGATAAAGGAAGGGTTGCTGGAACAGGCATGGATGGGCATTAAGCACCCAAAATGTGTCTGCATAAGGAGCAGCTGTGGCAGTATTCACATGCTCCCCTCCCTGAGTTTCCGGTGGCATATGTAAGGCAAAGAGTGTGCCGGGCAGGCGGAGTAAAAAGTTACCTCATGCAGCGGTTGCAGGTATTGTTGGTGAGGTCAGGCCATCTCCTCTGCCTTTGGGAAGAAGACGTGATGCTGCGCTCTTATCATGGGGCATAGGTGTTTCCTTGAGTGAGCGTGTGGTTGGTTTGTGGCAGGATTCAGGCTTGGTCGGAGCGGTGGTGGTGACACTACAGCAGGAGGACTCAAGATTTTGGATTCGGATGATGAATTTCTTCAAGAGGATGAGGTGGCGCCTCATTAGAGCGAAGCTGGGGAGTGTATAAAGGTTGTGGACCACACAAGTAGGCAAGTATTGGCTTCTCAATTGTCAGATTTCCCTTTAGGGTGAGGCAGCTCAGTCCCATCCTTAATAAGGTGTGGAGATGGGATGTGGAGAACATGACACTTTCTCTACACCATGGTGGTTAGGAAGGGAACAGTATTAGAGATTTGGAGAGGAATAGATGTCAGCAACAGGTGCCATTGGGCATTTTCGAAGAGGAATGGGCATTATTTAGACAATGGAATCATAGGTAGTATCATTTTTAATTGAGACAGTTTAGTGCAGCTGGTGGGGCCCTTGGGGATTATGTGATGCAACAGCTGGGTGACCTGAGCGAACAGCTGGTGTCCAAGACATCAGGAGCTCCGAGAGGAGAGTTTCTGATGCCCATTAGGTTCAGGGCGACTTGTAAGCATCAGCCAGCACAGAGGGGGGGAGTTTGGAGCAACTCTCCTCACAGCAAGGGAGCGACGGACTGTGCACAGAGCAGATGATGGGGAAGTCAGTGATGGGGTAATTCCTAGTATGAGTGCAGACCTAAATGACAAAGAGGAGACAAATTATTAATAGAGGAAGAGGAAATAAAGACTGATAAGGTTGCTGGGGATAATGGGTGTAGAATATCCAACATTGGGAGGGATGTGGTTAATTATGGTCAAAGTTTTGGTTTTTTACAGGGCAGGCGCAGTGACCTGCAGGTGATAGAAGACAACAGGAGTAAGCAGCAGACAGAGTGCAAAAAGGAAGTGGCTTGGAGAATGTTGAAGATAGGTAAACAGTGGGCATTTACATCAACTTGCAGGCAAGTTCCGGGGGGAGCAAGTTCTTGGCTTGGTGTCAGTGGGTGTTGGGGATGGTGGTTTCTCAAGGTACGGACAAAGGGGGTCATTACAACATTGGCAGTAAAAGGCGCTTACCGCCGTGCAGAAGCCCGCCAATACAACGCCGCCGCCGCCGCGGAACTCTGCCACAGCTATTATGACCCACATCTCGGAATCCGCTGAAATTCAGACACCCACACAAGTCCGCCACACTTAAGGTCAGTGTTAAAGTGGCGATAACAAAACCTCCACCTCCACGCAAACAGAAACACACCCATGCTATTACGACCCACGAATCCACGCGGCGGTCTTTCAACCGCGGTATTCCATTGGCGGTACACACAACCGCGCTCAAAATACACACACATCTCCAAAACACCGCCACATTGGACAATTCCAAATACACACACCTGATACACATACAAACACCACTCCCACACACCCAACACAATATAAAACACACACCCACAGCACCCACAAACACCTACGACCAAAAATTATTCACGAAGGCCAGAGAGACAGCACAGAATAGACAATCCCACCACACAGAGGCACACAACACCATCACCCACACAACATCCACGCACAAAACACCACACACCACTACACATCACCACACACATCAACACTGACACTGCCCCACACATCACACACACCACCCCATGTCACGCCAAAGACACCCCGCTTTTCCGAGGAGGAGCTCCGGGTCATGGTGGAGGAAATCCTACAGGTAGAGCCACAGCTATTTGGCTCACGTTGCAGCACACATCCATAGCCAGGAAGATGGAGCTATGGCGCAGAATAGTGGACAGGGTTAACGCTGTGGGACAGCATCCAAGAAATCGGGAGGACATCAGGAAGAGGTGGAACGACCTACAGGGGAAGGTGCGTTCAGCGGTCTCCAGGCACAACATCGCGGTTCAGCGGACCGGCGGCGGACCCTCACCTCCTCCCCACAACTAACAACATGGGAGGAGCAAGTCTTGACCATCATGCATCCAGAGGGCCTCGGAGGAGTCGGTGGAGGAATGGACACTGGTAAGTCAAATCTTAACTATCATATCCCCCACCCTACCTGCATGCTATCACACACCCCCACCCTCACACCCTCCCCTATCACTCCAACTCCTCACTAATGTACTAATAACCCAAACCACCCATCCCAACACCAAGCCCTGCATGACACAACTAAGCATGGACACCCATCACTAAAGCATGCTCACTGCACATACCCACAACACCCCCCCAACCATCATCACCCAACCCCCACACAGGAATGCTTGCACTGGGGTACACGGTGAGCCACCAATTGCACACCATGAGACACACACATGCAATAATCATGCACTTATACCCCTGCAGGATCACGAAGAACCGTCACCACACCAGAGGGTCCAGACAACTCCACTCCACCCACAGAAGAGGCCCACAGTGACGATAGCAGCTCTGCCCTACTGGATTCTGATGACCAGCCCGGACCATCGTGGGCCTTGGGACAGTCGGTTCCCCTTGCACAGGCACAGCCCAACACTGACCTTCCACCCTCTGGTAACACCAGCACAGCATCCACCCAGCGGGCCCAAACCTCTGTACCCAGGACACGTCAATCAGCGGTGTGTCCACCACTACAGGGAACCCAGGATAACCCACCACCCCAACAACAACAGGGACCTGGGGGCAGTGGTAGTGGGCACATGGTCCAGGGGACGGAGGCACAGGAACACAGGGGAACTGGGAGGGCTGCTGTGCGACAGGGGGCGGACAGGCCAAGGGAACCCACTCTCCATGAGGCCCTCTCCTCCATCATGGGAGCATACCACCACTCCCAGGAGACGATGGCGACGGTCCTGGTCAAGTTTCAGGAGACCCAGCACCTGCAGGAGAACCAGTATTTGGGGTTCAGGGAGGAGCTCAGGACCATCAGCTCCGCCTTGGGCACCATCGTAGGGGTGCTGAAGGACATACAGCAGACCTTGAGACCGTGGCACTCCAAGGACCCCCTGACACTAGCCAGGACGATGAACTGCCTACCACCCCCGCCGGCACTAGTGGACAGGACGCCCCGCCACAGGACCAGCACACCAGCACCCCACCCCCTGCAGACGGACAACCACCACGCAAGCGGGCCCTGAGATCCAGGAACAGGACAGAGCAAGATGGCAAGACCCCCGCCAGTAAATTAGACCACCCTGATTGCCCTCCCACTGTCCCACTTTGTTACCCTGTCCATACTTAAACTGCCCCAGCTCCACTTGTGCCCATATGGGCAGTGCACCTGTGAGACTAATAGACTGGACTCTGCCATGTCAGGTTGGGGCAACAAGAGTCTCCTAATAGCCACACACGGTGCCCCTGGAGCTGACCCTTCATATCAGGGATGCTGCTATTCCGCAGGATGTAGGCGTCATGCACTGAGCCAGGAAACATAGCATTTACCTGAGAGATGTACTGGTCTGCCAAACATACCATCTGTACATTCATCGAATGATAACTCTTCCGGTCCCTGTACACCTGTTCTCTCCTGTGGGGGGAGACCAGAGCTACATGGGTCCCATCAATAGCACCTATGATGTTGGGGATATGTCCAAGGGCATAGAAGTCACCTTTAACTGTAGCCAAATCTTCCACCTCAGGGAAAATGATGTATCTCCTTACGTGTTTCAGAAGGGCAGACAACACTCTGGACAGCACGTTGGAAAACATAGGCTGGGACATCCCTGATGCCATGGCCACTGTTGTCTGAAAAGACCCACTTGCAAGGAAATGTAGCACTGACAGTACCTGCAAGTCAGAGGGGGTTCCAGTGGCATGGCGGATTGGTGACATCAGGTCTGGCTCCAACTGGGTACAGAGTTCCTGGATAGTGGCACGGTCAAACCTGTAGGTGACGATTAAATGTCACTCCTCCATTGTCAACAGGTCCACCAGCGGTCGGTACACCGGAGGATTCCACCATATTCTCAGTTGTCCCAACTGACGGTGCCTAGGAAGGACAACAGCGACCACAGAGTCAACTTTTTTCCAGGTATGTACCCACAGTTACACAGAACACGACACCAAACACAAAACCCTTCCTGTATGTGTGTTGAGTGCACGCCTAGCTAAGTAAATGAAGCCATGTGGGTCCCTGAAATGGCGGCTGCCTGACCTCTAAACTGGGACAATGGGATTGTGAGGTAACTGCGCTGGCGTTGCACACCGTCGCGGTAGGCGGTCATAGACCGCGGCGCAATGCTGCATGGGTTAACATTGGACACTATGGGTCCCAGGAGCCAATGAACAAGTGCGCCGCCGGTGATGATACGCACCGCCGCGGATGTCACCGCCGCGGACGTGACCGCCATTTTCTATCTGTTCAATCACTAGATACCTGATCTTCGACAGGAGAGGACCTACACTGCAAGTGCTGCTGTGACCTCGGTCTGGAAGCGATGATGGCTGCTGCGTCTGGGGAAAGGGCCCCTGACTTCACTGCTCAGGAGTTGGAGAAACTAGTAGATGGGGTACTCCCCCAGTACACGCTACTCTACGGTCCTCCAGACCAACAGGTAAGTACACAGGTAGCACGTTGTATGGGCTAGGCCTGGGTGGAGAGGGCTGGTTGTAAAAGGGAAGGGGGCAGAGTTCAGGGAACATGAATGCATGTGAATGAAAGTCCCACATGGCTAGGGTAGGGAGGGGGGACACTCACATCGACGGTGCAGTTGGTAATGACTTCTCTTCTTCCCTTGTGCATGTCATGTAGGTCAGCGCCCACCAGAAGAAGGACATTTGGCGTGCCATCGCCAAGGACGTCCGGACCCTGGGGGTCCACCAGAGACGGGGCACCCACTGCCGGAAAAGATGGGAGGACATTCGCCGCTGGAGCAAGAAGACCGCGGAGGCTCAGCTGGGGATGGCCTCCCAACATGGGAGGGGTGCCCGTCGCACCATGACCCCCCTGATGTTCCGGATCCTGGCGGTGGCCTACCCTGAGTTGGATGGGCGCTTGAGGGCATCACAGCAGACACAAGGGGGTGAGTACAACCTCATTCTGGGTACTTGGTGCGCAGTTGAGGGGCTGGCTGAGGGAGGAGGGCTGTGGGTGTACCTAGGCCAGACAGAAATACGTAGGCTAGGCCCCTCCGTGATGCAGGGCATGTGGCACTCGACCCTACCTCAGTAGTGGCCCAAGTACAGGTATAGTTGCCCCTGTGGCATCCATGTGTGCAGATGTCCCCCATAGGCATGTAGGACAGATCCTTGGATTAGCTTCTGTAGAGGCCAAGAGCACGGCGTAGTGCAGGGGGCTGCTGTGTCTGTATTGTCCGCCAACGGTAGCGGTAAGCCATGGACTCAACCTGTCTTTCTTCTGTCGTCCCCCCCTTTTTCTGCTCTCCCTGTTCTTTTGTGCATCAGCATCATCAGGCGGAGGTACAGTGGCACCGGGGCACGAGGGAGCTGCATCCCACATGGCCATGGAGGGCCACACCACGGACTCAGAATGCACCAGTTGGACGGAGGGCGAGGGGAGCTACACGTCGGTCACCGGATCACCAACCAGCGACACGGACTCGTCCGCCGATGGGAGCTCCCTTGTGGTGGAGGCACCATCTGTGCCCCCCACTTCTACAGGTACAGCTGCCACCTCCCCTACCAGCACCGCCCTCCCAGCAGCCCCTCAGCGTTCGTCTCGTGCCCGCTCACCCAGATGGGGGGGCATCACCTTCGCCCCAGGCACCTCAGGACCTGCCCCAGTCACCCCTGCTGCCCTAAGTGAGGAGGCCATTGACCTCCTCAGGTCACTCACTGTTGGGCAGTCTACCATTGTGAATGCCATCCAGGGTGTAGAAAGGCAGTTGCAGCACACTAATGCATTCCTGGAGGGCATTCATTCTGGTCAGGCTGCCCATCATCGAACCCTGCAATCTCTGGCCTCAGCACTGATGGCAGCCATTGTCCCTGTCTCTAGCCTCCCCCTTCCAACTCCCTCCACCCAGACCCAATCCCCTGTACCCCAGCCTGTCCTAAGCACACCATCAGACAAGCATGCATACACCTCAACACACAAAAGTAGCTCAGGCAAACATAGGCACCACACAACCCACAAGCACACACACAAGCATCACCCACATGCAGACACAGCAACATCCACTGCCTCCACTATGTCCCCCTCCTCGTCGTCTGCCTCCTCCCTCCCAGTGTCGTCTACACTCTCACCTGCATGCACTACATCTACAGGCACCAGGACTCGCACCAGAACACCCAGCACCACACCCGCTCACCTGCACTCACCACCCCCACTACCATTTACACGTCCCCTGTGTCCTCTCCCAGTGTGTCTGTGACGCCCCCTCCCAAAGTACACAAACGCGGGCACCCACACACCCAACATCCATCCACCTCACGACAGAATCCAGTACCTGCACCTGCACCCAAAACACCTAAAGAGACATCTCCTACAACCACCTCCTCTTCCTCCACTCCTAGACCCCCTCCAGCTACCCATCCCAGTGTTCGTCAGAAACTGTCCCTCTGCAAAATTGACCTTTTTGCCCCAACCCCCACCCCTCCAATTCATCAGTCCTGTTGTAGCGCCTCAGCCAAAAAGCCTACAGTACCAGTGGTGCGTGTTCAAGGTGTGTGGAGTGCACCGGCCACCAGGGCAGGCAGTGTGACACGGAGCCAAGGCACTGGCAGTCCACCCCCTGTAAAGGCTCTGAAGTTGGAAAGTGGCCGACGGGACCGTGTGAAGGCTCCTGGAGGCAAAACAACTCATAGGGGTCCCAGGGGGATTGCAGAGTCAGCTGTGACTCCTCCAAAGGTGGGGAAGGGCCAGAAGAAGTCTGCACAGCCTGGTGTCAGCATCACGGCAGAGAAGGCCGGCATCCTTCCCGGCGGCCGGGACGCCACCGCCAGCACCGTCGTCACTGGTCAGGAGACCACCGCCACCGCCGGAGTCATTGCCCAGGAGGGCCCAAGAATCGTCACTGGTCAGGAGACCACCGCCTCCGCCGGAGTCATTGCCCAGGAGGGCCCAAGTATCGTCGCTGGTCAGGAGACCACCCTCGGAGTCATTGCCCAGGAGGGCCCCGGCAGCCACAGCCCCGCTGGGCAAGGAGGGACCGTCATGCCACACACCAATGCCCAGTCCAGAAAACGTCATGCCACACACCAATGCCCAGTCCAGAGAACGTCATGCCACACACCAATGCCCAGCCCAGAGAACGTCATGCCACACACCAATGCCCAGTCCAGAGACCGCCATGGCAAAGCGCCGCTGAACAGTCCAGACACTGCCATGGCAAAGCACCGCTGAACAGTCCAGACACCGCCATGGCAAAGCACCGCTGAACAGTCCAGAGACCGCCATGGCAAAGCACCGCTGAACAGTCCAGACACCGTCATGGCACAGCACCGCTGAACAGTCCAGAGACCGCCATGGCAACACACCGCTGAACAGTCCAGACACCGCCATGGCAAAGCCCCACTGAACAGTCCAGACACCGCCATGGCAAAGCACCGCTGAACAGTCCAGAGACTGCCATGGCAAAGCACCACTAAACAGTCCAGACACCGCCATGGCAAAGCACCGCTGAACAGGGCAAGCACCGCTGAAGAAGGTAAAGACCGCCACATCAAGCATCGTTATCCCATGTGCAGCTGGGACAGTGACAGGACAGGAACTGTCACGGGGAGACTAATCCAGTCTGGGCACCATTCCCCCTCCAGAACCAGTGGAGAGATCCATCCACTCTGTCTGTCCTTCACAGGATGAAGCACTCTGGGCACCAGTCCCCCTCCAGAACCAGTGGAGGCTGTCATCTACTTGAGAGACTGTGGCTTTGCACTCCCCAGGATTGAACAGTGGGCAAACCACCCACTGTAGAGACTTGAGAGACTGTGGCTTTGCACTCCCCAGGATATGGCAGTGGGCAACCCACCCACTGTAGAGACTTGTGAGACTGTGGCTTTGCACTCCCCAGGATACATCAATGGGCATGGAGCCCCGTCGTAGATGTGGCGTGGTGCTGTAATCCGTCTGAGGTGCCCCCCCTTCCCCCTGAGGTGCCTGTTGTATTTCTATGTGATGCCCGGCAGTGTTCTTTCCGTTTGTGGACAGGTATCTTGTGTGGGCCTCCCCCTGCATTTTTGGACTAGTGGTGCACAGACATTGATATATGCATATCTGCACTACTTCTGGTAATGTATATACTTTTGAATGATTTTATATATATCTGTATATATTTGAAACATGTATATTGATACATTACAATGTTTGAACTGATTTCGTTTTGTCTTTGCATTCTTCCGGGGGGGTTGTGGGTTGTTACTGTGATGTTTGTAAATGCATTGGTGTGTGTGTTGTCATATGCCAGGGTGGGGGAGGGGTGGGTGTGTTGCGTGTGTGTCCCCCTGACTTTTGCCTCCCCCCTCCCCTATGTCGTAGGTGCAGTACTCACCGTTGTCTTCGCTGGCGCCGCCGTTGGTCTTCGTAGATGAGTAGGAATACAAGGGCCGGTAGGATTTGTAATTCCGGCTCCATGGTGTCCTCCTTCCTCGTGGGATGTGTTCAGGTGAGTGTTTTCCCATTGCAGAAACTGTTTCCGCCGTGTTTTTATCCACGGTGGATCCGCCCCGGAAAAGGTGGCGGATTGGCGGGTTGTGATACTATGGGCGGTACATTGTCTTCCGCCTGTCTGTTGGCGGTGACCGCCGCGCTGCTTGTCTGTACCGCCGTGGCGGGCGGTGTGTTGAAGTGGCTGTCTTTGTTGGCGGTTTCCGCCAGGGTCATGATTCCCTTTTTTTGTCCGCCGGCCTGTTTGTGGTATTACCGCACCTTTAACACCGTCCGCCAGGGTTGTAATGACCACCAAAGTCTCTAAGGTATGTGATGGCATGGCTTCCGTGGAAGTTAGCTTTGGGTAGGTGACTGAATTAAAACACAGGTAAGAATGTTACATCAAAAGGGTGTGAGGTTCACTGTTGGAAAATTGATTATTGGTAAGGGCAGGCAAGTATCTGCACTTAGCAATAGGCCACTACCTCCACTTAGGTCCAGTTAGGTCTCAATAAATTAAACCAAGCTCAACCCTTGGTAGCTTGACAATGAGCAACAAGGCTTAACTTAGGAGACTAATGTGTAAAGCATTTAAAAATCACAAAACAGTAAATACGTAAGACACAAAACACAGTAAAAATCCAACACCATTTTATAAAAATAGATTATATTTCTATCTTTAAAATGACACCACAATGATTAACATTGAATAAGGGTAACCAGAGATATGATGTTTTTAAAGAATGAATGTTTTCTAGCACCTAGAAGCAACTAGCACTCAAACGGTCACACTGGAAAGGTACAAAGTCCACAGTTCATGCCATCCATGAGGTAACTGTCAACCTTACTTTCAGAAGTGTTTCTTGATTCAGGAAAGTGGTCCACAGTACAAGCCAAGGGTTCAGAGGATCATGTTTGCCTTTTGGGGTCCCACAATGCACCTCTTCAACTTAAGGAGCTGCGCCAAACTTTTCCAAACTTCTAGATCTTCTTCCAGAAGGCTGTTTTGGGTCCTTGAAGTGTCCACAACTTGATCCAAGGTTCTAGAAGCACAGAGTTGCTCCTTGGGAGTTGGGACTACAATTCCCAGAATGCACCTGGTCAGAATCCTCAAAAAGCCACTGGATGCTGGTCAGCTTGTCTCCGCTTGCAGGACTTGATGCAGGGGACTCTGGGCAGCTCCTTTGTACCTGTGCAGCTAGTGCAATCCTTCACAGTGCAGCAACCAGGTGCAGGTCAGGGGTCCAGCAAAGCAGTCCTTCTTCTTCTGACGTTCTTCCTTGTTGGGATCCGGTAGGGAACTGAGGTGTGGGTGCAGGTCTGCCAGTTTTAGCCTTGCTCCTGGGTGAAAAACAGGGGCGTTCTGGTTCTCCAATCAGGTGCAGGGTCCTATCCCCTGTGATGACCACGTCCTGGGAAGTGTGACAAAAATCAATCCCAGGGAGCAACGTTCCTCAAAAATCCATCATGACTGAAAATTATTTTTGGAGGTTACATCTGGCTGAGCCCACCCAGTGGTGTGGCTAAAAGTCCTAAACACACCCCTCTCCTGCCCTCTCCTAATCTAATCAAGGGTTTGCAGGATGTGAGGGAGGTGCTGGGTTGTTCCAAATGTCCTTCCCTGCCTTTCAAGACCAGTTTGGCAGCCCTCCCCCTTCCTGCCTCTCCATCTGCTGAGGGAAGTTCTCCTCCCCAGACACATCTCTTTGTGTTCAGCCCAGCCCTTTGTGTATTTCTTCTTGGGAAACAGCTTTGTAATCTTTATGCATGGTTTGGCTTTTTCACTGTATGTTTATGAGTTCTGAATTGCTAGGAGTGTCGTGGGGGGATGTTCTTTTGAGATGTCATGTTGGAACTTTGGAAAAAGATAAATTTTTGGTTGGTGCAGTCCAAGATGGACCAATTGGGCAGGGGCCAGGAGGTTGTCTTGAAGAAAGGTTCCACTGCGGCTTGTCCTTTTGGAAACTGTTTCAGTTTTTCATGTTTTTGTGTGTGTATGACATTTGGGTTTTTGTTTATGTTTGTTTATGAGGATGATTCATTTTTGATGCCCTTTCAAGTTTTGCAGGTTTTAACACAGGTGTTGATACTTTTGGGTTTGAGGGCCTTTAGGATTGGTGCAGCTATGGAGGCCAGGGTCAAGGTATGTCAGAAGGGCAAGTGAAGTCCCTGGGTAGATGGAGATCTAAATGTTGTAAACATTATGGGGGTCATTCCTACATTGGCGGGCGGTGGGCGCCGCCCGCCAAGCGGGAACCGCCAATTGGCCGCTCTGCGGTCAAAAGACCGCGGAGGCCATTCAGACTTTCCCGCTGGGCCGGCAGGTGGCCGCCAAGGGAGCGCCCGCCGGCCCAGCGGGAAAGGCCCTGCAACATTGAAGCCGGCTCCAAATGGAGCCGGCGGTGTTGCAGGGGTGCGACGGGTGCAGTTGCACCCGTCGCGATTTTCACTGTCTGCTATGCAGACAGTGAAAATCATGCTGGGGCCCTGTTAGGGGGCCCCTGCACTGCCCATGCCAGTGGCATGGGCAGTGTAGGGGCCCCCAGGGGTCCCACGACACCCGTTCCCGCCATCCTGTTTCTGGGGGTGAAAACCGCCAGAAACAGGCTGGCGGGAAGGGGGTTGGAATCCCCATGGCGGCGCTGCTTGCAGCGCCGCCATGGAGGATTCTCCCAGCCGGGGGTAATCGGCGGGAAACCGCCGGACCCGGCTGGGCGACCGCGGCTTTACAGCTGCGGTCGGAATGCCAGATGAAGCAACGCCAGCCTGTTGGCGGTGCTTCCGGCAACCTCCAAATGAGGGCCTATGTTTGCCTGTGTATAGTATAGTGATAATGTTTAATTTCCTGTGTTGGTAATAGCTGTTACTTCCCTAGGATTCATGGATGGACCAAGCAGCAGTGTTTTCACCATATGGATTGTGGGGTAAGAAGTTTTGGCAGACAACTTGATTTGGATGGCGCTAGGATATTGGTGTCATGGTGGTGGAAGGCTGGCATGTGCAGGGGGAGTTGATGGAGTTTTTGTCTAAATGGGTTCCTGGGAAGGTGTATCAATTCCACACACTCAACATTGACGTCAGAAAAATTAACTGGGATCATTTCTACAGCTATTAGGATTCTTTGTCTCAAAAGAGGTGTACCAGGGAGTGCATTTTCCAGTTTCAAAAGCACAAAAGCCTGCTGTGCACAAAAGATAGCCCTGGCAGCCAGCAACATGACATTTTGCTTTTCAGCTGTGGCAGTCCCCATGAAATTCACAAACGACCATGACTAATTATCAGTCCTAGAAACAATATCACTTTATGAGAATATTTCTGACGTGAAACATGCTTAAGCTGTGGCTTCACCCACGCTTGGGCTCTTCCGGCTCCAGCATGGGTCACAGACCACCTTACCAAGTTAGTACACCACTTACACTGTGATCCCCCATCTGTGGAAGTCCTACTCTCGGTAGGGGTGGCTCCTTGATAAGCAAGGTGACATATTATATAATCAGTCTGTCATTCGCAACTCTTGAAGAGTGGCGGGGAACACATGCTCTAAATATTTCACTCTTGTTTAACATTAACCACTATTAGAAGCCTGACATTTGTGCCTCACCTTTCAACAGAATAAGTCAAATACACCTACCTACTGTCTGAAAATTGATTTCTTCCCATATACCTTCAGTTTGACGCCAATTTATTTGAAGTGCTGTGATGTACACAAAAGGACTCCCCTGTTACAGCAGCCTGCATTAAACAATGGACAGTGTCAGGAGAAGACGTAGGATCACGTGACAAACACATCCCACAATCCAAAGCACATATATTGCTTTACTACTAACAGAATGTAGAAAAAATGGCGTTTCCTTCCTTTGTTTTATTGCCTTTCAGTTGTGTCAGTTAGGCCAGTGATATTTTGCAATCGTTAGACAGAAATGCTAATTTTAAGCCTCTGGACATCATTAATGCCATTAGGATTGAAATATAAATTGCAAATCAGTCAAATCGCCTTTTGTCACCTGTAGGAAAGTACCTTCTTTTTGGCATGGTTACCCCCAGTTTTTGCCTGCTATTAGTGTGTTTTGACTGTGTTTCTTGGGATCCTACCAACAGTCCCAAGATGTGATGGGCCAGGTACTTGACATGATGTGGGAGATAAAGCAGCTGCAGAGGGACAACTACCAGGAAGACATGCAAAAGTGGGAGGCCCACAATGCCAACAGGGCCTCCTTAATAAGAGTGCTGAGAGACATTAATACTACCCTGAATAGGTTATGTCCACAACAGCAGACCCTTTCCATTGGTCATGTAACATCAGTCCCTTCTATATCTGTGGCAGCCAGTGGAATGGAGGCTCTGCAAGGGGAAGGACACACCTCAGACACCCCAGCCTCTGTAATTGAAGAACCCCCGCAAATGTGGACATCCACCAAAACATTCAGGAGGAGCAGATGTCAAGACTTCAGCCACTTCCATAGGTTTTCCTTGTGTGTCATAGATACACCCTTTTGACTGTTTTACAACCACTCTCCATTTTCCAATGGCACTAGGACACTGGACTTGAGACTCCAAATGTTGTAGCAGCTACTATTATGATTACATCCACCATGACTGAAACCTTCACTGTTTGCACTGTACGAGTTCATCCCATTCTTTTAATTTTCCTGTACAGTTGTAAATAAACACAACTAAACCACCTATCATGTTTGAGATTCACTTTTCAGCTGTATTGAACAGTTAACTGTGAAATCCATTGCTTACACATGATATTCACATATGTACAAAACCTGTTAAGTCCCATCTCACATGTGCTGTTGAATCTGGGTGATGTACATGCCAAATATCACACAGTGCAGGACAGCTTCATAATTTAATGATTCAGCATAGGTGTGAACAGCAAGCACCCCACAGACTAACGAAGTTAGTGTCAACATCAGGACAGTGCTTGCTCTACGGGCAACGTAATGCAATAACCTGACTCTTGTGAAATGTAATAATTCATGCATTATGTATTAATGCAGTATGTTAACCTTTTGCATTGCAGAGATTCATGTTAAAACATCATTTATGCTGTTTACTATGTATTGCTCATTTTCGAAGCTTTGCTGCAGTATTAAAAGGTGTGGTAAGGGTGTGGTCCCTATTCAAAGCCTTTCTAGAATTCCTTCCTGCAGCCTGGCTGGGTGTGACACGTGGGCGGGCCTGGGTCTATTTAAGGGACCCAGCCCAGCTCCACGTGCTCACTATTCAGAGGTCCCTGTGCAGAGCAGCAGCATTTTCCTGAGCTCCTTTTCCGAAGCCCTACCTATGATTTCCAGGCCCTGGCTTCATTTCATTTGTGATCTTCAAGCAGGGCGGTAAGGCAGAGGTCGGGTTAGGCCCCCAACTCAGTTTTCAGAAATACTCGAGCTTTGGGCCTTTTGGGTACATCGCGTTGGCGATGGTTATCTTGCCATTTAACTCATGCAGTTCGGATCTGAAAAGTGCGCAATCGTATTTTGGCATTTAACTCTTGATGTTTGAATCGGCAACCGTGCGCACGATTAATTCTGGGCATTTAACTCTCGCAGTTCGGATCGGCAAAGTGCACGATCGTATTTTGACATTTAAACTTTGATGGTTGAATCGGCAACAGTGTGCACGATTCATTCTTGGCCTTTAACTTTCACAGTTCGGATCGGCAAAGTGCGCAATCGTATTTTGGCATTTAAATCTTGATGGTTGAATCGGCAACAGTGAGCACGATTCATTCTTGGCATTTAACTTTCACAGTTTGGATCGGCAAAGTGCGTAATCGTATTTTGGCATTTGAATCTTGGTGGTTGAATCGGCAACAGTGTGCATGATTTATTCTTGGCCTTTAACTTTCACAGTTCAGATCGGCAAAGTGCGCAATCGTATTTTTGGGATTTAAACCTTGATGATTGAATCAGCAGCAGTGTGCGCGATTCATTCTTGGCATTTAACTTTCATATTTCGGATCGGCAGAGTGCGCAATCGTATCCTGGCATTTAAACCTTGATGGTTGAATCGGCAGCAGTGTGCGCGATTCATTCTTGGCATTTAACTTTCATAGTTCGGATCGGCAGAGTGCGCGATCGTATCCTGGCATTTAAACCTTGATGGTTGAATCAGTAGCAGTGTGCGCGATTCATTCTTGGCATTTAACTTTCATAGTTTGGATCGGCAGAGTGCGCGATCGTATCCTGGCATTTAAACCTTGATGGTTGAATCGGCAGCAGTGTGCGTGATTCACTCTTGGCCTTTAACTTTCACAGTTTGGATCGGCAAAGTGTGCAATCGTATCCTGGCATTTAAACCTTGGTGGTTGAATTTTCAACAGTGTGCGCAATTCATTTTTGGCATTTAACTTCCACAGTTCGGATGGGCAGAGTGCGCAATCGTATTTTGACATTTGAGTCCTGATGGTTGAATCAATGACAGAGTGTGATAGTCATTCTTTGCATTTAACCCTTGTGTTTCAGATCGGCGGAAAGCGCGATTATTGCTAGACTTTGAAATCTTGATGCACATGTTTGATATGTAAAATGTATAATAATTCTTAAGCAGTTGCATCTTGAAGATCTAGACAAAGTGCATCCTTGCAACCAATGTGTTCAATGATTACTGTTATAGTGTTTCTTTGCAGAGTCATTCATGAACATAACGCAGATTATTCCTGACAACTAATATGTTTATTGATCACTGTTATTAAGCAGCTTCTACTCAAAGAATTAACTTCATTTAGTTCAAGGTTCTGAATTTCAGATTCTATTCAAAGAAAACTCTCATATGGATGGTTGCATAATCCTTATTTATTTTCCAGGTACTCAGAGCTAATAAGGTTATGATTAATGCAGGATCTTGATCATTCATGTTATCAGTCCATAACTATCCTGAACAAAGCTTATGAAAGTCAAAGTGCATAATCTGATTATTGTGTTCTTAACTTTTCCTTCCATTTGTCTCCTTCCACGCTGTTCCCAACCTAAAACCCCTTCCCCCACTTGGCCCTTCTTTAACTCTGAGCTATAACGGCTAGTAGAGTTTGGAGCTGCCAAGAGGTGGACATATTGGGAACAGGCGTAAACCCAGAGGATCCGGACTCCTTGACAGAATAGTGAGCCCACAAATTTTTAATCCTCCTAGTTTGCGCTAGGTTGTCAATATGGCCACATTGGATGAGCTAGTCAAAGTAATTACGCAGCTCCAATCGGATGTAGTAGCATCTAAGGATATAACAACTAGCCTAGCTGAGAGAGTGAGTCAGTTGAAAGACAGAGTAGAAAAGAAGGAGCAAGGTACTCAGGGTGCGGGTTGGTTCGGTCCTCCTACTCAAGCTTCAGGAGGAAGTCCTGCAACTAACATTTCCCTCACAGTTCCCTCAGCCATCCCTTTGGCTCCTCCAGAAAGATTTTCAGGTGATCCTCAGAAAGCGCAATCCTTTTTGACTCATGTAGAATTGCATTTCACCTGTCGACCAAACACCTTACCTGATTCCCAATCCTGGGTGGCCTTCCTGCTATCCTATTTGACTGGAGACGCGGCCACTTGGGCAATTCCTCTTGTGAATAAAGACAGTCCACTGCTTTATAATTGGATTAACTTTGTCCGTGAATTTGAAAGAGTGTTTGATCGAAGAACTGTCACTTCATCCGCAGACAGAGAACTGCTAGAATTGCGACAAGGCAAAAAAGACTTGGTTTCGTATCTGGCTAGCTTTTATCGTTTAATACCAGAAACATCTTGGCCTGAAGAAAAACAAACAGCCCTATTTTATCAAGGACTCAAAGATGAGTTAAAAGACATTCTTGCTCAGATTGATCCTCAACCCACGGATTGCCAAGACTTGATAAATCTTGTTTTGAGACTAGACCATTGTCTTGCTGAATGACAAGGAACACGCAAAAAGACTGAGAAACATTCCTGGCGTGTTCACGAATGCAGAGAATCACAAGTTCAGAAAGAGCATTATCATAAACCAATGGAAATTGGAACCATCAGGTGACCTTTGACGAAAGAAGAAAAAGATCTACGTAGAAAGAACGGTCAATGCCTATAATGTGGTAGAAAAGGTCACTTTGTCAAAGAATGTAATGTAAAACCAAAAGGCAAACAAATCCCCACCAAGAAAGTGGCAGCTAATGCACAACTGGAGCCGGAAAACTAGAACACCCAAGGTGTAAAGAAGGGTTGCTCTTGGGTGTAACTATGGACCCTTCACTGTCAAGACATCTCAAACTAGACTTAGAAGTGCTAGTAAAAAAGAAGAATTATCTAAAGAAAGCCTTAGTCGACTCAGGGGCTACCGGCAACTTTATCGATGCACAATTGGTTCAAACATGGGGGATCCCATGTAAGAAAAAGAAAACACCAGAAATAGTATAAGCCGTAGATGGAAAGCTCCTAGATGGAGGTCCAGTGACTTTACAGACCCCCCCCCCTTTATCTGTGATATGCAAAGGGGGAAATCAAGATACCAAACACATAGAAAAACTAATCTTTGAAGTTATCCATGCTCCTCAGTATGGGATCATCCTTGGCATGCCGTGGTTAAGTTATCATAACCCTGTGATAGACTGGCAAGAGAGAAACATCATGTTTTCTTCACTCATGTGTAAAGAAAAGTGTCTACAGAAAGCAAGAGTCACAGTTCCTCATAAAACTCACATAGCCACAGCCGCTGAAAAAAAGTAACGTTACCCAAGCAGTATTCATCTTTTTCAGATGTCTTTGATGAAAAAGAAGCAGAAATCTTGCCACCTCAAAGACCCTATGACTGTCAAATTGATCTGACTCCTGGTGCTATACTCCCTAGTTGTCGTGTGTACGTCTTGTCAGAACATGAAAACCAACACCTGAGAAAATACTTAGATTAATTTCTAGCTAATGGATTCATTCGTCCCTCTAAGTCTCCTGCATCATCTCCTCTTTTTTTTTGTCCCAAAGGCTAATGGGTATCTTCGAACCTGTATAGACTACAGAGGGTTAAATAAAATCACAGTAAAAAACAAATACCCATTACCCTTGATTCCTGTCTTGTTGGATCAAGTTAAAAAGGCAAAAATCTACACCAAGTTAGATTTAAGAGGTGCTTACCACTTAGTCAGAATGAGAGAAGGTGACGAATGGAAGACTGCTTTTAAAACTCGATATGGTCTATTTGAATACACAGTCATGCCCTTTGGACTTGTAATGCACCAGCAGCGTTTCAATTTCTTTTTAATGATGTCCTCAGAGAGTTTCTAGATATATTTGCAATAGTCTATATCGATGATATTCTAATCAATTCAGATGACGAAGTTCAGCATGTACAACATGTTAAGAAGATTCTCACTGTTCTTCGAAAACATCATCTATATTGCAAATTAACTAAATGAGAATTTCATGTTAACACCGTTGAATTTTTAGGGGTCATTCTTACCACTAAAGGCATGGTCATGGCAGAAAGAAAAGTACAAGCAGTATCTGGTTGGCCAATTCCAAAGACTGTTTGAGATGTTCAATGTTTCCTAGGCTTTGCGAACTTCTATCGCAGGTTCATAGATCATTACTCACAGACAGTGGCACCAATCACCAAGCTATTACGAAAGAAATAACCACATGTATGGTCCCCAGAAGCTGACAAAGCTTTTTCCACCTTAAAGGAAGCTTTCTCCACGGCCCCAGTCTTGACTCACCCAGACACTGATTCTCCATTCATAGTGGAAGCAGATGCTTCAGCTGTGCAATTGGCGCAGTGCTATCACAACGCAGTAAAGATACTGGCCAGCTACACCCCGTAGCCTACATGTCTCGAAAACTAAACTAAGCTGAACGAAACTATGTCATCACTGAGAAAGAGCTTTTAGAAATCCGTGATGCCTTCAAAGAGTGGAGACACTATTTGCTAGGTGCCAAGTACACTATCACAGTATATACAGATCATCGCAATCTTCAGTTCATGAGCTCAGGTAGACTTTTGACTCCTCAACAATTGCTTTGGATGTTGTTTTTTGCTGAATTTAATTTTGTGGTAACTTTTCTTCCCGGTAAAGACAATCGTAAAATGGACGCCTTGTCCAGACAAGATTCCACCATGTTACCTGCAATCTTGTCTCCACGAGCTATCATTGCCCCAGACAAAATTCTCTGTATCATCAAAACTGAAGACTTTTTTGAAGAGATTCGTAACTCTTTCACCACTGAGAAATGGCAGAACTGGGCTCAAGCAGATCCTAAAAGATCAATCAAACAAGGCTTACCATTTCATGGCACATGTTTATTTGTTCCAACTACCAAGTTACGAAACTAGTGTTTCTCTGGTTACATTTTATATATACAGCAGGTCATCCAGGTATTCCTAAGACTCTTGAACTGATACAGCGATACTTTTGGTGGCCTACTTTGACAAAAGGTGTCAAGCAAATGGTAGATAATTGCAAAGTTTGTGCTTGTATCAAGACAAGTCACTCAAAACCTAAAGGGTGTTATATCCTCTCCCAACTCCACTCCAACCTTGGGAACATATATCCTTAGACTTTATTACAGGACTGCCAGTTGTTCAATCTCACTCAGTAATCCTGGTGATAGTAGATAGTCTCTCTAAGTATGCACATTTCATGGCTTGCAGGAAATTGCCTACTTCCAGTGAATTGGCAATGATACTTTAAAATCAAGTGGTCCATTATCACGGATTACCAAAAGTGATCCTCTCCGATCGAGGATCACAATTTGCCTCTAACTTCTGGAAGACGTGGTGCAAAACATTACAAATCTACACTATATACTAGTCACCATTCTCAAACAGATGGCCAAACTGAGAGACTCAATCAGACATTAAAACAATATCTACGTGCTTACGCTGAGAAAGCACTTCATTCCTGGAAATCAATGCTTTGGTTAGCCGAACTAGCCTACAATAACTTGTATCATACTTCCACTGGTGCAACGCCTTTTTTTGGCCTATTTGGCTATCATCCTGCTACTTTGTCAATCACAATTCCACAAGAAAGCTCACTTAAACCAACTGTCTGAAACAATACGACAACTCCATCAAACCCAAAAACAAATCCATCAATACCTAGAGAAAACTAAACAAACGTATAAAACGTTTTATGACAAAAAACATTGTAAAGGACCACAATATAAGCCAGGAGACAGATTGTGGCTTTCCACATCCCATATTGATTTCAAGCAAAAAACATATGTTTAATCTCAAATACATAGGTCCATACACAGTCATTCAACAGATCAATCCAGTAACATGTAAGCTGCAGTCACCAAAATCATTACGTATTCAACCAGTATTTCATACTTCTCTCCTGAAAAGAGTAATCCAAAAAACTCGCTCACAACCAGCTCCAGTTCTAGTACAGGGAGAATTGGAATATGAAGTAAAACAGGTTCTGGATTTAAAACGCAGAGGTCGTAATCTCTGGTATCTTATGCTCACCTTCCACCAGTAAACAAATACAAGAAAAGCTTGTATCGACTTTGACTGCTCACATAATGATTTTCTATTGGAAAGGTTACGGTCCCGAAGACGATTCATGGGTCGCTGCATCTGATATTCATGCTCCACGACTAGTCCGATATTTTCATCGCCTAAACCCAGACAAACCAGGCCCTAGAGTGTGTTCGGGAGGGGGAAGTACTGTCAACATCAGGACAGTGCGCGCTTTACAGGCAACGTCATGCAATAAACTGACTCTTGTGAAATGTAATAATTCATGCATTATGTATGAATGCAATATGTTAACCTTTTGCATTGCAGAGATTCATGTTAAAACATCATTTATGCTGTTTACTATGTATTGCTCATTTTCAAGGCTTTGCAGCAGTATTACAAGGTGTGGTTAGGGTGTGGACCCTATTCTAAGCCTGTCTAGAATCCCTTCCTGCAGCCTGGCTGGGTGTGGCACGTGGGCGGGGCCTGGGTCTATTTAAGGGACCCAGCCCAGCTCCACGTGCTCACTATTCAGAGGTCCCGGTGCAGAGCAGCAGCATTTTCCTGAGCTCCTGTTCCGAGGGCCTATCTATGATTTCCAGGCCCTGGCTTTATTTCTTTGGTGATCTTCATGCAGGGCGGTAAGGCGGAGGTCGGGTTAGGCCCCCAACTCCGTTTTCAGAAATACTTGAGTTTTGGGCCTTTTGGGTACATCGTGTTGGCGATGGTTATCTTGCCATTTAACTCATGCAGTTCGGATCGGAAAAGTGCACAATCGTATTTTGGCATTTAACTCTTGAAGGTTGAATCGGCAACAGTGTGCACAATTCATTCTGGGCATTTAACTCTCGCAGTTCGGATCGGCAAAGTGCACAATCATATTTTGACATTTAAACCTTGATGGTTGAATCGGCAACAGTGTACACGATTCATTCTTGGCCTTTAACTTTCACAGTTCGGATCGGCAAACTGCGCGATCGTATTTTGGCATTTAAATCTTCATGGTTGAATCGGCAACAGTGAGCACAATTCATTCTTGGCATTTAACTTTCACAGTTCGGATCGGCAAAGTGCGCAATCGTACTTTGGCATTTGAGCCTTTGTGGTTGAATCGGCAACAGTGTGCACAATTCATTCTTGGCCTTTAACTTTCACAGTTCGGATTGGCAAAGTGCGCGATCATATTTTTGGCATTTAAACCTTGATGGTTGAATCAGCAGCAGTGTGTGCAATTCATTCTTGGCATTTAACTTTCATATTTCGGATCAGCAGAGTGCGCAATCTTATCCTGGCATTTAAACCTTGATGATTGAATCGGCAGCAGTGTGCGCGATTCATTCTTGGCCTTTAACTTTCAAAGTTTGGATCGGCAAAGTGCACGATCGTATCCTGGCATTTAAACCTTGATGGTTGAATCAGCAGCAGTGTGTGCAATTCATTCTTGGCATTTAACTTTCATATTTCGGATCAGCAGAGTGGCGTGATCGTATTTTGACATTTGAATCCTGATGGTTGAATCAATGACAGAGTGTGAAAGTCAATCTTTGCATTGAACCCTTGTGTTTCAGATCGGCGAAAAGCGCAATCATTTCTAGACTTTGAAATCTTGATGCACATGTTTGATATGTAAAATGTATAATAATTATTAAGCAGTTGCATCTTGAAGATATAGACAAAGTGCATCCTTGCAACCAATGTGTTCAATGATTACTGTTATAGTGTGTCTTTGCAGAGTCATTAATGAACCTAATGCAGATTATTACTGACAACTAATATGTTTATTGATCACTGTTATTAAGCAGCTTCTATTCAAAGAAATAACTTCATTTAGTTCAAGGTTCTGAATTTCAGATTGTATTAAAAGAAAACTCTCATATGGATGTTTGCATAATCCTTATTTATTTTCCAGGTACTCAGCGCTAATAAGTGTGAGAAAGTAGCCTCTTTCTAGCCTTGTTACCCCCACTTTTGGCCTGTTTGTGAGTGTATGTCAGGGTGTTTTCACTGTCTCACTGGGATCCTGCCAGCCAGGGCCCAGTGCTCATAGTGAAAACCCTATGTTTTCAGTATGTTTGTTATGTGTCACTGGGACCCTGCTAGTCAGGACCCCAGTGCTCATAAGTTTGTGGCCTATATGTATGTGTTCCCTGTGTGGTGCCTAACTGTCTCACTGAGGCTCTGCTAATCAGAACCTCAGTGGTTATGCTCTCTCATTTCTTTCAAATTGTCACTAACAGGCTAGTGACCAATTTTACCAATTTACATTGGCTTACTGGAACACCCTTATAATTCTCTAGTATATGGTACTGAGGTACCCAGGGTATTGGGGTTCCAGGAGATTCCTATCGGCTACAGCATTTCTTTTGCCACCCATAGGGAGCTCTGACAATTCTTACACAGGCCTGCCACTGCAGCCTGAGTGAAATAACGTACACGTTATTTCACAGCCATTTTACACTGCACTTAAGTAACTTATAAGTCACCTATATGTCTAACCTTTACCTGGTAAAGGTTAGGTGCAAAGTTACTTAGTGTGAGGGCACCCTGGCACTAGCCAAGGTGCCCCCCATTGTTCAGAGCATATTCCCTGAACTTTGTGAGTGCGGGGACACCATTACACGCGTGCACTACATATAGGTCACTACCTATATGTAGCTTCATAATGGTAACTCCGAATATGGCCATGTAACATGTCTATGATCATGGAATTGCCCCCTCTATACCATCCTGGCATAGTTGGCACAATCCCATGATCCCAGTGGTCTGTAGCACAGACCCTGGTACTGCCAAACTGCCCTTCCTGGGGTTTCACTGCAGCTGCTGCTGCTGCCAGCCCCTCAGACAGGCAGCTGCCCTCCTGGGGTCCAGCCAGGCCTGGCCCAGGATGGCAGAACAAAGGACTTCCTCTGAGAGAGGGTGTGACACCCTCTCCCTTTGGAAAATGGTGTGAAGGCAGGGGAGGAGTAGCCTCCCCCAGCCTCTGGAAATGCTTTCTTGGGCACAGATGTGCCCAATTCTGCATAAGCCAGTCTACACCGGTTCAGGGACCCCTTAGCCCTGCTCTGGCGCGAAACTGGACAAAGGAAAGGGGAGTGACCACTCCCCTGACCTGTACCTCCCCTGGGAGATGCCCAGAGCTCCTCCAGTGTGCTCCAGACCTCTGCCATCTTGGAAACAGAGGTGCTGCTGGCACACTGGACTGCTCTGAGTGGCCAGTGCCACCAGGTGACGTCAGAGACTCCTTGTGATAGGCTCCTTCAGGTGTTGCTAGCCTATCCTCTCTCCTAGGTAGCCAAACCCTCTTTTCTGGCTATTTAGGGTCTCTGTCTCTTGGGATTCCTTAGATAACGAATGCAAGAGCTCAGCCGAGTTCCTCTGCATCTCTCTCTTCACCTTCTGGTAAGGAATCGACTGCTGACCGCGCTGGAAGCCTGCAAACCTGCAACAAAGTAGCTAAGACGACTACTGCAACTCTGTAACGCTGATCCTGCCACCTTCTCGACTGTTTTCCTGTCTGTGCATGCTGTGGGGGTAGTCTGCCTCCTCTCTGCACCAGAAGCTCCGAAGAAATCTCCCGTGGGTCGACGGAATCTTCCCCCTGCAACCGCAGGCACCAAAAAGCTGCATTACCGGTCCCTTGGGTCTCCTCTCAGCACGACGAGCGAGGTCCCTCGAATCCAGCAACTCTGTCCAAGTGACCACCACAGTCCAGTGACTCTTCAGTCCAAGTTTGGTGGAGGTAAGTCCTTGCCTCACCTCGCTGGGCTGCATTGCTGGTAACCGCGACTTTTGCAGCTACTCCGGCCTCCGTGCACTTCCGGCGGAAATCCTTTGTGCACAGTCCAGCCCGGGTCCACGGCACTCTAACCTGCATTGCACGACCTCCTAAGTGGTTCTCCGGCGACGTGGGACTTCTTTGTGCGACTTCGGGTGAGCACCATTTCACACATCCTCGTAGTGCCTGTTTCTGGCACTTCTCCGGATGCTACCTGCTGCTGAGAGGGCTCCTTGTCTTGCTCGACGTCCCTTCTCTCTTCTGGTCCAATTTGCGACCTCCTGGTCCCTCCAGGGCCACAGCAGCGTCCAAAAACACTAACCGCACAATTTGCAGCTAGCAAGGCTTGTTGGCGTTCTTTCGGTGGGAAAACACTTCCGCACGACTCTCCACAGCGAGAGGGATCCGTCCACCAAAGAGGAAGTCTCTAGCCCTTTTCGTTCCTGCAGAAACCGCAGCTTCTTCTGTCCAGTAGAAGCTTCTTTGCACCCGCAGCTGGCATTTCCTGGGCATCTGCCCATCTCCGACTTGCTTGTGACTTTTGGACTTGGTCCCCTTGTTCCACAGGTACCCCAGATTGGAAATCCACAGTTGTTGCATTGTTGGTTTGTGTCTTTCCTGCATTATTCCTCTAACACGACTTCTTTGTCCTTAGGGGAACTTTACTGCACTTTGCACTCACTTTTCAGGGTCTTGGGGAGGGTTATTTTTCTAACTCTCACTATTTTCTAATAGTCCCAGCGACCCTCTACAAGGTCCCATAGGTTTGGGGTCCATTCGTGGTTCACATTCCACTTTTGGAGTATATGGTTTGTGTTGCCCCTATCCCTATGTTTCCCCATTGCATCCTATTGTAACTATACATTGTTTGCACTGTTTTCTAAGACTATACTGCATATTTTTGCTATTGTGTATATATATCTTGTGTATATTTCCTATCCTCTCACTGAGGGTACACTCTAAGATACTTTGGCATATTGTCATAAAAATAAAGTACCTTTATTTTTAGTATAACTGTGTATTGTGTTTTCTTATGATATTGTGCATATGACACTAAGTGGTACTGTAGTAGCTTCACACGTCTCCTAGTTCAGCCTAAGCTGCTCTGCTAAGCTACCATTATCTATCAGCCTAAGCTGCTAGACACCCTATACACTAATAAGGGATAACTGGGCCTGGTGCAAGGTGCAAGTACCCCTTGGTACTCACTACAAGCCAGTCCAGCCTCCTACATTGGTTGTGCAGCGGTGGGATAAGTGCTTTGAGACTACTTACCACTCTTGTCATTGTACTTTTCATAAGAGAAAAATATACAAAACAAGGTCAGTGTATATACACATAGCCAAAAAGTTTTGCATTTCCTCTTTTCACTCTTTTCTAAGTGCTGAAAAGTACTTCTAACTTTCCAAAAAGTTCTAAAAAGTTTAAAAAGTTTTTTTTTCTCTGTCTTTCTAAAAGCTCTGACAAACTTTTTCTCTTTTTCTATCACTTTAACTCTCTCTAAAAATGTCTGGCACAGGCCAAAATGTTGATCTGTCCAAACTTGCATATGATCACCTTAGCTGGAAAGGAGCAAGGAGTCTCTGCATAGAGAGAGGTTTGAGTGTAGGGAAGAATCCTTCCTTGGAATTGTTAATTAACATGCTTAGAGAACAAGATAAGGCAAGAAGTGCCCCATCTGTTGAAAAGGTAGCTAATGGTTCCCAATCTGATCCAGGCACTCCCCCAGGAAAAGATTCAGGAAAGAAACTTCCTAGCCTGCCCATTGCTAGACAGTCTAGCATAGTTGGTAATGATGTTGAGTCACACCATACAAATAGTGCTGTCTCACATCATAGCAAAAGCATTTACTCACACCACAGTGGTACTGATGTTTCTGTTAGCCAAGCTGTTAGGGTGTCCTCTGTAAGGGACAGGTCTCCTTCTGTCCATTCTCACCATACTTCTGTTTCAAGGCATGTCCCTCCCACCCACCCTGATGACAGATTGTTAGAAAGGGAGCTCAATAGATTGAGAGTGGAACAAACCAGACTGAAGCTCAAGAAGCAACAGCTGGATTTGGATAGACAGACTTTAGAAGTAGAGAAGGAGAGACAGAAACTGGGTTTAGAAACCCATGGTGGCAGCAGCAGTATTCCCCATAGTCATCCTGCAAAAGAGCATGATTCCAGGAATCTGCATAAGATAGTTCCCCCTTATAAGGAGGGGGATGACATTAACAAGTGGTTTGCTGCACTTGAGAGGGCCTGTGCTGTACAGGATGTCCCTCAAAGGCAGTGGGCTGCTATCCTATGGCTATCATTTAGTGGAAAAGGTAGGGATAGGCTCCTTACTGTAAAAGAAAATGAAGCTAATGATTACAAAGTTCTTAAGAATGCACTCCTGGATGGTTATGGCTTAACCACTGAACAATACAGGATAAAGTTCAGAGAGACCAAAAAGGAGTCTTCACAAGACTGGGTTGATTTCATTGACCATTCAGTGAAGGCCTTGGAGGGGTGGTTACATGGCAGTAAAGTTACTGATTATGACAGCCTGTATAACTTGATCCTGAGAGAGCATATTCTTAATAATTGTGTTTCTGATTTGTTGCACCAGTACTTGGTGGACTCTGATCTGACCTCTCCCCAAGAATTGGGAAAGAAGGCAGACAAATGGGTCAGAACAAGGGTGAACAGAAAAGTTCATACAGGGGGTGACAAAGAGATCACTCAGAAGAAAGATGGTGAAAAATCTCAAGATAAGCATGGGGACAAGGGTAAAACCAAAGATCCCACTTCAAATCTTAAACACTCTTCAGAGGGTGGGGATAAAACAAATTCTTCCTCGTCTTCTCAACCTACACAATTTAAAAAGCCTTGGTGCTTTGTGTGTAAAAATAGAGGCCATAGGCCAGGGGATAAGTCCTGTCCAGGTAAACCCCCTGAGCCTACCACCACTAATACATCAAGCTCTAGTGCCCCTAGCAGTAGTGGTACTAGTGGTGGGACTGCTGGCAACAGTCAAGGAAAGGGTGTAGTTGGGTTCACTTATGGGTCCATCATAGAAACTGGGGTAGTCAGTCCCAAGACAGTTTCTGTCACACCTAGTGGCATTGGCCTTGCCACATTGGCTGCTTGTCCCCTTACAATGGATAAGTACAGGCAGACAGTTTCAATAAATGGTGTTGAGGCCTTGGCCTACAGGGACACAGGTGCCAGTATCACTTTGGTGACTGAAAACCTAGTGCACCCTGATCAACACATCATTGGACAACAGTATAAGATTATTGATGTCCATAACTCCACTAAGTTTCTTCCCTTAGCTATAATTCAGTTTAGTTGGGGTGGAGTTACTGGCCCTAAGCAGGTGGTGGTATCACCTAGCTTACCTGTAGACTGTCTCTTAGGTAATGACCTAGAGGCCTCAGGTTGGGCTGATGTAGAGTTTTATGCCCATGCAGCCATGCTGGGCATCCCAGAGGAATTGTTCCCTCTCATTTCTACTGAAATGAAAAAGCAAAGGAGAGAAGGCCTGAAAACTCAGGATCCCTCTCCATCAACAGGTAAAAAGGGTATCACAGTATCCCCTAACCACCCTACCATTCAGGATACCATTCCTGTGGTGGGAGAAACCTCTCCTGGGGTGGCACCTGTTCCAAGGGAATCATCAGCTGGCAAAGCTGGACTCCCTGAGGTAGAAGTACCTCTCTGTGGGATAACTAACATTGGTGACAAAAAGAGCACCATTTTAGTTAACATGGAGCATCCCTCCAACCCTCCCAGAGAAACTTTAGTGCAGAAACTCTGCACTGCCTCACAACACTTAGGACAGCATCCCTGCCCTAGTGTGGAGCTCATAGGACAGCATCCCTGCCCTGCTCCAACTCAAGAGAAACAGCATCCCTGTTCTCTCTTCCAGCCATATGGACAAAGTTTTTGCCCAGCTATGGCTTTACTGAGACAGCATCCCCGTCTGGCATTTCCATCATTACAAATAGGTTCAGTGGATAATTCCCACTGCTCTAAACTAAAACTTACTGATAGAAACTCTGAAAATACATCTTCACATTGTTGCTTAGCTAAAAAACTTCAAACAGGGTGGTTTACATCCCCATAGGGAAGTAACCATATAGTAGATGATAAGGGGAGTAACCAGTCTATTGCAGAGCTACTCTCTACTTATCACTACTTAGACAATAAAGTCTCAACTGGCCAAGGTTAGCCTTATTGTCCTTCGTTTGGGGGGCGGGGTTGTGTGAGAAAGTAGCCTCTTTCTAGCCTTGTTACCCCCACTTTTGGCCTGTTTGTGAGTGTATGTCAGGGTGTTTTCACTGTCTCACTGGGATCCTGCCAGCCAGGGCCCAGTGCTCATAGTGAAAACCCTATGTTTTCAGTATGTTTGTTATGTGTCACTGGGACCCTGCTAGTCAGGACCCCAGTGCTCATAAGTTTGTGGCCTATATGTATGTGTTCCCTGTGTGGTGCCTAACTGTCTCACTGAGGCTCTGCTAATCAGAACCTCAGTGGTTATGCTCTCTCATTTCTTTCAAATTGTCACTAACAGGCTAGTGACCAATTTTACCAATTTACATTGGCTTACTGGAACACCCTTATAATTCCCTAGTATATGGTACTGAGGTACCCAGGGTATTGGGGTTCCAGGAGATTCCTATGGGCTGCAGCATTTCTTTTGCCACCCATAGGGAGCTCTGACAATTCTTACACAGGCCTGCCACTGCAGCCTGAGTGAAATAACGTACACGTTATTTCACAGCCATTTTACACTGCACTTAAGTAACTTATAAGTCACCTATATGTCTAACCTTTACCTGGTAAAGGTTAGGTGCAAAGTTACTTAGTGTGAGGGCACCCTGGCACTAGCCAAGGTGCCCCCACATTGTTCAGAGCCAATTCCCTGAACTTTGTGAGTGCGGGGACACCATTACATGCGTGCACTACATATAGGTCACTACCTATATGTAGCTTCATAATGGTAACTCCGAATATGGTCATGTAACATGTCTATGATCATGGAATTGCCCCCTCTATACCATCCTGGCATAGTTGGCACAATCCCATGATCCCAGTGGTCTGTAGCACAGACCCTGGTACTGCCAAACTGCCCTTCCTGGGGTTTCACTGCAGCTGCTGCTGCTGCCAGCCCCTCAGACAGGCAGCTGCCCTCCTGGGGTCCAGCCAGGCCTGGCCCAGGATGGCAGAACAAAGGACTTCCTCTGAGAGAGGGTGTGACACCCTCTCCCTTTGGAAAATGGTGTGAAGGCAGGGGAGGAGTAGCCTCCCCCAGCCTCTGGAAATGCTTTCTTGGGCACAGATGTGCCCAATTCTGCATAAGCCAGTCTACACCGGTTCAGGGACCCCTTAGCCCTGCTCTGGCGCGAAACTGGACAAAGGAAAGGGGAGTGACCACTCCCCTGACCTGTACCTCCCCTGGGAGGTGCCCAGAGCTCCTCCAGTGTGCTCCAGACCTCTGCCATCTTGGAAACAGAGGTGCTGCTGGCACACTGGACTGCTCTGAGTGGCCAGTGCCACCAGGTGACGTCAGAGACTCCTTGTGATAGGCTCCTTCAGGTATTGCTAGCCTATCCTCTCTCCTAGGTAGCCAAACCCTCATTTCTGGCTATTTAGGGTCTCTGTCTCTTGGGATTCCTTAGATAACGAATGCAAGAGCTCAGCCGAGTTCCTCTGCATCTCTCTCTTCACCTTCTGATAAGGAATCGACTGCTGACCGCGCTGGAAGCCTGCAAACCTGCAACAAAGTAGCTAAGACGACTACTGCAACTCTGTAATGCTGATCCTGCCGCCTTCTCAACTGTTTTCCTGTCTGTGCATGCTGTGGGGGTAGTCTGCCTCCTCTCTGCACCAGAAGCTCCGAAGAAATCTCCCGTGGGTCGACGGAATCTTCCCCCTGCAACCGCAGGCACCAAAAATCTGCATTACCGGTCCCTTGGGTCTCCTCTCAGCACGACGAGCGAGGTCCCTCGAATCCAGCAACTCTGTCCAAGTGACCCCCACAGTCCAGTGACTCTTCAGTCCAAGTTTGGTGGAGGTAAGTCCTTGCCTCACCTCGCTGGGCTGCATTGCTGGGAACCACGACTTTTGCAGCTACTCCGGCCTCTGTGCACTTCCGGCGGAAATCCTTTGTGCACAGTCCAGCCTGGGTCCACGACACTCTAACCTGCATTGCACGACCTCCTAAGTGGTTCTCCGGCGACGTGGGACTTCTTTGTGCGACTTCGGGTGTGCACCGTTTCACGCATCCTTGTAGTGCCTGTTTCTGGCACTTCTCCGGGTGCTACATGCTGCTGAGAGGGCTCCTTGTCTTGCTCGACGTCCCCTCTCTCTCCTGGTCCAATTTGCGACATCCTGGTCCCTCCAGGGCCACAGCAGCGTCCAAAAACGCTAACCGCACGATTTGCAGCTAGCAAGGCTTGTTGGCGTTCTTTCGGCGGGAAAACACTTCTGCACGACTTGCGCGAGAGGGATCCGTCCACCAAAGGGGAAGTCTCTAGCCCTTTTCGTTCCTGCAGAAACTGCAGCTTCTTCTGTCCAGTAGAAGCTTCTTTGCACCCGCAGCTGGCATTTCCTGGGCATCTGCCCATCTCCGACTTGCTTGTGACTTTTGGACTTGGTCCCCTTGTTCCACAGGTACCCCAGATTGGAAATCCACAGTTGTTGCATTGTTGGTTTGTGTCTTTCCTGCATTATTCCTCTAACACGACTTCTTTGTCCTTAGGGGAACTTTACTGCACTTTGCACTCACTTTTCAGGGTCTTGGGGAGGGTTATTTTTCTAACTCTCACTATTTTCTAATAGTCCCAGCGACCCTCTACAAGGTCACATAGGTTTGGGGTCCATTCGTGGTTCACATTCCACTTTTGGAGTATATGGTTTGTGTTGCACCTATCCCTATGTTTCCCCATTGCATCCTATTGTAACTATACATTGTTTGCACTGTTTTCTAAGACTATACTGCATATTTTTGCTATTGTGTATATATATCTTGTGTATATTTCCTATCCTCTCACTGAGGGTACACTCTAAGATACTTTGGCATATTGTCATAAAAATAAAGTACCTTTATTTTTAGTATAACTGTGTATTGTGTTTTCTTATGATATTGTGCATATGACACTAAGTGGTACTGTAGTAGCTTCACACGTCTCCTAGTTCAGCCTAAGCTGCTCTGCTAAGCTACCATTATCTATCAGCCTAAGCTGCTAGACACCCTATACACTAATAAGGGATAACTGGGCCTGGTGCAAGGTGCAAGTACCCCTTGGTACTCACTACAAGCCAGTCCAGCCTCCTACAATAAGGTTATGATTAATGCAGGTTCTTGATCATTCATGTTATCAGTCCCTAGCTATCGTGAACAAAGCTTATGAAAGTCAAAGTGCATAATCTGATTATTGTGTTCTTAACTTTTCCTTCCACAGGTCTCCTTCCACGCTGTTCCCAACCTAAAACCCCTTCCCCCACTTGGCCTTTCTTTAACTCTGTGCTATAACGGCTAGTAGAGTTTGGAGCTGCCAAGAGGTGGACATATTGGGAACAGACACAAATCCTGAGGATCCGGACTCCTTGACAGTTAGGGACATGTAAGGCTTTGTCTATCCGAATAGGCAAACAGATTGGTTCAATGTGTCATCAGCTAAAGCCTTATCACATACCCATACCATACCTCGCAGATGACCATACCCCATAATACAAACAAAGGTCAGTACAACTGTCCCCAGTTATGGAACCATCTACTTACCATGGGCAGGTATCTGTAGTCATGATACTCACCTATATCAGTCATGACATTCATGCACATTGGTCTGCAATGAGGAAAAACAGTAACAGCTACATACAAGTTAAATAGTATAATTATCAAACCAATGAGAAGGTTGAGGTTACGGATGTCACAGGCTGACATATGTCAGAGACACAAGACCACACACATGACACCATTGGACCCAGATAATATGGCACACAGGCCTATTGTGTGGAACAGAACAATACCATCCCACTGTCCTGACAGTCTGGGTACATGGAATTCAGACACCACCAATATGATGCCATACAATACATGGATCTGTCCATGTTCACTTCACAGGCCTGCAAATCCCACCTGCCTGTGACACAATTCAGAATTGACCACATGAAGATGGCCTTGTAAAGAAATCTGCAAAGTGAAAATGTAATACAAAAGGTATAGGTAGGTAATGGTAATGAAGACCTGTCCCATAAAGACATGTCCCAAATACAATAGTAACACTGATTGTGCAGTGTGACAAACATTAACAAAGGAGATCATCAAGATAGTCACAACTCCATGTGCAATTTTGCATGCTCATCTGAGCTACGTACTGCTAAGCAACTAATGAGCTGTATGATGGTCATACAAAGACCCTTCTCAAACATCTCTAAGCCCCTCAGTAACCCAATGAGTCAAGTATTTTACAGAACAACATATACATACAGTCAGTTGAAGTACTGATTTATGAGATTTGCCCAGATGTCTCTACCTTCATCCTAATCACCGTCATCCTCAACTGGCATTCCCGCATTCTCACCCTCTAGAACTGCTGGCTCCCCCTCATCTGATATAGGATCAGACATATCAGGGCACGGTTGCAAAGCATGCAGCAGGCAACAGTGATTTGACACACTTTGGCTGGTGAGAATAGGAGGGCTCCACCAGACTTATCAATGCAATGAAATCTAGTCGTTAGGAGCCCAAAAGTCTGCTCCACAATGCACTTTGTCCTTCTGTGGGCCTCATTGAAGCGAACTTCCCCTGGCATGTTTGGGTACTCACTGGTGTCAACGACCAGGGATGGATTGGGTATCCAGAATCCCCTGAAAAGAATCATTACAGGTGTGCAAACATAAACCTTGCACATCCTTACATTTGGCAGCAGACAGAAGATACTGACACACATAACATATGACTTACCAACCAGCCAGGCCCTCTTTGTGTACTGTTGTTTCAACAGCAGTGGGTTATTGCTATTCCGCATGATGAAGGCATCATGGACTGAACCCAGGTATTTTACACATACTTCGGAAATGTAGAGATCTGCCAAACAGACTTCTCATTCCAGGGTAACTAGATGAAGGAATATAAAAAGGTATGTCCATCAGTCATTGTCTCTATTGTGAGTGTGAAAATACATATGTCAGGCATAATGCTTGGACATGCCATATGAAGTAGTAAAAACATTGTACTCGGGAAATACGTAGGGAAATAATGGCTTATTGCTGCAATGTCATCCTCTTACCTCAATTATGACTTGGAAATGGATACGCATATCACTGAAGGTCTCAGTGATAATGACAGTCTTACCATGTTTCACATGTAATAGAGACAAATTCCATCTATCCAATTGCCATGAGGGTGCAGACTATGGCCCTCATTATGACATTGGCGGTAAATCCCACTTACCTCCACGCTGACTGCCGCCAGCATACTGCCGCCGCAGCGGATATCCGTTCACCATATTATGACACACACACACCAATCCATCTCTATTCAGCCACATACACAATTCCACCACACCAAAGGTCAGTGATAAACTGGCAGTATCCAAACCCACACCTTTACGCCTACAGAACAACGACCATCACATTATGACCCACTAATCACCACAGCGGACATTCAATGGCAGTAACCCATTGGCGGTACATACTGCCACGCTCAAAATACACACACTGAAACAAAACAGGACCACATTGGACAATTCAAACTACACACACCTGACACACATAGACACACCACACCCATAGACCCACACCACTATAAACACACACCCACAGTACCCACAACACTTTACGACTACAAACCATTGGCACAAGACAGACACCACATACAAGACCAGAGCCATACACCACCATCACCTACACACCACCCACTCACCTTACATCACATACCCCAACACATCACCCTACACACCCTCACCCACACAACTCACACAACACCAACGGCACCACAAAGACACCCCAGATTCTCACAGGAGGAGCTAAGGGTCATGGTGGAGAAAATCATCAGGGTAGAGCCACAGTTATTTGGAGCACAGGTGCAGCAGATATCCATTGCTAGGAAGATGAAGCTATGGCAGAGGATCGTGGACACAGTCAACACTGTGGGACAGCACCACAGAACAAGGGATGACATCAGGAAGAGGTGGAACGACCTACTGGGGAAGGTACATTCCATTGCAGCAAGACACCAACTCGCTGTAGAGAGGACTGGCAGTGGAGCCCCACCTCCTCCCCCACAACGAACAATATGGGAGGAGCAAGTCGTGGGAATCATGCATCCTGAGGGCCTGGCAGGAGTAGGAGGAGGACTGGACTCTGGTAAGTCAACTCTCTATTACTATCACCCCCTACCTGCATGCCATCACATACCTCCACTCCACTCTCACTCCCATCACTCCACCACCTACCACACACCCACCATCACATATCAACCTTCCCAATGCCAAGCCCTGCATGCTCCACCAATGCATGGACACCACTCACAGCCCTGCATGGACACCTATCACTAAAGCATACACACTAGAGAGAATCAGTGAGCCCACCACATATCAACTCACACAAGTTAAAGCTGCCAGGGCAAATACAACCATAGAGTGCAACCCACTGATGTATAATATGTCACACACAAAAGCAATAACACAGTATTTACATCCCCACAGATACCCCAGCCAATGTCAGCGGAGAAGAGGTGCTAGCACAATCCATTCCCCCCACAGAAGATGCCCACAGTGATGACAGTGACTCTGGTTGCACACCTCGCCCCCAAGACAATCAGGGACCTGGGGTCAGTGGCAGTGGGCAAACGGTTCAGGGGACAAAGGCACAGGCCAACAGGGACACTGGGAGGACTGCTGTGCTCCAGGGGGAGGACAGGCCCAGGGAACCGGCTCTCCAGGAGGCACTCACCGAGATCCTGAGAGCATACATCTGCGAAATGAGTTGCCAAAGGGTACAGTGAGTGGGCATAGAAGTGGGAAATAACAGCTTGCCAGTGACAAAGATAAACAAAAAAAGTCAATGAAATATGAAGTAACACTGTCTTACCTGTGTGTCATTGGAAGTATTGTCGAATCACTGCTGTTCTGTTGTCCTCATCCTCTGCCTCCTCATTCTCACTGTCCACAGGGTCCACTGCTGCCACACGGCCATCTCCAGCCTCCTCCTCCTGCAGAAAAGGCACATGGCTTCTCAAAGCAAGGTTGTGCAATATGCAGCATGCCAAGATTATCTGGGAGACCTTCTTGGGTGAGTAGCACAGGGATCCACCTGTTAGATGGAGGCACCGAAACCTGGCCTTCAGGAGGCCAAAGGTACGTTCAAAAATCCTTCTTGTACACCCATGTGCCTCATTGTAACGTTCTTTTGCCCTTGTCCTGGGATTCCTAACCGGGGTCAGTAGCCATGATAGATTTGGGTAGCCAGAGTCACCTGCAAATGTCGAGGGACAACATTTAGCCACACACTGGCCCTCATTCGGACTTTGACGGGCGGCGGAGGCCGCCCACCAAAGTCCCGCCGTCAGAATACCGTTCCGCGGTCGAAAGACCGCGGCGGTAATTCTGAGTTTCCCGCTGGGCTGGCGGGCGGCCGCCTTAAGGCCGCCCGCTAGCCCAGCGGGAAACAGGCTTCCACAATGAAGCCGGCTCGGAATCGAGCCGGCGGAGTGGAAGCTGTGCGACGGGTGCAGTTGCACCCGTCGCGAATTTCAGTGTCTGCTAGGCAGGAGGATTCTGCTGGGCAGCGGAAATCCGGCGGGAGACCGCCGGTTTTCCTGCACTGACCGCGGCCAAACCGCTGCGGTCAGAATGCCCTGACAATGCTCCCGCCAACCCTGGCCCTGGCGGTAGTCTACCGCCAGGGTCAGAATGAGGGCCACTATCCTATATGGCAAACACCATAGGCATACACCAATGTATACTGGGTGGGAACTAAGGCTTACCTATTAGCCACACCCCGTGCTTCTGTAGTGGGGCCATCACATTTGGGATGCTACTATTCCTTACGATAAAGGCATCATGCACCGACCCAGGATACTTAGCATTGACATGGGAGATGTACTGGTGCTCCAGGCACACCATCTGTACATTCATGGAGTGAAAACGCGTTCGATATCTGAACACCTGTTTATTTTGCTGGGGGGGGGAATGCAATATGTATTCCATCAATTGCCCGAATGATGTTGGTCATATGTCCCATTATATAGAAGTCAGCCTTCACTGTGGCCAAATCCTCCACCTGGGGGAAAACAATGTAGCTGCACATGTGTTTAATCAGTGCAGACAACACTCTGGTCAGCACTATTAAGAACATTGGCTGTGACATTCGTGCTGCCAAGCCCACTGTCACTTGGAAAGACCAGTTGCCAAGAAATGGAGCACAGATCGGACTTGCACAAGAGGGGGGATCACAGTGGGGTGACGGATAGCAGATATTAGGTCAGGCTCCAATTGGGCACACAGCTCTGTGATTGTGGCCCTGTCAAGTCTATTGATGAGGATAATGTGCCCATCCTCCATAGTTGCCAAGTCCACCAGGGGTCTGTACACGGGGGTATGTCTCCATATCCTATTCATCCACAGCGGTAGCAATCTATGGGGCAAAAGAGTGAGTAGCCTGTCACAAACTGTACATCATAGCCACAACAGTACAATGCATAATGTTAGTTTTTAATGTATTAGTGGCATTTGCCCTGTATGTCCAATTGTGAACTGTGACGCAGTTATAATCCAGGGCCTGCCCCCGCCCCGTGAAATGGCATCCGCCTGTCCTGTGTGGAGGGACAGGTGGAAGTGAGGTAATTCTGGTGACATTGTGCACCGTTGCGGGAGGCGGTCGGGAACCGCCGTGCAATGCCTCATTGGATAATATTGGCCCCTATGGGGTACAGTGACCAATGGTGATGTACGCTGGCGGTGACGGTATGCCCCGCCGTGGACGTGACTGCAATTTTCTATCTGATCACTCACTTGCTACCTAACCTTCAACAGGAGAGGACCTACACTGCATGTGCTGCTGTGACCTGTGTCTGGGATCTACCATGGCTCGTGTGACTGGGGAAAGGGCCCCTGCCTTCACCTCGTCGGAGTTGGAGAGACTGGTGGATGGGGTCCTATCCCAGTACCGACTGCTGTATGGGACTCCAGACCAACAGGTGAGTACACTGTGAGCACGATGCATGGGGCATGAATGCATGGATTGGTGTGTGCGAGGGCCTTGTGTAGGGAGGATTGGTGGATGGCCCCTGAGCAGTGGGCAGCTTGCGTGCTAGGCCCTGTGTGTGGAAATGGCGATGTGAAGGGGTATAGTGGGCCATGAGTGTAACAGGCAGGACGGCCTGACTAATACCTTTCCCTGTGTGTATTTCTCTGCAGGTCATAGCTCAACCAAAAAAAGGGTACATGGCGTGCGATCGCCAAGGACGTGCAGACCCTGGGGGTCTACGGCAGGCGGAGCACCCATTGTTGCAAACAGTGGGAGGACCTGAAACGCTGGGCACGGAAGACAGCGGAGGCCCAGTTGGGGATGGCATCCCAACAAGGAAGGGGTGCTCGTTGAACCCTGACCCCCCTCATGGCCCACATACTGGTGGTGGCCTATCTGGAGCTGGATGGGCGCTTGAGGGCATCACAGCAGCCACAAAGGGGTGAGTACAGGTCCCATCATTACAACTTACGCATGGTAGGGGGTACCCGGGCAGGCGCTGTGTGTCTGTGGGTGCCCCTGGCCCAGGCCTGAAATTGCAGAGTAGGTCCCATGTTGGGCAGGGTTCTGAAGTGATATTCCTGCTACCTAGCTTGTAGGCATCCACTACTGGGCAGGGCTGTGCGGGTCGCAGGTGTGCTGCAGTTGGCAGTATGTGCCCCTCCCCATGCCCTGGTGGCCAGCATTATTACTGGTAGTGCATTGCATAGTGCGTGGGTCTGTTCCCTGTGTGTGAGGGTTTTGTGGACTCCAACGGTGGTGTGGCGCAGCCATTGACCCAAAGTATCCTTTGTCTCTCCCCCCCTTTTTGTTTTGTCATACTGTCCTTATGTGCATTAGCATAATCTGGCAGAGGAGCAGAGACACCGGCGACAGAGGGAGATGCATCCTACAGGAGGCAGAGGGGACAGTTCGCACACAGATATCTCCTCCGATGGAAGCTCCCTGGTGGTGGCGGACACTTCTGTGACCACCCCAGCTACAGGTACATCTGCCACCCCCTGTACCAGCACCGCCCTCCCAGTAGTCTCTCATTGAGTTGCCTGTGCCCGCTCACCTAGGAGGGTGGGCATCTCCTTTGCCTCAGGCCCTGCCCCAGTGAGCCCTGCTGCCCAGATTGAGGAGGCTATTGACCTCCTGCAATCCATCTCTGTAGGGCAGTCAACCATTGTGAATGCCACCCAGGGGCAGACCAATGCATTCCTGGAGGGCATTCACACTGGCTTGACAGCCCAACAGAGATCCATCCAGGCTCTGGCCTCCTCTCTGATGGCAGCCATTGTCCCTGTTTTCACCCTCCCCCCTCCAACTTCCTCTTCCCAATCCCATTTCCCTCAACCACAACCTATCCCAAGCACACAGGCAGACGAGCATGCACACAGGACAACACACAAGAGTGGCACCTGTAAACACAAGCACCAGACATCATCCCACAGGCACTCACACAAACACCATCCATATGCAGACATACCAACATCCACTGCCTCCACTGTGTCCCTCTCCTCCTCCTCCTCCCTCCCAGTTGCGTCTACACTCACACCTGCATGCAATACACCATCATTCACTGCCAGCATCACGAGCGCCAGCACACCTAGCAGAACACACACCTCACTGGCAGACACCACCACTACAGCCATGCACACGCCCCCTATGTCCTCTCCCACTGTGTCTGTCCCACCCTCCCAAGGTACACAAACGCAAGCACTCAGACACCCAACAGCCATCCCATGCACCTGCACCCAAACACAGCAGACTGACACCTCCCACAACCACTCTCTCTTCCTCCACTCCCAAACCTTCTCCTCCCTGCCCCAATGACCGTAAGCAGCTTTTCCTCTCCACCACGTCCTTCACATCTGGTCAGGGTGGCAAACAACCAGGCAGCACATCAGCCACACAGTCCACGGGCCCAATAGTCTCCACACCCACTCATGGTGGGAAAGGATCCAGGGCACCAGGCGCCTCAAGGAAAGGGTGCCTGCCCCAAGTGCTGCTCTGAAGGGCAAGGAGCCATCCCCAGCTGCTGTCAGGAAGGTCAAGGAGACAGCCCCAAGTGCTGCCCTGAAGGACAAGGAGCCATCCCCAGCTGCTGCCAAGAAGACCAAGGAGCCATCCCCAGCTGCTGCCAAGAATAGCAAGGAGCCATCCTCAGCTGCTGGAAGGTCAAGGGGCCTGCACCAGCAGGCAGGAAGGACAAGGGTCCTGGTGCAGGGACTCAGTTGGAGCCCCCACCACCAACCATGGTTGTGCAGCCGTCCGAGGCTGCAGGGGATGGGCTGGAGCCTCCCCCCACCACCAGCAGCACCAGCACCACCACCACCGGTGGGCAGCCGTCCGAGGCTGCAGGGGATGGGCTGGAGCCTTCTCCCACAACCAGCAGCAGCAGCTCCACCAGTGGGCAGCCGTCGGAGGCTGCAGGGGATAGGCTGGAGCCTCCCCCCAGCAGCAGCAGCAGCACCACCAGTGGGCAGCTGTTTGAGGCTTCAGGGGATGGCCTGGAGCCTCCCTCCACCACCAGTAGCAGCATCACCAGTGGGCAGACATCTGAGGCTGCAGGGGATGGGCTGGAGCTCCCCCCCCACCACCAGCAGCATCAGCAGCACCACCACTGAGCAGCAGTCACTGGCGGCAGACGGTCTGTAGCCCTGCCTCCATGGGCTGTTGTGCAGCCTGCCCCCTGCAAATCCTGTGGGAATGACACCCAGCTGAGAGACTGTGACCTTGCACTCCCCAGAATCTGAAGCACAGGCCATGATCCCCCTTCCAGAACCAGTGGGTATGGCACTCACTCACCCCATCCTTCCCAGGAACAAGAGCACAGGGCACGATGCCCCCTCCAGAGCATGTGAGCAAGTCACCTACTTGAGAGACTCTGGCCTTGCACTCCCCAGGACCAAGCACAGGGCATGTTGCCCCCTTCAGAGCATGTGGGCAAATCACCCACTTGAGAGACTGTGGCCTTGCACTCCCCAGACCAGAGCAATGGGCATGTTGCCCCCCCCAGGACCAGTGGTGTTGTTCCATCTACCGGCTGAGGAGCCCCCTGTTCCCCATCCCCCTGAGGTGCCTGCCTATTTTCCAACTGATGCCTCTGCAGTGTTCTCTCCGTGTTGCTGCAGGAGTCAAGTCGGGCTTTGGACTTTGTCATGTGGCCCTGTGGCCCACGCACATTGAGGACTGGGCAGTGTCCCTTGAACTGTACATATGTATATACCATTATATTGAATTTTCGATTTTCTACTGTATTTATGTTATTACACTCACTTTCATCTATTCCTGTAGTCTTTGCATTATTCCTGAGGGTCACAAGGCACATATGTCTTCTTACTGCATCTGATTGTGTGTATGGTGTTGGGGGTTGGGTGGTGTGTGTTGCGTGTGTGTGTCACTCTCTTTTTCCTCCCCCCTCCCCTGTGTGCTAGGCGGCTGTACTCACTGAGGTCATCTTCGCCATTGTTGGTGTTCGTGGTGGAGCAGGACGTAGAATATCATCGGGAAGATCTGAAGTTTAGGCTCCATGGCAGCGTGGTTGTTCTCTGTGTCTCCAAAGGTGAGTCCTTTCCCTTCTGTGTTCTGTTTCCGCCAGGCTTTTGATGTCGTTGGTACCGCCCCAGGAAAGGTGGCGGTTTCTTGTCTCATAATATGGTGGGCGGAACATTGACTTGCTGTAGGCGGCTCCCACCGTGGTGGCTGTTGTTTCCGCCCTGGCGGTCAGTGTGGTAAAGTGGCTGTCTATGGAGTTATCACCACCATGGTCATAATTTGGCAGTAATTACCACTAGCCTGATGGCGGTATTACCGCCACTTTATTACCGACCGCCAGGGTTGTAATGAGGGCCTATGCCACCAATGATACATTACTCATATGTCATGAATATTACAACATGTCTATTAATTCGGATTTTAAATACATGGTTGTTCAAAGCCAGCACTGAAAACTGTGGCGTAGATATGTTTCCGACCTTGTGACGCATCTTTATTTGAACTTTTCTGGCCATCTAATGACCTTAAAATGGCACTGTACTGGACATTAGAAAATGACCGACGTCCGCTGGCAGACGTTATCATGGAGTTAGGCAGATACTACCGCGGTGGATATTGCCATTGAAACACATTGCAGCCTCTGGCATTCTTGGGCCAATGGCTATGTCCGCCGGCAGTGATGTGGTGAACGTGACCGCCATTTCATTCTTCATCTCTCATTTGACTCCTGAAACTGCTACCAGCAAGTCCTCCACGACTTGAGCTTCTGTGTACTGCCTCTGGGAGCAATCTTGCCATGTCCTACAGGTGATAGGGCCCCTGCCTTTTCACTCGAGGAGCTGAAGAAGCTGGTGAAGAGGTCCTACTCCTGTATAGACAGCTGTATAGACAGCTCTATGGTACCAAAGGAGCAGGTAAGTGCACCAAGTGCACAAATATTTCTTTAGCTCTACTATACTTTGTTATACTAAGCAAAGGCTGATGGGTGATGTTTCTGATTGTGTCCCTGAAGTCTGTAGGGTGCCAAAGTTGTGATAGAATTGGATGAATACTCGGTCATGTTTGGTGACAGATTTTGAGTCCAGAGACAATGTGAGAGTGTTTAATGTATCTTCCCTGACCCACTTTGTGACTGTTGCACAAGGTTAGATGAGTTGGTATACCAGACTCCTCCTGGAATACCAAATTTGCAAATGTGTTTACTGTTTGTTCATATGTGATAACATGACAGCTGGTGCTGGAGAAGCATATTGTCTGCCTGTTTCTACCTCACATTTGGCCTGACTGCATATGCCCATCTATCAGTGGAGGGGATGTTAAAGACAGTCTGTGTTTGGCTTGTTCTACTAACTAGTTAGTAACCCTGCCTGTTGTAGTATGGCACATGTGGACATGACATACTTTTTTATTTATGTCATTCATGCAGGTCAACGCCCATCAGAAGAAGGGGATTTGGCATGCCATCGCCAAGAAAGTGTGGACACTGGCCAGTGGAAAGGATGTAAGGACCTGAGACGCTGGGCCTGGAAGACCGCAGGGGCCCAGCTGGGGATGTCCTACCAACGAGGACGGCGTGCCTGTCGAACCATGACTCCCCTAATGGCCCACATTTTGCCAGTGGCCTACCCTGAGTTGGATAGGCGCCTAAAGGCGGCACAGCAGCCACAAGGGGGTAAGCACAGACCTAACTCATGCTTGTCCCTTTACCAGGTGATTGAGTGAGGGAACAGATTGTTGGCTCTCACAGTGTTATAAGTGCAAAGTGTCACATATCTCGTGTGTACACATTGATATACCGTAGCCATCTATAGCACACAGGTGTGCACATACAAATGCATTTAGAGGCACGTTACTTAACCAAGTTGTCCCCTCAGTACAATAGCATATTATGGTGCACACATGACTGTATCATATGTGTACCACTATACAGCATTTTTTACCCAGGTGATTGTTAATACCCACCAACAGGTCAATCCTCCCAATGTCATGGTGGTAAGGTGTGTAGGTCCTTGATCTCTGCCCTCTGAAATGTCTCAAGATTCCTGTCTATTGGCAACATAGAGTCAGACATATTCAAGTCATCTCTAGTTTTCTAAGGCTTTCTGATAAGTAACAGCAACAGTGAAGCTATGATGTCCATCAGACATGTCACATCACATGCAAGGTTTACATCTTCACACCTGTTACAAGGTAATCCCCCTAAGTGAGGGATGCATATTGACATTTGGAAAGTCGCATCAGAGTAGACAACATGCATTGAATACCATTGAAGTGTTGCAACATTTCTATGGGCACACATATACAGTATTGGTATCAGAGGCTAGGAATGTTACTACCTTGCTAATGTTCTGTTCGTGGAAAGTGGCCACACAACATTGTCCTTGGGCATACTGTTGTAGGCATGACACATAGGCAATTGTAGCCTAGTCACAGTTGCATTCTTGACAGATATGTATCAATATTATGTATCAATTGAAAGGTTCAATAATGAATCAATTGGAATGAATTGGAAATAGTTATGCCTACTTGCTGTTGCTATGAAGGATGTGGCAAATGAGTCCTGGCTGTTTGGGAACCTAATGTTGATAATTACACCTATGAGGTGCAGGTGTGGTACTTCACATACACATGTGAGTAGTATTGTAAGTGTATCTAGGCTTGGGGCTTGCATCATGGTAAGTGTACCTGTCATGTTAGCAACACGTTCTTTGGCCCTGAGAATCTTCCACAGACAGATGAAAGCCTTGCCATGTCTGACAGTGGCCTATCGATAGACTAATGTAATGAATAGGTAGGTCTGCCTGTCATCTTTCTGCACATTATAGTAGTCCATATGCAAGTTACACTCTTTTTGACATCTTGTGGTTGTGTGTGGGACACAGGTCTGAGCTTACTTTTTCTTAAAATATATTTTACTAACATTTTGTTATCTTACATCTGTTTACTCTCTCGTTGCAACATTTCATATTCATTATACATATCTCTTAAACAATTCGCATTTATGATATGTACTACTTGTAATTCATTACTCAGATCCTAGGTATTTTAGGCTTCCTTCAAGCTTTCATTGGTCCCTGACTCTAATGAGCTTATCACATTTACATTCTGCGCTACGCTACTCGCTGTTCTGTTTTATCATTTTGGATCACGTGAGTCAGTTACCAACTTAGTTCTGTTCTGATCCATAGCTTGAGTGAGAAACCAACAGAAAGGAGAAAAAAAACTGAGTAGAGAAAAAAAAAATTAAGTGAATAGACCAAGGAACAAGTGGTCAACATAGCGGCTTTGCGTGGGTGGGACTTGTATCTGCTGATATAAAAAGGCACGGAGACATAGGAGCGCGGGAAGGAGGGCCAAGCCCTGGGCGCACCAGCGGATAGAGAGGCGGTCATCCACCTCTTTTATCTCTCCCCTCTATTGGTGGTGTATAAGATTGCTAGTCGTGTGTTTCTATACTATCTCGGCCAGTGCGTTTTGTTTTGTAGATTTGGTCGTCTTCAGGCCCCTATTTGGGAACCTTCCCCACTGGGTCAGCTTCCTAGAGTTTGCTACTCATCCCTTATTACAACCTCGGGGCCTGCTGCACTCTTACATGGACCATCCCAGCACAATACCAGGTCTTCCCATTGTGGGGCAATAGGGACCTGTCTAATTCCCCTGGCCTCCTCCACTCTCAGAACCTGCAGCTCAGCCCTAGACCATCTCAAAACATCACCTCTCCAGTCAGTCTGTGAGGGGCGGCCGGAGGCCTTCCAGCCCCTCGCGATTAATCTTTTATAAAGGCCAGGGCCAAGTCAAGGAATCTCTCTCTCATCCTCCCTTGTAGCGCAGCCGTTCTAAGACCCAGTAAGCACAGATCTGGTGTGGGCAACAATTCTATCCCAAGTAACTTAGCTAAGATAGTCGCCGTCTCTCTCCAACCAGATTGAAGATCTGGGCACCCCCACACCATTTGATCGAAGTCAGCATCTCCCCCCCGACACCTCGGGCATGTCCCCGGGGTCCCCCCGTATATACCGAACAGTCGATGTGGCGTCAGGTATGTCCTATGGAGGTAGTTGTACTGAATGTACCTTAACCGTGTGTTACGTGAGATCACCCGGGGGTAAGCCAAAGCTTGGTTCCATTCTGAGTCAGACAATTCCCTCCCTATCGTGTTCCCCCATCTTTCTCTCTAGGAATGTAAAGGATCCAGCAAGGCCTCCACCTGGGCCTGGTATATCCTGGCGACCAAGTGAGGTTCCACCCCCGATGTCAGCAGTAGGTGCAGCACTCCGTGCGTAGTGGGCTCCGCGTTTATCGAGTCCCAGTGGTCTTTTTAGAGTGTGTTAGCCTACCGAAGAGTAAAAACTGACCCGGGGGGACCCCCTCCAACAGCAAGTCAGCGAATCCCTTCAGCACCCCCTCCTCGAAGAGTCCTCCCACTGTCCCAATCCCCGCACAAGTCCAAGGACCCAACCCCAGTTCTTCCGAGTCCTTCCCCCTGGGCCCCAACACCAGTAACGCCAACGGCAGAGCTGGAGAATATGGCGGGCCTACTCCTACTCTTTTCACACACCTTTTCCAGCATGCCAGCGCGACCTTTACCATTATGCTGTTCTCAGGAAGGGCTATCTTCCTACCTGCCATATGTGCCGCAATCAATGCTGTATCTATTACTCCCTGGGCAGTACATAGGTCAAGGTGTCCTTTGCTCACCTGCCAGCCGGACACCCACTGTAGCTGGGCTGCCAGGTAATATGCCTCGAAGTCAGGAGCGCCCAGACCGCCCATACGGGTTGGTCTACATATAGTAGTCAAAGCCGTTCGTCTGCGTCCGTCGTCCCACACTAGCTCCCTGAGCAATGTATTCAGGTCGCGAAACCATGTCGGAGGGATCAGCAATGGCAAGTTGGCGAAGTAGTAGAGGAGTTGGGGAAGCATAATCATTTTGGCCAGTGCCACTCTGGCCATTATTGAAAGTTTTAGTGAGCCCCAAAACCCAACCGAGGACCGCAAGGATCTAAGTACTTTGCCAAGATTACCGTCTCTGAGGTCGCCCATCTCATGGAATATTTGAATGCCCAAGTACCTGAAGGTCCGCGGAGCCCAGCTCACGTCTAACGGACACTCCCCCGGGCGCGTGGAATCCTGCGTCGTGGGGAACACATATGTCTTGCTGTGGTTAAGGCATAGCCCGACACTTCCCCGAAGTCCTCTAACACCCCCAGGGCCCAGGGGAGACCGCTAGCTCAGTCCCTAAGGTAGATCAGGATATCATCCACATACAGGGAGACAACATGCTCGTCCGGGCCCCATTCAATCCCCTTGCCCACCCCCTTCCCCCGCAGTCGGGCCGCCAGAGGCTCAATCACTAAGGCAAATAGCACCGGGGACAGAGGGCACCCCTGTCGGGTTCCACGAAACACTGGGTACGCATCGGAGATTGTTCTGCCCGTCCTCACTCTAGCCATTGGAGACGAGTACAGCAGGTCCACCCATTTAACCCATTTCTCCCCAACGCCCATTCTTAACATTGCAGCCCTCAGATAATCCCATCTAATCGAGTCGAAAGCCTTCTCGAAATCCACTACCAGCAAGACCCCGGCAGGTGGTTTCAACTCGTCGGGCATGTACAGGATAGAGAAAAGCCGCCTAAGGTTCAGGGAGGTGCTGCGTCCAGGGATAAAACCATTCTGGTCAGCATGTATCAATGTGGTCATGAGGGGGAACAGCCGGTTGGCCATAATCTTGCTAAGGATCTTAAAGTCACTGTTTAGCATCGATAACGGACGGTAGTCGGCCACCGATGCTTCCCTACTATTGGTCTTGGGGAGTGGCACTACCAGCACCTCACGCAGAGTGCTAGGCAGATCTCCACTATTCCACCCCTCTGCATACATATCCGCCAACTCAGGAACCAGTAGGGATTTATATTTTTTGTAAAAATCCATAGGAAGCCCGTCCGTACCAGGTGTCTTCCCAGGGGCCAGTTGTGCTATTGTCTCATTTATTTCTTCTGCAGTCACCGGCCCCCCAAGGCTGTCTCTGTCTACTGGGTCTAGCATCGTTAAGGGGATCTGCATTAAGAAATTATCTAGAGTCCCTGTCTCCAGGTTGCTAGGTCTTCTATACAGGTACATATAATAATCGCTAAATGCGTCATTAATAGGGCCTGGGTTAAGTCTGCGGTTTCCCCCTCTGTCCAATACATTTGTGATGGGCTCGCTATCTCCGCTCGGGCGCACCAGCCATGCTAATAGCTTATCCGATCTTCCCTCCTCTTACTGTAGGGACGCTAGGTATCTTTGCATATTATGGCACCTGAGCCGTTCCTCTGCATGGGAGTGTTCTCTGCAGGCGCGGTCATATTGCTCATCACCTTGTGTTGATGGGCCTTGTCTCAGTTCCCCCTCGTGTATGACCTTCTCTAGGGCAGTTAGCTCCCTCTCTAGTGTATGCCTCACTCCTGCTGACTGCCCAAGACAGAAACCCCTCGTCACCACCTTAAGCGTCTCCCATTCCACAGCCCTAGAAGAGGTGGATCCCTTGTTAGTCTCAATGTGTTCTGTCAAATGGCAACGCAGTGCCTCCCTATACGCCTGATCCTCTAGCGCCGCAGGGGCCAACTTCGACGAAGGTATAGGGGGCCTGTCCTGCGGTACCCTCAGTGTTAACAGTAGTGGATTATGATCTGATATTGTGCAGGCCAGGTACTCAGAGTGGGTCACACCTCGAGCCAGTCCTGCGGTGCAGACCACCCTATCAATTCTGGTATGCACCCGGTGGAGGCCCGAATAAAATGAGTAGTCCCTAACATCCGGGTGTCGCGTCCGCCAGACATCCACTAAACCCCAGGTGCCCATCCACTCAACCAGCCTTTGAGCTATCTTAATTGACGTCGCCCCTTGTAGCGGCGGGTGGATCTGTCCATGTCTATGTCCATTATTGCGTTGAAGTCCCCTCCTATTAGTGCGTTGGCGGGTGAGGTGCCTTGATAGGCCTGTCATAAATGAGGCCTGGTCCTGATTAGGGGCATAGATGCAACTTAACACCAACGGGGTCCCATGCAGTTTCCCCTCCAATATCACGAACCTACCTTCTTTGTCTATGTTGGAAGAATCAATCGTTAGGGGGACAACCGCTCTAATCCAAACTAGTACGCCTCTTCCATAAACTGAATATTCTGTGGCAAACAGCCCCCTCACCTGTGTGTTAATTTCTCTCCCTCCCCCAGTGCCAGGTGGGTCTCCTGTAGCATTGCTATCTGCACTCTCCTTCTCTTTAGGAAGGACAGAATTCTATGTCTTTTGGCCGGAGTGCCCATCCCCCTGACATTCCAGGTTATGAGATTGTAGTCTGCCATTTTAATCCTGCAGCCTGGTAAAAGCGGGCCTGGTGCACCCAAGGCACCGACCGAATCCCCCGCATGCTTGCACCCCTACAATGGACGGACGTCTCCACCCACACTGCCGACTGAACTCGTATCTGTAAACCCCAACTCCCCATCCCCAAGGCGCCTCTGGAACTGTAGGTGGCCCAGAAAACTGTGCAACAGTGCAACTTGTTCAGAAACATAACTGCCGTATTCGCCAGCCAAGTCTGGCAGGCGAAAGTCAAGTCAAGGTGGGTGGCCAGGTCCGGAGGGGCCACATGTTTACTCACAGTGTGCCAAGTCTCCAGGTACTGCTGCCGTTCTGGACTATCCGAGTTCGTCGGCTGTTTGGGGTGTCACCCTCGGAGCACGAGCCAAGCTCCCAGAATCTCCGGCGGAGGACACCATCATATCGTCAGACTCCACCTCAGAGCCATCCTGGGGGGACGCCTCTCCACCCACTCGGGCCGCCACCTCGAGAGCTGCCTTCCTGCCCGTTTCTCTTTGCGTTTGCGTTGGCGCCAGCTGTGGGCGATCCCTGGGTCTCTTCCCCCTCGGGGCACGACGAGTCCTTCCCGCACTGGAGTTCTCATGCGCGGGCTGCACCGTGTGGGACCCATGCCTCTCGAGCCACTCCCATGCCTCTTCTGGGGATTGGAAAAATGTGGATTTCCCATCCACGATCTCTCTTACTCTTGCTGGGAATAGCAGCGAGTACTGGATCACTTAGTCTCGCATGGCTCTTTTAACCGCTACGAATGATGCTCGTTTGTTTTGAACGTCTAGCGTAAAGTCTGGGAATAGTATCACCTCTCCATTTGCCCCTTTGAACGGGCCCATCGCTCTGGCTTTCTGTAGAAGGATGTCCCTGTCCCTATAGTGTAGGAGCTTAGCGATCACTGCACGGGCGGTCTGCCAGGGGCAAGAGGCCTCGACGGCACGCAGTGCGCTCGTTTAAGCGTGTAGAAAGGGGTCAGGCATCCAGGTGCGACACCGTGCTGAGCCACTTCTCCAGGAATTCCACCATATTCATCCCCTCAGACCCCTCAGGAAGGCCCACCACGTGCACATTGTTCCTCCTGTTTCTTCCCTCTGCATCTTCAGCCCGCTGTTCGAGTCTTGTCACTCTGCCAGCCAGAGAAGCTACCTCCGCCGTCGTGTCTTTCTGTCTTGGCGCGATGTCCGCCAACGAGGCTTCCGTTTCTTTGACTCTGTCCACTAGCTTATGATGTTCCACCCTCAGGAGCCCCACCTCAATTGTCACTTGGTTGATGTTGCACTGCAATGTCGACTTTGTGTCCTCTATTGCTCCAAGTATCTTGTCTAGGGTGTCTTGTACTTTGGTTTGTGACTGGTTCTGTGTGTCCGCCTCCTCACCCCCAGGAGGCGCCACGTGGTCCATGGCTCTGTTCTTGTGGCGGCCCTTGGGGGGCATCAGTCAGGCAAGGGGTGGTACCCCGGCGGGCACGGCAAGCTGTCCGGGCTTCTTCGTATGTTCTGCTTCTGGTTTGTCCCCCCGCTTTGGTCTCCAAAGGTTTAGCTTCTGCTCACGGACAGCCCCAGGCCAGGCTCCGAGTGCCCCGCCGGCCGACTCCAGCATCCAGACGCAATGGCAGTGGGCTCCACGCTAGTTTACTGTGGCCGGTTGCCACCCGCTTCGAAAATGAATCCCACGCTCATTACTCTTACCGGGCCTTTCCTCTGCGATCAGTATCGGGCATACACATCAACCTCTGCTCAGCCGTCTCCCTATGCGGGGCATTCATCAACTCCCCAGCTCTTCGTCCACTGCTGCAGTCTCTTGTTAGTTCGTGCTCAGTGGCCCCATTCAGGGGTCAATGGTGCTCCCAGGCGTCCAGACGTTTTATTGGTTTCTCAATTTGGGCGGCTGTTCTCTCTTACTTTGCTGAGTGGGCCCTTTTCAAAGCGAAGCCTTTGGGGCCCGGCAAACAGCCCTCCGGGGACCTCTCATGCGGCCCCCGCGAGAGCCAGGGGGCCGCGAGTCCAATTCAATCCTCCAGCGCCCCACCCGGGCTCGGTACGTCCCGTTCTAATCGGGCCCGGGGGGCCAGGGCCTTGTCCGCCTCACTAACTCCAGTTAGGCTTTGCTCTTTGGGGCGGGGACCCTCCGCGGTCCCCAGCCCTCGCCCGGTACCCCGGGGGTTCTCACCCCGGCTATTGGGCCCAGGCGCAGCAGCCGTCACACTCGGACCGCCCGCTCTGCTCCCAGGGCGGCCTGCCGCCTCACGCAAGGCCACGGCTTCCCAAAAGAGGAGGGGCCGCAAGCCTCCTCTCGCGCCGGGCGGCCCGCCTCCATCCCTCGCTCACCTCTGTCCCACGGCAGAGGATCAGTCGCGCTGGCAACCTGTCAGCGATCCGATGCTCGTGCTCTGGTGAGGAACAGCCCAGGCTGGCACGTTCTACAGGATTTTTGCCGCCTGCCCCTCCGGAGCTCAGGAATTAGACGTGCGCCATGATCTGCACTTTGGCCACGTCCCCAGGTCTGAGCTTACTTGGCCCTTAGTTTCTTTTTAGAAGACCAAAATGACCTAGATGACGTGGTCCACATTGTATTTTCAATCCTTGAAACATCACTATTGGTGCATGTGTGTTTGACATGTGTTCTGACTCCTTAACCTAAAATTCAAATATATGACAGTTTGAGTTATTACAGGTTTGCATGTGTCCGTTGTGTATGGTTGTAAGTATGTGAAATGAGAAGGTATGGCTTGTCTACACTTGACTTGCTTGCCTTTACAACACGTGTCAAAGCCTGGTACATGACATCAGAGTAAAATATTTGTATGTGTTGAGTATGTGTTTTTGATTAGTGGTAAGCAATTTCTCATTCCTAAACTATTGCTTGAATGGTGCCTGACTATATTGTAGTGGAGAGAGAACCAGTATCATGTGGCAAAGTCACCTTGTCATGGTTCGGTCAGTGTGATTGGTCAACTTCATTCATGGTATTGTAGGTGTCTGTTAGGTAGCTTAGCTGGTGTTTAACAATGTTCATATTGAGGGACATACATCATATTTTGCTGTGACATGAATTTGGTACTTTGCTGGCACTACCCAGAGGTGTTGGTGAACGTGATGTAATGAGACTTATGTGTACTGGATGATGGAAGTGTTATCTTGTGAATGTGATCACCATACTTGACTTTCTGTTTTTCAGCATCAGCACTGGCAGGAGAAGGAGACGGGGCACAGCCGAGTGGGGAAGATTCTGGCCACAGGAAGCTTCTGGCCACAGGACCTCCAGTCATGAGAACACCAACAGCGGGAGACCCAGTGGCCCAGAGGATGAGGGGAGACCGGATCCACTACATCTTCTTCAGAATCCTCCTCCAGTGGCCACTCCCTAGTGGTGGCGCCCCATCTGGGACTACCTAAGTACCATCTCTGTCTACTGAGTTCGATCTCTGTGGGTCAGTCAACCATTATGAATGCCATCCAGGGCCTGGCAACTCAAACCCAACAGAGCAATGCATTCCTGGAGGACATTCACAGTGAACAGGCTGGCCTACAGAGATAATTTCAGGCTCTGGACTCCACACTGATGGCAGTCAGTCACCCCCTGTCTGCCACCCCCCTCCAGATTCCTCTTCCCAGTCCGAATCCCACCTTTCTCAACCCAGCCAAAGCACACAGACAGGTATACATTCACCTCCACATCCAAGGGTACCTCAGACAAACATAAGTACCACAAGACACACCACCGGCACGCACCCGGACAATATTCACTCACCCACCCAACAGACACCCACTACCCAAACGCACACCTCCCACAAACATGCACACAAGACATAAGCACATAAACGTCAGACAATCACTCCCTCACCCTCCACACCCAAGGCGCTTTCTGATCCCTCTCTCCATGTGTCAGAGAAATGTTTCTTTTTCGAGTTTGACCTTTTAACAACTCCTTCCCCAGTGACACCGCTAAAGTCCATCACAAAGTCCATCCCTTCTACCTCCAAGACTTCCCCTACCCCACTGCCAGCACCCATGTGCCTCCCCCTGCCAAAAAGAAGACCACCCCTCCCAAAAAGATCCGACCCCCTCCCATGCCAAAGCTTAAACCCCCCCTCCCAAGCCCAAACCTCCCTCCCCCACCGCCCCCAAGGATCCCTGAGGTACCTCCTGCCCCCTTGATGCCCCTAACTGTTGATGCTATATGAGAGTCAGGAGTCAAGTTAGGGCACCATTTTGTGCCGTTGGGGCAAATTATATACATATAGACTGGCCAATGGCCTTGGACTTCTATCCTTTTCGACAGAAAATAACATACTATAACCAACCAGTTTTTTGCTTTCTGGTTACATCTTTGTCCTGCATTTCCTTTCCTAGGTTTGAGTTGTTCTTGCTGACATTGGTTGTGTGGCAGTATTTGTGTGTGTGTGCTGCTTGATGCTTCCAGCATTGTCTGTGCAGTTTGTGAGGTTGTGTGCAGTGCTTTTATCCCACAGGGAAAGGGTGTGTTTTGTGTGATACATATGTGTATGCAGCTTAAATGTTGTTGTCATGGTGGTGTGTTGTGTTAGTGTTGATTTGTGTTTGTTGAGGTGTTATGTGGCTTTGTGTGTTTAGACTGTTTCAGTCTGCGTGTAATGTGAATGGCATAATAGGTTTGATGTACTGTGTGTTTGTGATGTGTATGTTGATTGCTAGGTTGTACAATGGTGTAATTGTGTGTGTTTCATCACAGATGGTTGTATATTGTGTTGTATATGTGTGGAGTCCCTGGCCAGTGTCAACTGTGAGTGTTTGACATGTGTTTCTATTTGTGCGGTTGTGACGTTGTTTTTATAAGTTCATATGTTGTATGTGAATTTGTGATGCCGGGCCTCTGCTGTGTTGCCGTACGTAACTGTGTGTTATTGAGCTCTGGTGTGTGTGTGTGCTGGCTTCAGTGTGCATTCTATGTATGTGTGGGTTTATTTTTTGCTGTATTCGAGTGTGTGTGTCACTGTACTATTACATGTGAGTATAGCCCTCAAACCCCCCCCCTAAGGTATGTTATGTAACAGTTGTAATTTATACATTTTACAAATGTAACAGGTGAGTATGTGTACTTACGGTTGTTGTCTTCCTCGTCGGCGATGATTCTGTTGTCTTTCAGCGAGCAGGAGCTGCAGGATCATGTCTAGTTGTGGTTCCATGGAGGCTTGAGATGAGTATGGCTTCCTGTAGGTGAGTGTCTCCTTTTGTATGGTTCATTTCTGCCTGGTGTTTTGTGGTGGTCCGACCACAGCAGAAATCTGTGCTACCTTGTAATGAGTCCGGTGGAAACCTGGTCTCCGCTGGACTGGTGTTGGCACCAACCACCCGCGGTGGTCGGACTGCACTGGTGGTTCCGGCGTTACTTTGGTGGGAATCTGTATGCATCACAGCCAATGTCAAAAATTGGCACACTTCTCTGTCAGCCTGTTGGCGGTCGGACCACCACCACCAACATGGCAGTCCTCACACCGCCAAACTCGTAATGAGGTCCATTATGTACAAGTCCATTAAAATAGAAAATAAACGCCTTTCTTAATCTGGCTGCTGGTTAAATAGCAGAAATAATGTACTATATTCCTGGCAACATGGCAAATAGTAAAGAAATTTCAATAAATACCTGGCTGGTGGCAAAACAGCAGAAATGGTGCACTGTTTGTATTTGGCAGTGCAAATAGAAAAATGACTCTTTACTCATGAGGTTGCTGATTAAATAGCAGACAGTATGCCTATCTCGGCCAGTAGTCATGCAAGTAGCAGAGAAACTTCACTATTTACCTGACCGCTGTCTTAACAGCTTGAATTTTGCATCATTATGCCTTATGCAGATTTCAAAAGGTACTTACCATTAGTTAGAACTGCAATCAAAAAATTAACACAATTGATATCCATTTCCATATTCACGTTAAGATACTGATGTATTTATATTTCTTTGCAAAAAGTGGTAGCAAATTGCAACAGGCTTTTGTGAATTAAATCTTTTTGCACAGTAGCCAACTCATTATTCGGTCAGTTCACAAAAAACTGAATTGTAGGGGGTTAGAAAAAGACCTGTCTAATTACTATTCTTTAGGCAGGTAGTAATTTGCGACCCTCTGTAATTGACTGTAGTGACAGGGATGGTGGTCTGCAAGGGGCAGTACACTACCATCTCCATGCTGTATTCCAAAACGGAAAGCTTTTTTTTTTTTAAAACAGCCTATGTTTCTTCAAAGAACCAGTGCTGCTTTAAAAAATTGTTTTGCATTTTTGAAAACATCAGGTGGAGAAGGCAGTCCTTTGGACCATTGTCTTCTCCCCCATGAGACACCCAACATGACTCCCAAAGAGAAAGGAGTCCTAAGGAGATCCCTTCACCTTTGCAAATTAGTTACCACCCCAACACAGGGGTTAGTAGTCATCAATAGTTTGTAACCTCAATTCTTTACTGAATCAGAAATTTAACAACCCCTTCCTATTTGCAGTTTGGCAACAACTGCAGGAGTACTTTTGCAAGTTGAAAATTGTTTCCAACTTGTAAAAGGGCTTTTGTACATAATGATAAATATTTTTGTGGTCACAAACCTTGTGAATTTGCAACATGAGACCCTTACCTTACCTGGCTTAAAAGTACTAGCTCATAGGTCTAAAGGGCTAAAGGTCCATTATGTCTGGATGCTTCCAAGTCACAACGGCAGTAGCCGCCTACAGCCAGGCAGAAGACAAAGTTCCGCCCACCATATTATGACACCACAATCCACCACCTTTTCCGGGGTGGTACCAATGCCATCAAAAACCTGGCAGTATTTGTGGCCTAGAATCCTTTCCACCATGAGTAGGTGCTACTAAAACTGGGCCCATGGACTGCTTAGCTGGGTCCTTGATACCCTGGCCATACATACTGGATGGGAGGGAGGGGTAGGGAAGAGGTCAATCTGGTAAAGAAAACGTTTTTTAGGGACATTGGGGCAGGAAGAGGGAGGAGTAATGGGAGTGGTTGTTGGAGGTGTTGCTGGATTTGGGTGCAGATGCATGGGTTGTATGTTGTTGTGAGGTGGATGGCTGTTGGGTGTCTGAGTGCTTGCGTTTGTGTGCTTTAGGAGGGGGGACAGACACGGTGGGCGAGGACACAGGGGACGAGTGCATGGATGTTGTGGAGGTGTCTGCCAGTGAGTTGTGTGTTCTGCTTGGTATGGTGATGATGCAGGCAGTGGATGATGATGTAGTGCATGCAGGTGTGAGTGTGGACGTAACTGGGTGGGAGGTAGAAAGGAGGAGGGGGAGACAGTGGGAATAGTGGATGTTGTTGTGTCTGCAACTGGATGGTGTTTGTGAGTGCCTGTGGGATGAAGTGTGGCGCTTGTGATACCTGCAACACTCTTGGGTATTGTCTTGTGTGCATGCTCATCTGGCTGTGTACTTGGGATGGTTTGGGGTTGAGGAGAATGGGACTGGGAAGTGGAAGTTGGAGGGGGGACAGTTGAAACAGGAACAATGGCTGTCATCAGAGAGGAAGCCGGAACCTAGATTGATCGCTGTTGCCGCCAATACATTGTGAATGCCCTCCAGGAATGCATTAGATTGCTGCATCTGGGCTGCCAGTCCCTGGACGGTATTCATAATGGTTGACTGCCCTACAGAGATGGATCTCTGGAGATCAATAGCCTCCTCACTTAGGGCAGGAGGACTCACTAGGGCAAGGCCTGAGGTGCATGGGGCGAAGGAGATACCCACCCTTCTGGGTGAGCAGGCATGGGCAACTCGCTGAGGGGCTGCTGGGAGGGCAGTGCTGGTACGGGGGATGGTGGCTGTACCTGTAGCTGGGGTGGTCACAGAGGTGTCCGCCACCACCAGGGAGCTCACATTAGAGGAGGTATCTGAGTCTGTTGTCCCCTCCAGTCTCTGCCGTGGTGCTCCCCTTGCCCTCCATCCCACTGGTTCCCTCAGAGTCGGTGGACTCTGCCTCGGGGTCCTCTGGGATGTAGCTCCCTCTGTCGCTGGTGCCTCTGCTCCACCAGATGATGCTAATGCACATAAGGACAGGATGACAAAACAAGAAAGGGGGGGGAGAGACAAAGGATACACTTGGTCAATGACTGCACCAACACCACCGTTGGTGGACACAGCACCCACACACACAGGGAACAGGCCTGTGCACTATGCATTGCACTACAAGTGATAGTGCTAGCCACCAAGGCATGAGGAGGAGCACACACCACCAACTGCAGCACACCTTGGACCCACGCAACCCTGACCAGTAGTGGATGCTAACAAGCTAGGTTGTCAGTATTTCCCCTTCAGACCCTTAGTCACCAGAAGACCCGTGCTGCTATGTCTGGCTTGGCCTAGGGGCACCTACTGACATACAACCACCACCCGGATACCATCCCACCAGCCGTAAGTTGTAATGATAGCCGCTGTACTCATCCCCTTGTGGCTGCTGTGATGCCCTCAAGCACCCATCCATCTCTGGATAGGCCACCGCCAGTATGTGGGCCATGGGGGTGGGGTCCGATGGGCACCCTTTCCTTGTTGGGAGGCCATCCCCTGCTGGGCCTCTGCGGTCTTCCGTGCCAGCATCTCAAGTCCTCCCCGTTTCAGACAGTGGGTGCTCCGCCTGCCATAGACCCCAAGGGTCCGCACCTCCTTGGCGATGGCACGCCATATACCCTTCTTTTGATGGGCGCTGACCTGCAGAGGCAATACAGACAGGAGAACACCTTTAGACAAACAGTCCAGCCAATAACACAAATGGCCCACCATACCCGTTTCCATCACCATTGGCACACACATAGCCCAGCACACAACATCCACCCCCCTTACCCGATGCCTTCACACACAACTCCATGCATTCATGCCACATGGATCTTGCCCACAGTGTACTCACCTGTTGGTCTGGAGGCCCATACAGTAGTCGGTACTGGGGTAGGACCCCATCCACCAGTCTCTCCAACTCCTCAGAAGTGAAAGCTGGGGCTCTTTCCCCAGTCACACAGGCCATGGTAGGTTCCAGACACAGGTCACAGCAGCACATGCAGTGTAGGTCCTCTCCGATGGAAGGTCAGGAAACAAGTGAGGAATCAGATAGAAAATGGTGGTTACGTCCGCGGAGGTGCATAGATCACCATTTGCCACTGTACCCCTTAGGGCCCAATTATAACCAATGAGGACTTGCACGGCGGTTCCCGACCGCCTACCGCCACGGCGCACAACATCAGTGGCATTATCCCACTTCCACCTGTCCCTCCACACAGGACAGGCATACACCATATCAGGGTGGGGGACAAGCCTATGGAATAATGCTGCGTCATAAGATAAATATGCACATACTTGACAAATTGCACTGTCCCATTACATGTTTACAGATTGCGGACTACTGTTGTGGGTTCATTGTTCAGTTTGTGACAGCCTCCTCACTCTTTTGTCCCTTAGATACCTACCACTGCGAATGGATAGGAGATGGAGACATACCCCCGTGTACAGACCCCTGGTGGACTAGGCTACACCATAGGACAAGCACATTACCCTCACCTATAGACTGGACAGGGCCACAATAACAGAGCGGTGTGCCCAATTGGAGCCTGACCTGATATCTACTATCAGTCAGCCCACTGGGATTCCCCCTCTTGTGCAAGTGCTATCTGTTTTCCATTTCCTGGCAACTGGTTCTTTCCAAGTGACAGTGGGCTTGGCAGCAGGAATGTCACAGCCAATGTTCTCAATAGTGCTGACAAGAGTGTTGTTGCCCTGATAAAACACATGCTTCATTGCATTCCTCCAGGTGAGGATTTGTCCACTGTGAAGGCCGGGTTTTATGCAATGGGACATATCCCCAATATAATAGGTGCGATTGACAGAACACATATTGTGTTTGTCGCCCCCGGCAGAATGAACAGGTGTTCATGAATCGTAAGAGTTTCCACTCCATGAATGTGCAGATGGCGTGCTTGGCGGACCAGTACATCTCCCACGTCAATGCTAAGTATCCAGGGTCAGTGCATGATGCTTTTGTCCTGAGGAATAGCAGCATCCCAAATGTGATGGCCCAACTACAGAGGCATGGGGTGTGGCTCATAGGTAAGCCTTAGTTCCCACCCAGTATACGTTGGTGTATGCCTATGGTGTTTGCCATATAGGATAGTGTGTGGCTAAATGTTGTCCCTCAATATTTGCAGGTGACTCTGGTTGCCCAAACCTATCATGGCTGCTGACTTCTGTGAGGAATGCCAGGTCAAGGGCAGAAGAAAGTTATAATGTGGCACATAGGTGAACCAGAAGGATCATTGAAAGGACCTTTGGCTTCCTAAAGGCCAGGTTCCGGGGCCTCCATCTGACAGGAGGATCCCTGTGCTACTCACCAAAGAAGGTCTGCTAGATAGTCGTGGCATGCTGCATGTTGCACAACCTGGCCCTCAGACGCCATGTACCTTTTCTGCAGGAGGTGGAGAGTGGAGATGCCCCTGTGGCAGCAGTGGACCCTGTGAACAGTGAGGATGAGGAGGCAGAGGATGAGGATGCAAACAACAGAACGTCTGTGATCCGTCAGTACTTCCAATGACACAGAGGTAAGACAGTGAAACTTTACATTTTAATTACTTTGGTTGTATTGTGTGTGGCATTGGCATTCTGGTATTACCCACTTCTATGCCCACTTACTGTTACCTCTGGTATTCATTTTGCAGATGCTGGTGATTTGACAAATACTCTTGGTGTGATCACAACAGCCAGCTACAGGTCACTGATTCCATGCTCATTCTATTTACAGTTCATTTGCAATGGTTGTAGCTGTTTCAGTCAATACATATTTGAAATACATGACATACTCGAAATCGATTTATGTCAAAGGGTGTTTATTGTAGTACTAATATATCGAGGGGGAAGTGCAATGGGATGGGGTGATGATGGAGGAAAGTCCAGGGTATTGTTACAGTCTGTTCGTAGCACAGGTGAATTGTCCAAGGGGACAGAGGAAGGGGAGCAATGGCAGTTCAAGGTGGACAGGGTGACTGAGTGGGACACAAGGGAGACAATCAGGAGAGTCTCATTTCCTGGCGGTGGTCTTGGCAAGTGTCTCTGGCTTCTGTCTGGATCGCAGGGAACATTTGCGGGGTGGTTCACCTTCTGCAGGGGGAGGGGTGCTGGGGGCCTGTGGGTCCTGTGGCGAGTCCTTCTTCCCACTAGCAGCAGCAGAAGTGGAAGGCTGTTCAGATGGCTGGCTAGTGGCAAGGGCCCGCTGGTGTGACACTGCTTCCCTCATAATGTTGGCTTTGTCTGCCAGCACCCCTGCTATGGAGATCAAGGTGTTGTTGGTGGCCTGCAAGTCCTCCCTGATCCCCTGATACTCTCCCTCCAGCAGCCACCTGTTCTCCTGCATGTTGTCTAGGATCTGGTCCATTGTGTCCTGGGAATGTTGATGGGCTCCCAGGATCTCAGAGAGCGCCTCCTGGAGAGTCAGTTCCCTGGTCCTGTCCTCCCCCTGGCGCACCGTAATCCTCCCAGTTTCCCTGTTGGCCTGTGCTTCTGTCCCCTGAACCGTGTGCCCACTGCCACTGACCCCAGGTCCTTGATTGTCTTGTGTGCGAGGTGTGGCATGGGGTCCCTGTACAGGTGGGCACACTGCTGATTGCATGTCCTGGGGACTGAGGTTTGGGTACTATGGTGGTGTTTCCTGATGGGGGAGGCTCTGTGGTGGTCTGTGACTGGGCCTAGGTAACAGGCTGTCCAGTGGTCCCTGATGGGCCAGGTAGATCGTCCAGATCCTGAAGACCAGAGTTACTGTCATCACTGTGGTTCTCTTCTGTTGGGGGACTGGATAGTGCTGGTGCCTCCTCTCCAGTGACATTGGCAAGGGTACCTGTGGGGATGTAAATGATGTATTATGGTTCATGTGTTTGACATATTGTACATCCCTGGATTCCCCTCTATGGTTGGTGTTGCCCTGCCAGCTTTTGCTTGTGTATGTTGGTGTATGGTGGGATTGTTAGTTTCCTTATGCTGTGCATGCTTTAGTGGTGAGTGTCCATGCAGGGCTGGGAGGGGTGTCCATCCATTGTTATAGCATGCAGGGAATGGCATTGGGATTAGTGAGATGTGATGGTGGAGTGTGTGGGATGGAGTGGAGTAATGGGAGTGAGGGTGAGGGTATTTGATGACATTCAGGTATGGGGGTGATAATGGATGTAAGTTGACTTACCAGAGTCCAGTCCTTCTCCGACTCCGGCCAGGCCCTCAGAATACAGTATTGCCAAGATTTGCTTCTCCCATGCTATGAGTGGTGGGGGAGGAGGTGGGGGTCCACTGCCAGTCCTCTGTATAGTGAGCGGGTGTCTTGATGCAATGGAACGTTCCTTCCCCGTAGGTCGTTCCACCTCTTCCTGATGTCATCCCTTGTTCTTGGTTGCTGTCCCATGGCGTTGACCTTGTCCATGATTCTCCGCCAAAGCTCCATCTTTCTGGCTATTGTTATTTGCTGCACCTGTGCTCCAAATAGCTGTGGCTCTACCCTGAAAATGTCCTCCACCATGACCCTTAACTCCTCCTCAGTGAAACAGGGGTGCCTTTGTGGTGCCATGGGTGTGATGTGATGTGTGTTGGTGAGGGTGTGTTGGGTAATGTGTTGGGGTATGTGAAGTGGGGTGCGTGAGGGATGTATGGGTGTATGTGGTGTGTGTGTCTGGTTGTCACATCGGTCTTGTTGTCAGTCTGGTGGCGCTTATTGGTATTCATGAAGGGTTGTGTGTTCTGTGGGTGTGTGTTTTATAGTGGTGTGGGAGTGTGGGTATGGTATGTGTATGGGTGTCAAGTGTGTGTTGTTTGAATTGTCCAATGGGGTGTTGTTTTGTCTGTGGGTGTCCACTGTGAGTGCAGCGGTATGTACCGCCAATGGATTACCTCCATTGAATGTCCGCCGTGGTGAATTGTGGGTCATAATGTGATGGGTGTTGTTCTGTTGACGTAACGGTGTGGATTTTGATACCGCCACTTTATCACTGACCTTTGGTCTGGTGGATTTGTGTATGTGGTTGTGTTCTGTCAGATTGGTGTGTGTGTGTCATAATATGGTGAACGGATATCCACCGCTGTGGTGGTAAGTTGACGGCCGTCAGCGTGGCGGTGAGTGGGATTTACCGCCAGAGTCATAATGAGGGCCAGTGTCTGCTGTTTCATGCTGCACAGATGCTCATACCCCTTTGTTTACCTGTAGAGGTGGCTAATGATAAAGATGATTAGAACCTTTGCAAGTCTAGCAGCTACGTACTTGCTCTTTCTCACAAAGCCAAGGGAATGTACCGGGCCAGTCATAAGATTACCAAATGAATCCATGTTATCAGAATACCTCTTGTTCGGCAGCAAATGAGTGCATTCTGGAATTGTCAGTTCTGATTCAGTTCAATTAAATAAATCAGACTAAAACAACCGAAACAATGATTTCTAAAAGCAAAAGTCAGAACTAAAAATGTTGTAAGCCAGTGACATGGTGCCACATGATATTTAGGGTGATCTTATTAAAATAGAAACAATTGCATAGGGCCACTTAAGAAGTCACCATCACAATACAATTGAGAGGCTTCATTCCAAACTTATGACAAAAGGAAGAAAAATACTGGGCCTGATTTAAAGTTTGGTGATGAATTAGATTTGAGGACAACACCTCCACCATCCCAAGGGACCTCCTTCAGCCAAACTTAGTTATCCGCTGGCCCTGCAGACAACTCTCTGCATTGACAGTAACTGCTTTGATAGCAGTTCCCGTCAAGGAAATGTTTGTTTGACAGTACCATAAGGCTTGAGGGGATGCCAGCTGACAAAACATTTCCAAAGCCTTCAACTTTTCAAAAATAATTTTCTAAAGTAGAAATTTGTTTTTGAAAAATAAAAACCTAATGACCCTCACATGCTTACACTTTTCTCCCAGAGACTTGGGGTCACTATTTCTTTCCTGCCTCTTACAGCCAGGTTTTGCCACACATAGGGTAAATAGTGTAAAGTCCTTGCATCGACAACCTCTGCTCCCTCGGAGGAAGTATTCTGTCAATGCAGCCAACCATTGATGGAATGGAAATATAATAAATTGAACTGAATGGCATTAGAATATGAATGAATATTCCAAATAAAGCAGAGAAAGACATATAAACATCAAAAACACAAAAGAAACTTACAGAGATATTTTATTCTCTGATGTTTTCAAATATTGTAAGAAATAAATCACTGAATAAACAGAGACATGTTGTTTCCTCCATTCTTATGCCCTACAGATCATTTCACAGTTCCACATTTATACTCATGATCCAGTGCGGGATGTGGATCCACTGATAAGGTTTTAAAACTGTTTTGGAGTTAATTTTTTTCAAATGCTGTTTTCTGGCTGCAGCTCAGACACAATCCTTGTACTGGGTGATGCAATAGTGCTGGCTCCAAGTAGGAGTATTCCAAACAAGGACATAATGAACAGTGAGGTCTCAGCACCTGGCTGTCATCAGCCTTCCTGAGCAGTCATCAGGTACAGTCAAAGGGCAGGCCCAGCTTAGGCATTTTATTACCTTTAACAAAAGAGACCTTAGACCTACCCCTCACTCCTACCAACTGCCTTATATCATCACTCATGGGGAACTGATCAGCAGCCTTTTGCTAACAAGAACCTTACAGAATTTCTGTGGGTAACCTTTTTTCCATATATCTTCACTTCAGTTCTAGTCCTCTACCCTTTGGGACGCAGCCAATACACTTCCACTGACTAGGGAAGCTGTATCTATTCTCCATTATGTGTCATGCTAAAGAAGGGGCCCTCAAAAAAGACATCCCACTGGTCCCAGCACTTAGGCTTTCACCACACATGGAAGCTTATTATAACACACTTGCTGCATATCCACTGCATGTACAGGTACATGGGATGTCGGCACAATGGTCAGTATGTCACCCACACTACTCTACACTCTGTGCCTCTTTGCTGACCTTCCAAACACTTCTGTGACATGTATATCTCCACCACCCTTCATCTAGCCCTCAGATTTTTGCAGACCACTCGCTTGGGCCTGAAGCTATTAATGCTGGCCACAGTTCACAGTGCTATCACGGCTGGAAATCAGAGCCCTTTGTTACACTTCACAGCTAGAAATCAGAGCTCTTTGTTACCCAGAATCCCTCTGTTGGCCATTTAAGATGATTTATCTGTAGCCTACATCACCACCTCTACTGCTCATCAGAGCCTTCTTATGATACTGAGCTCCCCTTTGTTGACTGCCATAGCCCTTTGACCCCTCCCCCTTGTTAGCCATTAACCTTTTGCAAACTTCAGCCATCTGAGTTTCTCAAACCCTTTGTGCCATACTTCACAGGGTCCACAGAACTCTAGACCGAGCTGTACCATGTTGTCCTGGCACTCCTAGGTCTGGCAATCCTAGTCTCCCTAGTTTCTGTCATCCTGATTCTCCTTGACCTGGTCCCAGGCCTCCTGGTCCAACCTGGTACTGCATCCACTGGTCCTCGTCCTCCTTATTAGGTCCTCTTAGCATGATCATTTTTGTCATATTCTGGTCCCACTGGTAATAATGGCACTTGTTGTCCTTGCCCCCTTTATACTCATCAGCCTGCTTCACATACCCCAGTTTATGGTCCTCTTGCTTTACTTGGTACATCAGTTTCTTGACCCCTTGGTTCTGGCCCCTCTGGTCCTCCTAGCCCTGTTCCCAGCCCTCCTTACTTTGATCATTCTGGGCCACCTGTTGTTCCCCACACCTGGTCCCTAGTTCTAATGGCCCAACTCTAACTGCTCCTAATCTGACTAGTTCTTCTGGCTCTCCTCCATCTTGTCATGATACTCTTGTCCCTGGTCCTCCTGTTCCCTGTCATACTGGTTCAGCACCTACTTGTCTACTTAGTCCTGATCCTCCTTGTACTAGTCATCCTCTTCTTAGCCAGCTGGTTTAGTCATCTTGAACCTCCTCATCCTAGCCCTCCTTGTCCTGGGATGCAGGTCCTGATACTTCTGGAATTCTGTGGCTTAATCTTCCTTTCCCCCTTGGTTGTGGTCACACTAGTCCTCCTTGGCCTCACCCTTTTAGCTCTCGTCCTGTTGCCTCAGGTTGCTTGATTCTCCAGGTCCTGGTCTTCAAGTCTTCTTTACTCACAGTCTGATGTGCCTAACACTGGGGTTCCTATTCATGGTCCAGGCAGTCCATGTTCTATTCCTGGTGTTGTGCCCTCTAGACTTGATCCTCATAGTCCCCCTTGTTTGGGTCTTTGTATGCCTGGTCATCTAAGTCCTCCTTGTCGTTCCAGACCCTCTTCTCTTAGCTCTTCCTGTTCCTTCCTGGTCTTACTGACCCTCAACCCCTCAACCTAGTACTCCTGATCCTCCTTACCCTGTTCATCTGATTCCTAGTACAACAGCTCCTGGTTCCTCTGTTTACCTCAGTCCACCTGGCCTCTCGTGTTCTGGCCTTCCAAAGCCTCGTGCTTTTAGTCCTTGTCCTCCTGGTTAGGTTTGACCTGGTTGTCCTGGACATGTGCCTTATCCCCATGGTGCATCTGGCACTGCACCCATTGGTCTGGACCCTCTTGGTCCTGGTTCTCTTTATTTTGTTCCATCTGAGCCTCGTCATTTTAGTCCTGGTTCTTCTGGCCATCTACATCCAGCCCCCAAGTTCTTCTAGGCTTTACGTGTTCTGGTGCTCTAGGTCTTCATAACCCTGACCCTGCTACACCTGGAATTTCTGCTCCACTTGGAACTCTAGGCATTGGTCCTAAAGGCTCTGGCACTTCTAGGCTTGTTTCTGGTACTCTGATCTCTGGTCCTCCTGGTATCCTTGGTAGTGGCCCCCTCATCTTCTTCGCTTATTCTCGTCCCCTGGTCCTACAGGTCATAATTTCCATGCTCCTAATCTTGCTAGTCTTCCTGGATCTGGTTCTGATCCTCCTGGCCCTTGTCCTCCTGCTCCTTGTTCTCGTTGTCCAAACCCAACTGGCAGCCGTCCTTCTTGTTCTGGTCCTTATGGTCATGGCTATACTGTTTCTCATCATCCTGGCCATCTTGTTCCTAGACTAGCTGCTTCGTTCTCCTGACTGGTGTCATTCTGGTCCTGAGGTCCCTGGTCCTGATCCTTCTATTCCTCTTCACACTGGTTCTCTTGGTGCTGATACTTTCTGGTCCTCTTGACCCTAGCCACTTCATTCTGGATCTCCTCACTGTGAACCTCTGCTCCCTGGTATCACAGGTCATGATCTTCTTGGCCCATCTAGATGTTCATGTCCTGGCCTTCTTTGTCCTCCTGGTGAGCTTTGTCCTGGTCCTCCTAGATAGGTTCTCCATTGTCTTCAACCTGCTGGGACTGCAGTCGCTGGTCCAGGCCCTCTTTATCCAGGTTCTCCTGTTAAGATCCTCTTGAGCCTGGTCCTTTTCACCCTAGTCTTCCTTGCCACCAGTGTCTAGTTCCTTTGGTGTTCCAGACTCTAGATGGTCTTCTTACATCTGATCCTCCTCACCCTGGTCCAGCTTCCCGACATGATTGCTCTGCCCCATCTGGTAATTTCAGCGTTAGTTCCCTAGTCTTGATATTCGTTGCCCTCTTGACCCTGTTTGTAGCCCTCATAATCATTATACTTTTAGTTCACCAAGTCCTCTCTGCTCTGGTGTTTTGGGTACACTTGGTACTGGTAACTTGGTCTTCCAAGTCCTCCTCCTGCTTATGTTGGTCTCTTGTTCCTACTGGTCATCTCCCATCTGGTTTTCAGGCCATAGTACTCTTCAGTCTGGTCCTGGTCCTTCTGGCACTAGAAAACATTCTCCTTGAACTCATGATTCTGCAATAACTTGTCTTGGCCCACCACAGATCATCCTAGTCATTCCTAGTTCTGATGTTTCTTGACCTCTGTTTCATGCTAGTTTTAGAACTTCCCAGCCCTGTAGTTCCTAGTACAGGTTTGTCTGGTCATATTTCCTATGTACTCTTGCGCCTAGCCCTCTCATTTATGATGGTCCTGTTTCACAAGCTTCCAGTCCTAGACCTGTTCATCCATATCACACTAAATCTAATTCATCAGTTTTACTGGCCCTGCTCTCCTAGTTTATCTAATTCCTTGGTTTATCCAATTCCTGTTCCTAATCTTTCTCCTCCTGGTCCCCCTGGTCTATTCAGTCCTGGTATTAGTTCTGGTACTCCTTTGTCTGGTCCTCCTGTATCAGGGCTTCTGGTGCTGGTCGCGTTGACCAGTTCCCTTATCCCTCCTAGTCCCCCGGTCCTCCTGCCTCATCGTAGTGCTATGGGCCAGATGTACCAAACTATTTTGCATTCACAAAAGATGTGAATGCCAAATTCCACTGTTTGCGAATGCAAAATAGCCTTTCATTATGTATGAAAAGCATCGCAGTCCCATTTTAGGGAATCACAATTTTTAGCAATTCCCTAAAATTGTGACTCCAATTCCCTATGCACATGTATTAAGCATTTCCTAAAAACACATTGGGCGTTTAGGAAATGAAATTACTATGAACTCCCTTTGGTGGTAACCATGTGCAATATAAAAAAATGCATTCCAATGCATTTTTAAAAGTGCAATGTAACTCACACTTCACATGTGCACGATAACATTTTGGGGACCCTCAAAGGGGGTGTAATAGGCCTCAAGAAAAAGAAAGAAGGGCCACTCTGGTCAACACATGGCTTAAGAGGGAAACGTGCAGAAGTGTACAGTGTGCGAGACAAGTAGAGGCCTAAACCTGGGTACCATGTTAGAATGGAGTACAGGGACAGACAGGGGAATGGAGGGGAAGGCCAGGTGCAGGGCAAAGCAGTTACAGCCAGTCCTCGCATACCACAGATAATTTAGAAGGTCACACACACAAGGGCCTGAGCCTGACCACTTTCTGATACAAGTGTTAGGAGGAGGTGTAAATTATGGCAGACCTGAAAGGAAGACACAGGATGTTTGTGTGTGTCAAGGTTGGTAGAGTGAGGAGGACAGGCCATAAAACATCAAGTATGGAAATAGCGTAGATAGAATTCCAAGTGTGAGATCAAAAGACAGTGTGCTCATTAGGGGATGCATATGTATATTATATACGCCACATCTGCATTTTAGTGACAAGTAGTCAGATGCTTTTAGAGAATTATTGCTTGTGCGAAGGACGGATAAGATAACAAAATAGCCAGCTACTGTGCTAATTGGGAATATGATAAGAGATGAGAAGTTTTCTTTGTGGACCAAGACTATAAAAGATGCTGTTTGTAAGAGCTGAGTTGAGTGTGGTTTCAGTTTCAGAACTGAGCTGTACTTGCGTCCGTATTTTTATTTGGTATAAACATATACTATATTGCCATCAGAGTTGTATCACTTCTTTATTTCTTGAAATTTGATTACATGGGCCTTAGGCCCTCGGCACCCTAGGGTTTGCATTTCCTAATTTGTGATTCCTTAAAAAGGAATCACAAATTAGGAAATGCAAAAACATTTGCACCAATGAGCCTGAAGACCCATAGGAACAAATGGAGTTGCATTTCTTAATTTCGATTCCCTAATAGCGATTACGACTCTGTGGGAATTGTTATTATGGAATTGTTTTGTTCCTACATACCATTTTGCATTTCTTAAACAGCGATTTCTTAAAATTAGCTATTTGAGAAATGCAAAACATTACTTTGATACATCTGGCCCTATATTCCTCCTGATTTCCTAGTTTGCCTGTTTCACCTTGTTCTTGTCCATCTGACCCTGGATCTCTCTAACATCGTCTTCATAGTAATGGCCCTCCTGCGTCTAGTATTCCTATTCTGTGCAGCACTGGTGCTCCTAGTTTCCATGTTGCGGGTCACCCTGGGTCATGTAGTCATTGTCACCCTGGTTTAGTGTTCCTCCGAGTCTACCTTATGGACCTTCTGATCCTGGTCCCACTGGGCCTGGACTTCTTGCCATTTATATTCCTGATGATCTAGGATCTAGTCATCCTGACAGTCCTTGTCCTTTTCAGTCATAGGCTTCCTTGTCCTGGTACACTTGGTCCTGGCCCTTTGTTTCTCCTTGATCTGATCTCTGTGGGGACTACAAGTCAGATAATTCAAATGAAAAAGTCTGGACTAGAGCAGTTAGTTATGCATAGAACTTAACAGGGCTGGGATTATATCTGAACAGTGAGGAGAACACTCACAAATAATTCTCGGTTGGGTTCTAAAGATGATCCTGATCCTACTTTTCAAAGTGTGAGCCTTGACTCACAACAACTTGTTTCCACAAACCAGGGAGTGGGTCAGTTTCTTGGAATTACTGTTGATTTCCTTGATATTACAACAAACTGGCTGCTGCAATCTCAAATTGATGCAGTCTTCTATACCTTGCAAAACACGTATACATAGGGCCTGATTCTAACTATGGAGGACGGTGTTAAACCGTCCCAAAAGTGGCGGATATACCACCTACCGTATTACGAGTTCCATAGGATATAATGGACTCGTAATACGGTAGGTGGTATATCCGCCACTTTTGGGACGGTTTAACACCGTCCTCCAAAGTTAGAATCAGGCCCATAATGTTTTTACAAATTTAAAACTGCCTCAATTTGCAAACATGTGCCACTTGCTTAGCTTTCATTTTATTTCAGTGCCAGGGCCTAAGTTCTGTCCCACTTTGACCCTGAATGTGGAAAAGACACCATTTAATAAAGGAAGTCGCTTTTTATCTAACCGTCAGCCAAATAGAGCATAATTTCTACTACTGCCCCAGCTTCTGGAAAAATTGTGCATCATTTTGGCTATTTAGCCAGCTGCCAGCTAAATATCTCAGACTTCATTGTTTATCCAGCCGATGGTTAAATTGTAGAGATGATGTACTATTTGACCAATAACTGGACAAATAATGTGAAGAAGGTCTTTATGCAGCTGGGCTTGAAAGAAGGGACTCCAGGCAATAGTAGGGTAGCTACTGTCTTGTAATGAATATGCACATGTCCAAAGCATTTGAAAGTAAGTGTATATAAAAATGTACACTAGTATGTACAAAGGCAAGTGTATGAATTAAGCTAATTATTTACAGATTTTAAAAAACTGTAAAATCTACTTTGAAAACAAAATGTTTAATACCTAAATAAGTAATAAAGGAATCAAGACTTCCGTTCCAGGAGCTTCATATCTGCCACACCAATACTTTGTGCTGCAACCTAGGGGTATTTGGCTGTCTACAAAGAATAACAAGTATGGCTTTAACTCAGGTCACATACATGTTTTCTTCAGTTATGAGAAAACATCATTTTTAATGTTCATCTTCCGTTTAGCTATTTTTGAGGGATATGCTTATTTTAGGTACCATGTGGAAGGCATTGCCCTAGTTTTAGTTTTATTTTAAGGAGGATTGTGCTTGCTTAGTATTTCATACCTGACAACACAGCAGCAGTCAGCCAGCAGCAGCAAGCTGGGAATGCAGTGAGATAAGTGGTATGTGGGCCACAGAGACAGGAAGATTTACAGTAGGCAGTTTGTGCTTGGAGGAACAGTGCCTTTGAACACCTGCAGGGGATACATTGAATGAGACACAGTAATGGGGCTTCTGTGAAACAGGGAAGTCCAAGCACGACACAGGTAAGCAATGCAGCCTGGGAATTAACAAAATTAAATGGAGGAATGTCTATTCATGCAGCTGCTTGGGGCGTAAAAACACTTTTTCATATATTTTACCCAGCTGAGGGGGTTTCAGGCATAGCTGCGTATTGGTCCCAGGTCATCAGGGGCCCCTTCATCCACACTGAATTTTAGTCACTTGCCCAATGTATCTTGGGAATGGTAGTTCTCTTTTTATCATGCTAAGCTGTCTTTAAGTTTTTCGGCAAGCAGTGGCAAATGATACACGCTAATGCACCCTGTAACATGCATAGGTCTATTCCTGATGGGCCTAAGTAAAACAATATTTAGAAGATGTTAGGGAGCCCTGCCTCCAAATCAAGGTTTGGAAAAATGGTGCCCAATGTTACTGCATAAAAAACACCAATGAACACTGGTAACAGCAGAATATTAAACAGCAGTGACATTTATGAAAATGTCTGAATAGTGCAGGAAATAAAATTCAGCTCTAACTTGTTTGTTAAATTGTTTTCAGGTAGCATAATAAGCACATTTCTTTGACATTCTTACTTGAGACAAAGTAGCAGTGTACGGTTCTTGCAGAAACAATGATAATGCATGAATCTGTCTGCTAGCAGGAGTGATAACATTTTAAAATGTTTTTGACACACACAAGTAATTCCATTATGCCGCAAAGAGTGATTTTGTAAACATAATAAGGTCTACCACTTTGTTACAAGAAGGGAGAAAAGCACAATGCAAGATATTGGCAGTTCCACCAACTCCATCTTCATTTGATTTTCAGAGACAGGGTACTTCATCAGGAAGAAAATAGATGCTTCTAGAGATCAAAAACCAGCACTTAATATTTTCCACTTCATGCACTGCCCTTTCTACTAACTTGTAAGCCATAGTTAAAACCCTGATATCTTTGAGCATGATGATCTATGTCTGATGAGAGGTCTTCCCTCCTCCGTCTCTCTTCATCTACCACTTTGAGCACATTGCTAAATCTAGATGTTCGCAAGAGACTCATGCAGGGTCTGAATGGAGACCTGCTTAGAGTGTGTGGCTCTCTCTCTAGCCAGCTCCTATATCTACAAAAGTCGGAACTTAAATTCTAAGCCCATTCATATGACCCTTTTTGGTGATTAAGGGCAAACTGAGGACCCTAATTGGATAATTTGGGTCAGGTTACCTCTGCCCTGACAGTCTTCCTACTTTTACACCCAAACCAAACAATGAGTATACTCCTTCACCACTTGAGCCTCAGGTTAGCGAGACACGGCAGAGTAAGGGCCTGATTTGGATCTTGGTGGAGGGAAATACTCCTTCAAAAACAGGACACCTGTTATATCCTATGGTGATAGTAATATGGCAAATAGGATATCTGTTACATTTGTGATGGAGTATCCCCTCCACCAAGATTTAAATAAGGCCCTGACAGGCTGAATTAGATATGGGTGGACTGGGTTATTCTGTCACAAACTTGACAGATATCCTGTCCGCCATATTATGATTGCATTATATTCTATGGAAATTGTAGTACGGCGGATGGAATAACAGTCACATTCGTGACATAGTGACCCATATGCCAAGATCTAAATCAGGCCCTAAGGCTTATTTAGGGTGGTGATAAGCTTTAAGGATCATTGGTTGAGAAGTAGCGCTTAATTAATCAATGATCCACCAGTGCATTAGATTGGTTAAAGAAAAAGTATTTCATTTTACACATACAATGTAATACTAAATAGGGAAATTTGGTGGCAATAACAGCTTCCTTTAAATATACCTAGAAGTAGTAACCAATGTTTCACAGTAGACTTGCAATATCATGGTGTTCTGCCTACTGACTTTGACTGTAAGGTCTTCCAATTTACTCTGTGTCAATGTGACCTCAGTGCTAAATATCAGGCTAAAGAGGGTTGGAATCTAGGTCAACTACTCTTAGTTGTGTTCAGGTCCTTGGGAGTTTTTACTTTTAATTGCTGTGCTGTGAAGTGGCTTGCAGGTGCCTCATTATTCCAGCTGCCCTGTTATTTTTTTACAGTTCCTCAAAGCCACACCTATAACTACTTGCCTTAATGAACTTACAGATGGTCAATGCTGCAGTTAGGAATGGTTGGGTTTGTCAGCTTCCACGGTCCCAATCACCTCCACCTAAACTAGTGTAACAAGTGTTGAACACGATTGCAGAGAATTGCAAGGTTCTCTATGAAGATGAATGATTTTCATTTGTTTATAGATCTTTATTTCGGCACATATGGCCACACAAGCACATACAAGTTTAAAAATCAGAAGGTGCAAACTTACACAGGGTTAAAATTCAGTAAAAACAGTGAGCAAGTACATTTTAACACCCAATGTTAATAAATAATAGAATAAAGAAAATGTATATAGTAAACCCTAACTAAACACATTATAAAATAAAAAATAAACACCATCTTAATTCCCTGCTAAGAACACTCATGCCTTACTTTGCTATTTGTTTTAGTCACATATACCAAGGTAAGACGACATAATTGGGGGTTTTGATATCTAGTAATGTGACCCTTGCTGCCTCCTGAGCACCCCCTAGCCAAGCTTCTGGCCCTGTCAAGTTTATTGGTGAGGGTTACCTCTAAATTTCAATAAAAATAAATAAAAACCCAACGTTCTTAATACAACAGTGAAAGCTAAAAATATCCCTGCTCCACAGGGGATCTTCCCCCTCACAGTTTCGCAGCACCTGTTCCTCCCTTTACAGTCAGAAAAATGTCTGGACTGTAGTTGAATGTGTTGACTCAAGGCTAAAATCTTAGCTGACTTGTACCAGACACTGAGAAGGAAGCGACTCACTAAGTACACAATTGGCTCTGCTGTGTTTGTTCTGAATAGGCGTATTGCCACCTGATAGTACCCAACCCCCAAAGATGGACAAATGGGCCTAAGCCAACGCCGCCTTATTTCTTGATAACCAGGACATACAATAACAATATAGTTCACTGTCTCAGGAGCAGATTCATGGATCGGACATGAGGCAGGTATACTTCCTTTGCACCATAGGCTACAAACAGCATTCAGAGGAAGGCAGCCATATCCAAATCACAAATAAGGGCTTTTGGCCAGTGGGGGGGTTCCAGAGTCCAAAAAGACTTCAAACATCAGGGCTCATTTAACCCAGAAAACATTTCAATTAAGTGACCCTGATTGACCCTGGACTGTTGCTTCACCAGGATGTAGGGCCAGAATGTTGACTTCACAACCTGTTTGCCTGGTTTATGGATTCAATCAGGATTCTTCCAGAGTGCATCAAGCATCTGTACTTTTAGGGCATGATCCAGTCTTCTTAGATCACTTAAACAGTCTCTATATGAGACCAATTCAGGAGTAGACCAAATGCGGTCCCAGTAAAGAAGGGGTTTAAGCTGAACAAGATCAGACATCCAGTTAGTACCTAGGTAATAGTGCAGGCGGATAAGTGGTGTACTTACAGCTAGAGCTCTAAAAAAAATATTTTCAGATACCACTAAACTATGGCGGTCATTCTGACCCTGGCAGTTGAAAACCGCCAGGGCAGAGTGCCGCGGAAGCACCGCCAACAGGCTGGCGGTGCTTCATGGGCAATTCTGACGGTCAGAAAAGGGCGCCGGTTTACCCCTGCCCCAAAGAATCCTCCATGGCGGCGCTGCTCGCAGCACCGCCATGGGGATTCCGACCCCCTTCCCGCCATCCTGGATGGCGGGAACGGGTATCGTGGGGCCCCTGGGGGCCCCTGCACTGCCCATGCCACAGGCATGGGCTGTGCAGGGGCCCCCTAACAGGGCCCCATAATGATTTTCAGTGTCTGCCTAGCAGACACTGAAAATCGCGATGGGTGCCACTGCACCCGTCGCACCCCTTCAACTCCGCCGGCTCCATTCGGAGCCGGCTTCATTGTTGAAGGGGCTTTCCCGCTGGGCCGGCGGGCGGCCTTCTGGCGGTCGCCCGCCGGCCCAGCGGGAAAGTCAGAATGACCGCCGCGGTCATTTGACCGCGGTACGGTCTTCTGGCGGTTCCCGCCAGTATACCCCCAAATTTAAATGCCATAAATAGCAGCATTCAGGTCCGTGGCGCGGTAAGCCTCAAGAGCAGGTGACATTGATCGAGTGGACGTCGCTCTAAAGAATCACAAAATTGCATTTGACCTGTGCTACAACATGAGGGAACTCTTTAAAATTTGAGGGTCTCAGTTGAACTTATCCAACAGGGTGATTAGTAAATAAACAAAACACAACACCCTGTTGAGATTTTCATTACCCAACTTGACACACTTAGTTCTAGCGGGGCTCTTGCCAAATGCCATATATTTTGTTTTTGAATAGTTTATCTCTAATCCTCTTTCATCACAGAATAACCTAAACCTAGTCAACAGGTTTTGGAGCCCCATTGGAGATTTAGAACTTAGCAAAGAGCCTTCCGCAAGGAAAAGAACTGGGATTTTTCCTCCATTCAAGGTGGGAGAATCATTAACACACTACCCAAGGCACTCAGTTAAGTCATTCATATAAAGAGAGAAGAGCATGAGGTCCAGCACACAACCTTGGCCCATTCCATGACTAATAGGAATTCTGGACGTCAGTTCCCCGTGCTCCCCCAACGTACCTGAGCATAATTCCTGTAATGCAATCTAGCCAGTATCTCCCCAAGGTCACTAGGGATGCCCAGGATCCTCAATACCCTCCACAAGTTGTCACATGGGATCAAATAGAAGGCAGCTCGGAGATTGACAAAAGCTACATATATCTTCTGCTGTCTCAAGAGAACCTGCTTCCAGTATAAGACAGAACATCTAAATGCCTGGTCAGTGGTACTAATCTTTGTCCTAAATCCTGCCTGCAGACATGAAACTAGCTAGCCACATTAGCAATTTATCAAGCATTTTTCTCGCAAAAATGTTTGGGATATTATCCAATAAACTAATAGGTCGGTAATTGGCAGGGCAACTTGTGTCTCCTTTTTTTAAAACTGGGATGATTTCAGCCCCTTTTCAGGTGTCCGGCATCTTACCCCCACTAACTATGGTGCTTGATAAAGTATTTATATACCAGGCCCACAGTTGAGGTTCCGACTTATAAAAGTCCTCTGGGATACAGTCCAGGCCGGGGGCTTTCAAGTGCTTCAGACTATCTCTTGCAAGCTAAAAAAGAGTGAGGAATTTGCACCAGGCGGCAGGCTAATATTACCAGTGTGTGTCTCCTCCCCCCTCCTTGCCAAGGAGTTCTCATGATTATTACTCACAGAATATAAGGCACCGAAATTATCCTCGCACTTATCAGGTGGGATATGAGAACACCGGTGATTACCATGTTCTCTACCCCCAGCCGCAACTAGTGACCATAGGGTGCGATTATCTCTCAATCTGAGAGAATGTAGTACTTCTTTCAATTTATTCTCATCCCATTTTTTCTTCACCGCTTTCAGTTCCCTTTTGTATCTAATGCGGGCATGTTTAATATCATCCTGTTTGCACTCCCTCATGGCTGTCTTTAGCAATCGTTTAGCATGCTTACAGTCCTGGGTAAACCATTTAGGAGATTTCCCAACCAACCTGGGTCTGCCCTGACAGTCCCTGTAAAAGACAACTTGCATTTAGTATTGTACCAGTAACTGATGACCTTACAAAAGAAAATGCTATTTTCAACATCAATAGGCTGAGAGAGAATGTGATGGGGTACCTGGTGCAAAGTGTAGCCAATTGCCCTGTCACACCTATCTCCCCTCACCTATCTCAACCGTATAGAGGTAACATTTATTGTGAGGTGGAGGACACTGGACATCAGGCACCAACAACCACCAGATGTCAGGCATACAAGCAGAAACCACAAAGATAGGCCTGCAGGGGAATTCAAGAAAAGGCAGAATTAAAGAAGCCCTGGTGAAACATTGGTTCTCTGGACTGGAAAGGCAAAAGTGGTGATCCTAATGGAACAGTGAAATACATGGAGATTTTTACTCCCAGTAAAAACTGGTCTGCACAAGCATGCTCGATTCTTGACTTGTAACTGTATGGTACTGGATTTATATGTCCCAATAAATCTTCCAGTACTGTGCAACTCCTAATTGGGCGGTTAGGGCCTGATGTAGATACTGGCTGACAGTTACTGCATCACAAAGGTGATGGATTACCCGTCCACTGAAATCTAAATCCCATTGAATATAATGGAATTTAGATTTCAACGGATGGGATATCAGTGATAGTTGTGACGGAGTAGCCTGTCAGTCAAAGTCTAAATCAGGCCTAGAGTCTTTTAGGTGTGCGTCAGCAGATTTTGCACCACTGTAATAATCAAGGTCCATATTTATAGGAAAATGACGGAGTGCAAAGCTGTGCCAAAATTGGCAGAGCCCCGCTCCGTCATTTGTACAATGAAGGGATGCGCCGTATTTAATTAAATATGGGACACCCCTGTATTGTCCCATGTGCTGGCGCTAAATTTAGCATTGTGCAAGAATGTCTGCATTGAGGGATGTGATTGTATACGTGCAGGAAGGTGTCCCTTCCTGCACATAAACAATCACTAATGGCGATTTGGCACTTCTGTGTGTGCTGCATTCTGTAGCACACACAGAAGTGCCAAAGCGTCATTTTCAAATGATTGTTTATGTGCAAGGAGGGACACCTTCCCACACATAAACAATCATGTCTGGCATTTTGCTCTTGTTATGCATGCTGCATCATGCAGCAAACATAGAAAAAGTAAAAAACGAGGAGGAATAAAAGTATTCTTCCTCACGCCTTGCCTGGGGTGGTATTAGATTTTGGCACTGCCTCCTGTTTACGAAAACCCGTAAATCTGAGGCAGTGTCAAAAAGCAATGGCTCTTGCTGTGGAACGCCCACAGCAACACCCATTGCACGCCCCTTCCATGCAAAAGGCTGCGTGTGAAGGGGTCGTATTTACAAGGTGGAGTTTAGCCACAAAAAGTGGCTTAACACCACCTTGTAATTTTGAAGCAGGGCATAGCGCAACCAGAGTGTCACAAAAAGTGACACTCCAGTGGCGCTAGGGGCTCATAAATATGTCCCCAAATGTCTCATAGTCAACTCAGTGATACTCAGTTTGCCAGTTTCGGAAGGATGAAAGGCTGCGATGCCCCTGCTGAGATTAAAACTGTACACTGCAGATTATATGCACATTCCTGCAAAAGATGCTTTTCGAAAATACCCGCATAACATACACACATGCTGATCATGTGTAATGAGTAGAATGATTGATACAGTTATTTGAATGCGTGCAGCTAAATATGTGATTGTCAGGTTGAGGGCCTGACTCCCACAAGGCAGACCTAGCCTTCTATCATAGTGAGTTAGGTACACTGAATATCATTAAGCTGAGTAATAGAGCCATCTCCTGTTCCCAGTCATTAGAAATGGTAGACATTTGATGACATAGATTTTTTCCACTGGATGTCAGAATTCAACATTTCTTTTCCTGACTTTACTTTTAAATAGTGGTACAAGTTTGGAAATGCCTCACGGCATTAGGAAACTAAATAACGCCAAAATTAGACCTATTTTCTCATTTCTTCTACAGACTTACAACACTTGGGGCTGCAAACCCCTCTCTTTCAATGTAGATTAAGGCCATCATTACAACCCTGGAGGTCGGTGATAAAGTGGCAGTAATACCGCCAACAGGCAGGTGGTAACTACTGCCAAATTATGACCATGGCGGAAAGAGCTCAGATAGACAGCCACTTTACCACACCGACCGCCAGGGCGGAAACGACAGCCACCACGGCAGGAGCCTCCCACAGCCAGGCGGAAGTCAATGTTCCTCCCACCGTATTATGACATGCCCATCCGCCACCTTTTCCGGGGCGGTACCAATGACATCAATAGCCTGGCGGAAACACTGCACAGAAGTGAAAGGACTCACCTTTGGAGACACAGGGAAGAACCACGCTGCCATGGAGCCCGAGCTGCAATTTTTCCCCATAATATTTTACGTCTTGCTCCACCACGAACAACAACGACTGCGAAGACAACCACAGTGATTCAGCCGCCTAGCACACAGGCGAGGGGGGAGGAAAAACAGAGTGACACACACATGCAACACACACACCCCCACCCCCAACACCATATACACAATCAGATGCAGTAAGAAAAAATATTTACCCCGTACCCCTCAGGAATAATGCAAGAACAAAATAAATTGATGAAAGTGAGTGTAATAATATAAATACAGTAAAAATGCGAACATCCAATCTGAAAGTATATATATGTATATGTACATTTCAAGGGACACTGCCCAGTCCTCAATGTGTGTGGGCCACAGGGCCACAGGCTAAAGTCCAAGGCCCCACTTGTCTCCTGCACCAACACGGAGAGAACACTGCAGGGGCATCATTTGGAAAATAGGCAGGCACCTTAGGGGGAAGGGGAACAAGAGGGCACCTCAGCCAGCTGATGGAATAACAACACAGGTTATAGAGGCAGCAACATACCCTGTGCTTGGTCCTTGGGAGTGCAAGGCCACAGTCTCTCAAGTGGGTGACCTGCCCACTAGCTCTGGAGGGGCCAACAGGCCCTTTGCTTGGTCCTGGGGAGTGCATGGCCACAGTCTCTCAAGTGGGTGACTTGCCCACTGGTTCTGGATGGGGCAACAGGCCCTGTCCTTGGTCCTGGGGAGTGCAAGCCCACAGTCTCTCAAGTGGGTGTCATGCCCACTGGTTCTGGAGGGAGCACCTTGCCCTGTGATCTTCATCTTGGGGAGGATTGGGTGAGTGGGTGTCATACCCACTGGTTCTTGAGGGAGGCATTGTGCCCTGTGATCTTCATCCTGGGGAGTGCAAGGTCACAGTCACCCAGGTGGATGTCATACCCACTGGATTTGCAGGGGCCAGGATGCACAAAAGCCGTCCGTCGGCAGTGACGGATACTCAGTGGTGGCAGTGGTGCTGCTGCTGGTGCTGTTGGTGGTTATGGGGGTAAGCTCCTGCCCATCCCCTGCAGCCTCAGACAGCTGCCCACTAGAGGTGGTGGTGGTGCTGCTGTTGGGTGTGGTGGAAAGCTCCTGCCCATCCCCTGCAGCCTCGGACAGCTGTACACCGGTGGTGGTGCTGGTGGTGGTGGTGGGGGAAGCTCCTGCCCCTCCCCTGCAGCCTTGGACAGCTGCACAACCATGGTTGTTGTTGTGGGCTCCGACTGAGTCCCTGCACCAGGCTCTTGCCCTTCCTGGCAGCAGCTGTTGATGGCTCCTTGCCCTTCCTGGCAGCACTAGGGGCAGGCTCCTTGCCATTCTGGCCAGCACCTGGGGCAGGTACCCTTTCCTTGATGCTGCCTGGTGCCCTGGATCTTTTACCACCACGAGTTGTTGTGGACACTACTGGGCCCGTGGACTGGGTGGCTGAGGTGCTTGCATGGATTTTTGCTACCCTGGCCAGACATGAAGGGGGGAGGAGTAGGGAAGAGGTCAATGGCAGAGAGGAAAAGCTGCTTAGGGACATTGGAGCGGGAAGAGGGAGAAGGCTTGGGAGAGGAGGAAGAGGGACTGGTTGTGTGAGGTGTCTGTTTGCTATGTTAGGGTGCAGGTGCATGGGCTGGATGCTGTTGTGAGGTGGATGGCTGTTGGGTGTCTGAGTGCTTGCATTTGTGTACCTTGGGAGGAAGGGGACAGACACAGAGGGAGAGGACACAGGGGACGTGTGCATGGCTGTTGTGGAGGTGCCTGCCAGTGAGGTGTGTGCTCTGCTAGGTGTGCTGGTGATGGCGGTAGTGGATGAGGATGTAGTGCATTCAGGTGTGAGTGTAGACGCAACTCGGAGGGAGGAGGAGGAGGGGGACACAGTGGAAGCAGTGGATGTTGGTGTGTCTGCATCTGGATGGTGTTTGTATGAGTGCCTGTAGGATGAAGTGTGGTGCTTGTGTTTTCCGGTGACACTCTTGTGTGTTGTCTTGTGTACATGCTGGTCTGCCTGTGTGCTTGGGATAGGTTGGGATTGAGGGGAATGGGATTGGGAAGAGGAAGTTGGAGGGGGGAAGGTGGAAACAGGGACAATAGCTGCCATCAGAGAGGAGGCCAGAGCCTGGATTGATCTCTGTTGGGCCACCATGCCAGTGTGAATGCCCTTCAGAAATGCATTGGTCTGTTGCATTTGGGCTGCCAGCCCCTGGATGGCATTCACAATGATTGACTGCCCAACAGAGATGGATCTCAGGAGGCCAATAGCCTCCTCACTCAGGGCAGCAGGGCTCACTGGGGCAGGGCATGAGGTGCCTGGGGGGAAGGAGATGCCCACCCTCCTGGATGAGCAGGCACTGGCAACTCGATGAAGGGCTGCTGGGAGGGCGGTGCTGGTACGGGGAGTGGCGGATGTACCTGTAGCTGGGGTGGTCACAGAAGGTTCAGCCATCACCAGGGAGCTTCCATCGGAGGAGGCATCTGTGTCAGAACTGTCCCCTCCTGTCTCTACTGTGGTGCTCCCCTCTCCATTCATCCCACTGGTGGCCTCAGCGTCAGTGGACTATGCCTATTGGGTCCTGTGGGATGCAGCTCCCTCCGTCGCCGGTGCCTCTGCTCCTCCGCCAGAAGATGCTAATGCACATAAGGACAGGGTGACAAAACAAAAAGGGGGGGAGGGAGACAAAGGATACACTGGGTCAATGGCTGCACCAACACAACCGTTGGTGTACAGACCACCCTCACACACAAGGAACAGGCCTGCACACTATGCAATGCACTACCAGTAACAATGCTAGTCACCAGGGCATTGGGAGGGATACATACCGTCAACTGCAGCATACCTGGGACCAACACAGCCCTGCCCAGTAGTGGATGCCTACAACCTAGGTGGGAGGAATATCACATCAGAACCCTGCCCAACATGGGACCTACTCTGCAATGTCAGTCCTGGCCTAGGGGCACCCACAGACACACATCCACCACCCGGATACCACCCCACCAGGTGTAATTTGTAATGAAGGGCACTATACTTACCCGCTTGTGGCTGCTGTGATGCCCTCAAGTGCCCATCCAGCTCCGGAGAGGCCACCGCCAGTATGTGGGCCATCGGGGGGCAGGGTTCGATGGGCACCCCTTCCTTGTTGGGAGGCCATCCCCAGCTGGGTCTCTGCCGTCTTCCGTGCCCAGTGTCTCAGGTCTTCCCACTGTTTCCGACAGTGGGTGCTCCGACTGCCGTAGACCCCCAGGGTCCGCACGTCCTTGGCGATGACACACCATATACCCTTCTTTTGATGGGCGCTGAGCTGCAGAGAAATACACATAGGGAAAGGTATCAGTCAGACCATCCTGCCTGTTTCACTCCATGCATTCCTGCCCCATGCATTGTGCTCACAATGTACTCACCTGTTGGTCTGGAGGCCCATACAGCAGTCCATACTGGGTAGGACCCCATCCACCAGTCTCTCCAACTCCGCCGAGGTGAAGAAGAGGTCCTTTCCCCAGGCACATGGTGTAGGTCCTCTCCTGTTGAAGGTCAGGGTAGCAAGTGAGTGAACAGATACAAAATGGCAGTGACGTCCGCGGCACTGCATACCGTCACCGCCGGCGTAGATCACCAGTGGCCACTGTACCCCATGGGCCCAATATTATCCAATGAGGCGTTGCACTGCGGTTCCCGACCACCTCCCGCAACGGCACACAACATCAGCGGAATTACCTCACTTCCACCTGTCCCTCCACACAGGACAGGCGGATGCCATTTCAGGGGGGCCGCAGACCCTGGATTATAACTGCGTCACAGTTCACATTTGGACAAGCAGGACAAATGCCACTTATACATTTCAAATTAACATCATGCATTGTACTGTTGTGGCTACAATGTACAGTTTGTGACCGGCTCCTCGCTCCTTTGCCCCATAGATTGCTACCGCTGTGGATGAATAGGAGATGGAGAAATACCCCTGTGTACAGACCTCTGGTGGACTTTGCAACAATGGAGGACAGGCACATTACCCTCACCTATACACTGGACAGGGCCACATTCACAGAGCTGTGTGCCCAATTGGAGCCTGACCTAATATCTGCTATCCGTCACCCCACTGGGATCCCCCCTCGTGTACAAGTTCTATCAGTGATCCATTTCCTGGCAACTGGTTCTTTCTAAATGACAGTGGGCTTGGCAGCACGAATATCACAGCCAATGTTCTCAATCGTGCTGACCAGAGTGTTGGCTGCCCTGATTAAACACATGTGCAGCTACATTGTTTTTGCCCAGGTGGAGAATTTGGCCACAGTGAAGGCTGTCTTCTATGCAATGGGACATATCCCCAACATTATTGGGGAAACTGATGGCACACATATTGATGTGCTACTCACCCAAGAAGGTCGGCCGGATAATCGTGCCATGCTGCATGTTGTACAACCTTGCCTTTTGACACCATGTGCCTTTTCAGCAGGAAGAGGAGGAGGCTGGAGATGGCCATGTGGCAGAAGTAACTCTTGTGAAGATGAGGAGTCAGAGGATGAAGATGAGGACAACAGAACTGCAGTGTTTCGACAATATGACACACAGGTAAGACTGTAACTTCACATTGCATTGTCATTTTTTTTGTTTCACCTCAAAAAGGGAACTATCTGCTAATGTTTTCTATCGCTTGTTGAATGAGTATGTTGAAACAATGGATGCAAATAATTGTTATGTGTGCATGAAAATTCCTTCATCAGTACAAGAAGGGGTACTTACCATAGTTTGCCACTAACCTACGGGATACGTTGTAGTTTGTTATTAACAAGGTTGTATAATCAAGAATATATTCAATACTTCTATTCTAATCTAGATGTAGTGTTTTCCTTTGTGCCTATAAATGAATACTTGAGCAAGATAGCTAGAGATCATAATATAAAGATAGTTAGGGGTTTCTTTGAGCCCACATTGACATTTGGCACAGCATATGCGCATCGCAATAATCTAACCTGCTTATTAACGCCTGTAGAAAAGAGCATTTTTAGATCACACTGATGATAAAAGAAAAGGGTTAAAGGAGAAGCTAGAAAAGGGATTAGGAAAACGAACGTTTGCAAATGATTATGCTTATAGTGCAATAAAAGCGCAAGGCAAGTTAGCTATAGATGCATTACACGTAGGAAAACTTTGTATATATAGGCCAAAATCTGATCATGACACTTTATTTGTGGGAACGAGTGAGTGCAGACATGTGTTTTTGTTTCAGAGTAAGTGGACGTTCATGTTTAATGGACAGGATCCAGCGATCCCTGGGATCTATTACATATGTGGACTTAATGCTTATTACCGTCTTCCTAAGGGATGGTATGGGACATGTTATCTGGGAATAGTTTTTCCAAAGATTTACCAATTTGATGACTTAAAGAAGTTTCCTAAAGTGTCTGAATTACATCATACTAGACAGAAGAGAGAGACAGCGGCTGCTATCGTAGGTGATATATTTGGAGCCATAATTCCTTCAGTGGGAGTTATCTTAAACTCCATAAAGATTTGAAAGTTGTCTACTATTATGGATAACATGCTGACAAACTTTACAGGGACTATACTCCTGATGGATACTGAACTTGCTGCGGAGAGGGCTATGACTCTTCAAAACCGTCTTGCTTTAGACATTTTTTTAGCGAAAAAGTGGCAGAGTCTGTTGGATGCTTAATGAGCGACACTGTTGTGCATTTATACCTGACAATAGTAATAAGATTAGGAGTATGCTTACTAACCTAACAAGAGATAGTACAGATTTGAAGGAGCTGAAGGAACCTGGAGTTTGGGAAAAGGTTGGAAAGGGACTTGCTAAAGTAGGAAGTTGGTTTGGTAGTATTTGGAATAGGATACTTGCAAAAATAATATGGGGGATATTGATTGTTCTAGCTTGTTTATTCGGACTATGGTTATCATGCAAAATTAGTAAGAGAATTAGAGAAAAATTGGCAAAACGCAATAAGAGGAAAGAGGAAAAGAAAAAGGAGAAAATATTCAAAGAAATTTAAGAAAAGTCAAAAAGGGGGGAAGAAATTGAAATGCGCGAATTAACAAAAGTGAAAAGTTGTGAAGGGAAAGGTTTTGTGTGATGACAAGGGTCATCAGAGGAGGGATTGTGGGAGCCCAGCTCTTATAATCAAAATTAACATGAGATGTTTATGAACGAATGCATAATAATGCAGCATAGAAAATTTATTAATGCGTTTTTACTAAACGTGCGTTTGAAATGTGCCCACGGGGAGTGCCACCTATGAATACGATGATTAATGAAATTGACTAATAATTAAATAATAATGTTTTAATGAATGATTTTATACTAATTTTAAGAGTTATATGTTAAGGTTTTGTTAATTAATCACTAGGCCTTAGTTAGCATGAGTCGGGGCCTAGCTGCCTGGTTTCATATTAAATGTGTTTTTCTAACGTGCAATGTGCTGACTTGCTCAAGGACATGTAGTCGTATTTTTCCAGAAGCTAGAAGATGAGTGTAGCTGTAGTAGATCCATTCTCATGAAATTCGACTTGCTCAAGGAAACATTCTTGCTGAATGCAACAGTGTAAACTTGCAACAGGTACAAGGTCACCTAAACCGGTATGGACAATGGAACTACTGACTGGGGATGTGAGAGGACCACGAGAATATGAAATCATACCGGACATTCTACCCATTGGAGACGTCAATCACAGGAGCCAATAAACTACGTGAGAACTGTTATGAGGTGACAATTTTGATGGGACGATCAGTAAACTATTGGACGGAGATAGTGGTGCGCCAAACCTGCCCAATTGAAAATTAGAGGACTGTACAACAGAAAAGGGATAAAACCCTTTGACAAGAGGAGCCAAGAGAGCCATTGGATGCCACTCCATGCCGTCACTTTGATACTCTGCCCGAAGACTTTGCTGTCTTGATTCCTCAAATCATCCTTACTTTGCCTTGCCCGATTCTATACTTCTCCTCCTTGTGAGGGAAGTGTCCCTTTTTTCCCCTGTCTTGCTGAACTTTGCTGTGTTTCCTGGCTGATGGCGAATCAACTGATGTCCTGAGGACGAAGTCTGACTCTGTATGCTGACCCATTACGGAGGGTAACTATAAGATGATGAAATTATAATGGTCTGTTTGCCTTTCCTTTCTGGGTACCAACTACTTCTTTTGACAGAGACCATAGTTAGATTTTTTCTAAATTTGGGTTGCTAAATTGTTTTGCATGAAGCCCAACATGCCAATGCTAATTTGAGGTTAGTTAAGGAATTCACTAAACGGCCGCAAATAGACAAATGACTGAATCTATGCTTTGTTGAATAATGCGCAAATGACACTCTGCTAAGGTTAACCCATGTTGACGTCGTGCTATATTCTAATGTTCATGATCTTTGCTCTGATGAAATCATATTCGAGTTGCCATATTATGACAATGCTGATGTGTTTCATGGTTTTGAGACTAATAAATTTACTAGTAGAATTGTAATTAATAGGGAATAAATATCATAAAATTGTACTAATCTGGTGTCGTTATTCATGACTGCAAGGTCATGGTGGTCTCCGAGTCTTATTATTGTCATTGATTAATTTGATTGATTCGTTATTGTGATTATTGATTGAGGTATTGATTTATTGAATGATATGTTGATTAGTTATCTCGTCTTAAGGTGTCTTCAATCAGGGATAAAAGATTCATCAGCCTAAAACGTATCCCAGAGTGAATAAATTATCTAGCTTTGGGCGCGTTAGCAGTTCTGGTAGCAGAGGATGGTTTGGCCCTTTGGGGGGCCCTAGGATGAGGGACCATTGTTTAAAAGTGTTTTCGAAATAATGCAAATTGGAGGTATGATGTGGCCCTAAGTCCCAAATGACTTTCCCGGAATCTCAGAGCTTGCCGAAATGAGTTGGGTATGTTCTTGGCGTTCTAGAGATAGCATGTGTGGTGTAGAATTTGCGCTTGCTCAGCTTATGCATATCGCAGGTGAATTGGGAGGTTTGTGAGAATTTTGGCCAGGTAATGTTTTAGTAGGAGTGTGCATACTCCGCAGTATGAGAGTAGGGAAGTTGGCGAACTTCATGTGAGTGTGGTGCTTTGTGCTAAAAAATTGTCCATGTGGTTGTTGGTGATATATGGACCCGTCGCGGTCTAAGACTCCGGAGTACATTGAGAAGTGTATGAGACACTTGGTTTATGTTGTAATTTGTGCAGTTTAATAGGTCAATAGGGCGTGGTTGACAAGTCGAGTTTGAGTCAAAGTGTGTGAGTGAAACCTTCAATGGAGATTTGGCAAGTTCTACAGTAAAGTGCACTAGGACGAGCCATTGACAAGTCGAGAGTAGGATTTGCGGGTCTAATTCTGCTTGCGAGTGCGGGATCTGAAAAGGAGAGAGTAGCTGCTGAGGCTTCAAGTGAAATCTCTGTAAAGTTCTGAAGCGATTGTGTTACCCTTCCTGTAGTAAACCGGCAAATTTGAGTTTATTGTTGAAGTGCTCGCAATATATTGCATTAGTTTTTTGTGTGGATAGAGAGTGAGGAAGACAAGCCGCAAGACTTTGTCAGCCGCAGTGTGTGTGAGTGTGACGTCATTGGAGCTGCGCTGGGATAGGTCAGTTGCCAAGAGGGGTCGCGCACGGATTGGCAGCCGTCCATGAGAGGCAATTGGTTGAGAAGGTAGGTGAAGAGTGTTCTGGGAATTAAAGTCACTTCCTGATTAGATTCTAAACAGAATAAGGGACACAAAAATGAAGTTTTATAAGGCTTTAAAGAGTGCTTTGAGTGGAGATACATATATTACCCAGAGTGTGGGGGAGCCTACACCGCCAGAGGATACTCCGGCTTATACTGTAATGGAGGAGAAGGGAGTCGCGCCACATCTTTGGCTAAAGCAGTGGTGCAAAATTACAGAAAAGGAGGGATGTTTGGCGTTTCCGGAGTACGGAATGTTCAACATAAGAATTTTGGAAAATTTGCAGAGGGTGTTAAGTGAGCAAAAACCGCCTCCGAGACCAGCTCAGTTTGAGGCATTAGCGATTTGGGATTTAATGGCCATACAACAGAGGCAGCAGAAATTTGTGAGGAGAATGAGAAAAGCAGAAAAGACTCTAGCGGAGGCTAGATGGGATAGTGAGACCAAGATGTGGGGAAGGGGAATAATAGACGGAGTTAGGATGTTTCCGACAATTACTCAAGAAGCCGAAACACAGGGAAAGGAGGCCACTTGTAAGACAGACAAGGGCTCTAGTAAGCCAAAGGAGACTCAGAAGTCTTGGGCAGATGCAGATGATTCAGACGATGACGAGTTTCTTAATCAGTTGTTACATGATCGACCGCCACCATATGCCATGAATGATAATGGACCGAGTACTAGTGCGGGTCCTGAAGATCCAATGCAAAATCAGAGAATCATAAATACAGTACAGACAAGCAATACAGTTCCGAAACAGAATGGTGCTAGTGTATCCACTGCACCAGACAAGCAGATACAGTTGCAGCCACCACCAATTCAGAGGCTCTACCCTGATGTCCCAGTACTAGAGACAACTACGAATTTGATGGTTCCGCCTGATCCGGTATACAAGAGATCAAAGTTAGTGCAGATCGAGCCAACTCCACAATTGTTGCCCCAGCCGCAGCAATAGGTGGTTGCGAATTACACTTCGGTCGCAGGACCACAGTCAGCAGCCACAGCACCCATGATGAATCGAGCTATGGGAGTTAAGGCTCCACAGAGTTTGGGAACTTGACAGACACCAGCTGCTATATCATTGTCGATTACTGTTGGTCCTCCAGTACCGCTATATGCACAGGCGAAGCCTAGTGTATGCGATCAAGGAGTAATGACTCAAGAGATGATAAGAGGAGGGTTCGCAGGAAGCTCCCAAGTGATGACAACAGACGTCCGAAAGGTCAAGATCCTTGTTGGATTTCAGTCCGATTGGGGTTCCTTTAGAGACAATGAGGCAAGCAGGGTTGGGTACACTAACCCCACAGGTAATGAGTAGGAATACGTCACAGACACCAATGATGCAGTCTGGAAATGTCTTGTTGCAAGGCTTAACAGCACAACAATGGAACGAGTGGTTAGACAAACTCAACACTCCGCAGACTACATCAGGGACTGCCAAATGATCAGAAAGAGAGGAATACCTGAATTTTGTGAGGCTGGGTGTGGAAGCCACAGAGTTGGTAGAAGGAATGATGGGGGTGAAAAAACAGATTAGAGTCATACACTGAAGCAGACTTGAGGTTTCTGTGCCCCAAAATAGCCAAAGAAGTGAGCAGGGTGCATCAGAGGTTGGCAAACCTAGCGAACAAATATGGCATAGACTTAGACAATACTAAGCATTTGAAGAGGAGTTATAGGTCAGACTTTGAACCTAAAGATTTCGATCACATGAGATCCACTGGAATGAAGGCACACCTCAAAGAGATATTGCAGAGTGCTCAAATTTGGGGAGCTCTAGAGAAGTGGGAAGGCAGATGGGCAAAGAAGAGAGATAAAGAGAAAGGTGACTGCCCGGAACAGAAGCAGGCAAAAGCTGCACCAGACACAGGGACAATAAAAATGTTACCAATGAGAGAAACAGCTGGAGGGGTTCTAGTCCATGTACCGTGGTCTAGAGGTGACATTCTGTCATTCACAAATGACTACCCCAGGTTGAGGGAGAAGCCAATAGAGTGGTATCAGCAGACAGAGAGGTTTGTGAAGCTTGCAAATTGTCTTTGGGATGACTTGAATACATTGTTTGAGGTTATAGTCCCAGCTGATTTATGGCTTGAGTGCAAGAGGGGTGTGGATTGACCGACAGAGGAGCCGACAAGGGACAAGGCTACTGGAGCACCGTCTCCTAATGTGATGAGGTATTACCATAAGGTGATTGAGTTTTTGAAACAGAAGGTGACGCCGAAAGTTACTGATTGGCAGAAAATTGATCGAACGTCACAGGAAGGCAAAGAGTCGATACATGCTTACTATAAGAGGTTGTTGAAGGCATACAAACACTATAGTGGCACTGAACTATTGAACCGAAAGACATGAATCACCATGTGTTCAGATTTGTTGAAGGACTGAGGCCAGAGATTAGCCAGATGATTAAGAATCATTTGATCTGTTGGCAAGCGAAGCCGATTGATGAGGTGTTGCAGTATGCGAAATACTGTAGCGATGAGATTGAATTGAAGCAGAAAAAGTTGAAAGAAAAAGTGATGGTGATGCAAATTAGAGCAGCTCAGGCAGGGATGCAGGGAAATGGAGTACAGCAGATGGTACAGCAGCCATCGCAAGGGAATGGGATGTTTCAGGCACAACCTAGAGGACGAGGTAGAGGAGGTTTTGTGAACCGTGGTCCAGATTTGAATACAGTTGTGGTTCAGAATGATGTGCAAGGGATGAAAAAGATGTTACCATGCCATGCGTGCGTGGGCGTGGGACACTGGAAGCGGGAGTGCCCGATAATGGTGCAGGATGGTGTTGTACAACAAAGCAAGGATGTCGGTACATTTCAAAATGTGAGGGGTCCAAGAATGAGGGGTCCAAATCCAAACTTTCAGAATAATATGGTCCAGATGCAGGGTCTCCAGCCCATGCAGCAAATACAAATGCCACGTGTTCAACCAGCACAGATGCAGCAGGTACAGCAGCAGATTCCAATGGTACCTAGACAGCAAATGCAGTTACCATTAGCTCCAATGGGACAGCAACAGATGATGCTTTCTCAACAGGTCACAGGCCAAACAATGAGTCAAAATAATTCAGTGCAACAGTTCCCATTGCTTGGTGAGGATGGAATAAATGATGAATGGTCGGATGATTGTTCAGATAGTGAGGAGTGCAGGCTTGCAGCGTCCCTAGAAGTAGATCAGAGGGGACCTTACGTGCAAGGGAAGGTGATGGGTCACAAGGTTTCGTTCCTAGTTGATACAGGAGCTACACGCTCTACAGTCAGAAGTGCAGAAGTTCCGAAATTGCCGCTTTCGGGGCGTACCATAAGGGTGGTAGAAGTAGCAAATCAACTTTTGACTAACTCGATTACAGATCCGGTCCAAGTTGAGATTGGTACCTTCCAGGGATTCCATAGATTTATAGTCTGTGACTCGAGTCCCGTATCCCTACTAGGAAGAGACTTACTGTGTAAGACGAGGTGTTCGATTACCTGTTCCAGTGAAGGGATTGAGGTTCAGACAAACAGTGATGATGAAGGGGAGGATGGTCAAATATGAGAACAGGAGACGGAGACCGTAGATGTGGAGTACCCTTTGATAACCTTCTTCCCGATGTTCACAATGACTGATTTGCCAGCCGAATTACAGGGAACAGTGACAGAGAAAGTTTGGGACTTGACAGGAAAGGAAGTGGGATTAATAAAAGAAGTAGAACCAGTCAAAGCAGAGGTGAAGCCAAATGCAGTGTTTCCCCAGGTACTGCAGTACCACATGGCACAAGATGTCCTTATACAGGTGACACAGATAATCACAGACTTTGTAAAGCAAGGGTTTCTGAAAGAAGTGATGAGCAGTCCGTGTAATTCACCAATAATGGGTCTGAAAAAGCCTTGTGTGAGAGTTCGAATTGTCCGAGATCTGAGAAAAATTAACGAACAGTGGTAAAATGTTGCCCCATAGTGCCAAATCCAGCCGTGATCATGTTTCAAGTTCCATGTGATGCAGAGTGGTTCACAGTCGTGGACCTGTCTCAAGCATTCTTTTCGGTGCCTCTTCATGAGGACAGCCAATTTCTCTTCAGTTTCAAATTCTTGGACAAGGTTTACAGTTGGTGTCGAATTCCTCAAAGGTTTTCAGAATCACCTTCTATCTTCAATCAGATATTGAAGAAGGACTTGGAATCATTAGAACTGCCTTTTAGTTTAACTCTAGTACAGTACATTGATGATTTGTTGATTGCGTCCAAAACAAAAGATGACATCAGGTACAATACTATTGCCTTACTGAATCATTTGGGAGGAACGGACATAAAGTGTCCCCAAAGAAGCTACAGTACTGTCAGAAAGAGGTGAAGTACTTAGGCCACCTGATTGAAAAAGGGTCGAGGAAAATATACAAAGAAAGGGTGACAACCATATTGCAGATGAATTCCCCGACAACCAAGAGGGATGTTAGGATGTTTTTGGGAATGGTGGGCTACTGTCGCCAGTGGAGTCCCAACTTCTTGATTATCTGTAAACCTTTGGTGAGGTTGACTGTCAAAGAAATTCAGGATGCCCCCAGGTGCCATAACCATGACTGAGAAAGAGATGAGGGCATTCATTGAACTGAGGGAAAGCATGTGCAGGGCACCAGCTTTAGGTATGCCTGATCACACAACGCCTTTTGTACTGTTTTGTTGTCAACGTGATGTTCTTTGTCTGTCCTGACACAGGTCCATGGAGGTGCAAACCGCCCAGTAGCATATTTTTCAGCTACTTTGGACCCAGTCGCAGCAACCTTACCGGGTTGTTTGCGTGCAGTTGCAGCAGTTGGTCAAAGCCTCACTCAGTGTGAAGGTATAGTGATGGGACATCCCTTAAGAGTCATGGTCCCACATTCAGTTGAAATTCTGTTGACCCGAACAAAGACTCAGCATATGAAAAATGCTTGCCTGACTAAGTATGAAACAATTATACTGGGGTCACCAAATGTATCTTTGAAGAGATGCACTGTGTTGAACCCGGCAACTTTGCTTCCTAATGAAAATGCAGATATTGATGATGCTGAGGAGGTAGAACATGATTGTCTTGATGTAACAGATCTGTGCACCAAACCAAGACCCGACATTAAAGATACCCAATTGGAAGAGAATGACTACATTATCTTTGTTGATGGCTCATGCCTGAGAGACTCAGTAGGGGTACTGAGAGCCGGATATGCCGTGTGTACAGTCTCCGGTATCCTAGAAGCATCCTGGCTCGAAAGAGTATACTCTTCTCAAGTGGCTGAATTAATTGCTCTTACTAGGGCATGCCATGCCGCTGAAAACCTAAAGGTGACTATTTATACGGACAGCAGATAAGGATTTGGAATTGTCCATGATTTTGGCCAGCTATGGTCACAAAGGGGTTTCCTGACCTCTTCTGGTTCTCCAGTGAAAAATGGCGAAAGAATTAAGGAATTGTTGCATGCGATTCAGTTACCTCTTAAAAATTGTAGTGGTAAAATGCAATGCTCATGTTAAATCACAAGACTTTCTGTCAATGGGAAATGGATATGCAGATCAAGTCGCAAGGCTTTGTGCATTGAACTGTATACTGTTTCAAGACCAGTGGGAATTATTACCTGAAACTGAAAATGAAACATGCTCAGGTTATGCATTAAGGGTGGTTGACACACTAGACGAGTTAAAATCATTGCAGGGACGTGCCAGTAAAGAGGAGAAACGTTCCTGGAAGAGAATGCAATGCATACAGAGATCTGATGACTTATGGGTTTCAGAGGAGGGGAAAATGGTTTTGCCAAACACCCTTTTGTCACAATTTGCGAGGTTTTACCATGGCCAAGCACATGTTGGGAGAGACGCAATGATCAGGTTATTCAAAATCGATTGGTTCAATCCAAAATTCAGACAAGCTGCAGAAGTTATCTGTCACAGGTGCATTATCTGTCAGCTGATAAACGTGGGAAAAGGGACCGTGGTGAATTTGAGCCACCTTGGGAGAGCAGGAGGTCCATTTAGCAGAATGCAGATGGATTTTATTGAGATACCTGTGTGGGGAGGTCTGAGGTACGTGTTGATGATTGTGTACATTTTCAGTCACTGGATTGAAGCTTACCCTACACGTAGAAATGACAGTCTCACAGTAGCGAAGCTGCTGCTTAGGGAGTTGATACCACGTTTTGGGTTTCCGATCTCTTTACAATCAGATAGGGGAAGTCACTTAAAAAATGAGGTGATTAAGCTCTTGTGTGCTGCACTGAACATTGAACAGAAGTTGCACTGTAGCTACCACCCTGAAGCATCAGGACTAGTGGAGCAAATGAATGGTACCTTGAAATCGAGAATGGCAAAAATGTGTGAAGCTACAAATTTGAAATGGCCAGATGCACAGCCCTTAGTGCTAATGTCAATGAGAAATACACCTGACAAGAAAACAGAACTGTCTCCTCATGAAATTCTCATGGGCCGAGCTATGAGATTACCCGCAGTGCCTGCAAATGCTCTTGTGAATATCACAGATGATATGGTGTTGGACTACTTCAAGGGTCTGGCTGACGTGGTCCGCTCTTTCTCTCATCAGGTGGAAGTCACCACACTGCCACGATAACTGATCCAGGTCACACCCTGAAAGCCGGTGACTGGGTTGTTGTCAAGAAACATGTGAGGAAGTCGTGTTTGGAGCCACGTTGGAAGGGGCCATATCAAGTGATACTGACAACTACTACTGCTGCGAAATGTGCAGGACTTCCAAACTGGATCCATGCCAATCACACAAAGATGGTGACGTGTCCAACTGATGAGGAACTTGAGTTGTCGAAAGTAACAGCTGCAGAGAAGGAAGTCTCAGGGCCGGAGAGCAATCAAAGGGGAACTGAGACTGAAGGAGAGCCCGTTGAGGACGGCTTTTTCACTCAACCAGCAAAGGCAGTTCAAAGGGGTGATGGTGAGCCTATCTCAACTGAGGCGCCAGGAGGACTGACCCAAAGAGAGGTTCTCCCAGAAGCAGACGGCTACGGGTTTGAAGTTGAACCCCTGACAGACCTTGAAGGCGAAGGAGGTGAGGTAGAAGGAGGTTAAAGTGTTCCGACTTCTGAGCCGCTTGCAGATCCATCAAGAGAAAACACCATAGCACAAGAGAAAGGCACTGTTCAACATCCTGAAAAGCCGAGCGGTAGGAAAATACTTAAAGGAGATAACTGGCCGGAGCCACAAGCTGCAAAGGAGAAAGTGGTCCCTAACGAAACAATAGAAGAAGAAGTTGACACAACAAGGAAAGGGGATCTCAGTGAAGGAGAGTTGAAAGGTGATCGCAAACTGAAAAGAAAGAGAGTTGCAAATAGCAGGTACGCAGGTCCTGAATGGGCTTATGCGACATCAGCTGAGTGGCAACAAGAATTCTTGGCATTTTGTTTTGATCGAGAAATTCCAGTTCAATACTACGGCACCTGAATTCGACCATAGAAAGAGACTGTGTTAAGTTGAAATTGAATAGAGAGAGAAATGTGAGAAAAGAGACTGATAAATTACCGGATGTGACACTGTTAACCTGAATTGACTCTGGAAAACCGATTATGACATAGCTGCTAACCTGATTTGGCAAAGGGTCCTGGGAGTGAGTGAAACGCTGTAAATACTTGCTAAAGAAAGACTTTGCTCGAAGAAGAAGAAAAAAAAAAAAAAAAAGAGCTTTAGGTCTTCCTCAAGTTGATTGTTTGCTTGATATTATTCTGCTCTCTGATTCTTTACAGATCATGAGTAACATTAGAGATAATGATAATAGGGGTAGGATTCGTAGATGGTTGAGTGTTATTTCGGGTGTTGTGAGTGCAATAGTTATTATAGGTGTGATTTTGGGAATGCCATTGGTGGATAAGAGTGCGATTAAAAATGCTTCAACTCCTGAGACTGCTACACTAACACCATGGGAGAGGTTTGAGCAGGATACAAAATATTTGCATGAGGGAACTAACTCAAAAAGGGAACTATCTGCTAATGTTTTCTATCGCTTGTTGAATGAGTATGTTGAAACAATGGATGCAAAGAATTGTTATGTGTGCATGAAAATTCCTTCATCAGTACAAGAAGGGGTACTTACCATAGTTTGCCACTAACCTACGGGATACGCTGTAGTTTGTTATTAACAAGGTTGTATAATCAAGAATATATTCAATACTTCTATTCTAATCTAGATGGAGTGTTTTCCTTTGTGCCTATAAATGAATACTTGAGCAAGATAGCTAGAGATCATAATATAAAGATAGGGGTTTCTTTGAGCCCACATTGACATTTGGCACAGCATATGCGCATCGCAATAATCTAACCTGCTTATTAACGCCTGTAGAAAAGAGCATTTTTAGATCACACTGATGATAAAAGAAAAGGGTTAAAGGAGAAGCTAGAAAAGGGATTAGGAAAACGAACGTTTGAAAATGATTATGCTTATAGTGCAATAAAAGCGCAAAGCCAAGTTAGCTATAGATGCATTACACGTAGGAAAACTTTGTATATATAGGCCAAAATCTGATCATGACACTTTATTTGTGGGAACGAGTGAGTGCAGACATGTGTTTTTGTTTCAGAGTAAGTGGATGTTCATGTTTAATGGACAGGATCCAGCGATCCCTGGGATCTATTACATATGTGGACTTAATGCTTATTACCGTCTTCCTAAGGGATGGTATGGGACATGTTATCTGGGAATAGTTTTTCCAAAGATTTACCAATTTGATGACTTAAAGAAGTTTCCTAAAGTGTCTGAATTACATCATACTAGACAGAAGAGAGAGACAGCGGCTGCTATCGTAGGTGATATATTTGGAGCCATAATTCCTTCAGTGGGAGTTATCTTAAACTCCATAAAGATTTGAAAGTTGTCTACTATTATGGATAACATGCTGACAAACTTTACAGGGGCTATACTCCTGATGGATACTGAACTTGCTGCGGAGAGGGCTATGACTCTTCAAAACCGTCTTGCTTTAGACATTTTTTTAGCGAAAAAGTGGCAGAGTCTGTTGGATGCTTAATGAGCGACACTGTTGTGCATTTATACCTGACAATAGTAATAAGATTAGGAGTATGCTTACTAACCTAACAAGAGATAGTACAGATTTGAAGGAGCTGAAGGAACCTGGAGTTTGGGAAAAGGTTGGAAAGGGACTTGCTAAAGTAGGAAGTTGGTTTGGTAGTATTTGGAATAGGATACTTGCAAAAATAATATGGGGATATTGATTGTTCTAGCCTGTTTATTCGGACTATGGTTATCATGCAAAATTAGTAAGAGAATTAGAGAAAAATTGGCAAAACGCAATAAGAGGAAAGAGGAAAAGAAAAAGGAGAAAATATTCAAAGAAATTTAAGAAAAGTCAAAAAGGGGGGAAGAAATTGAAATGCGCGAATTAACAAAAGTGAAAAGTTGTGAAGGGAAAGGTTTTGTGTGATGACAAGGGTCATCAGAGGAGGGATTGTGGGAGCCCAGCTCTTATAATCAAAATTAACATGAGATGTTTATGAACGAATGCATAATAATGCCGCATAGAAAATGTATTAATGCGTTTTTACTAAACGTGCGTTTGAAATGTGCCCACGGGGAGTGCCACCAATGTATACGATGATTAATGAAATTGACTAATAATGTTTTAATGAATGATTTTATACTAATTTTAAGAGTTATATGTTAAGGTTTTGTTAATTAATCACTAGGCCTTAGTTAGCATGAGTCGGGCCTAGCTGCCTGGTTTCATATTAAATGTGTTTTTCTAACGTGCAATGTGCTGACTTGCTCAAGGACATGTAGTCGTATTTTTCCAGAAGCTAGAAGATGAGTGTAGCTGTAGTAGATCCATTCTCATGAAATTCGACTTGCTCAAGGAAACATTCTTGCTGAATGCAACAGTGTAAACTTGCAACAGGTACAAGTTCACCTAAACCGGTATGGACAATGGAACTACTGACTGGGGATGTGAGAGGACCACGAGAATATGAAATCATACCGGACATTCTACCCATTGGAGACGTCAATCACAGGAGCCAATAAACTACGTGAGAACTGTTATGAGGTGACAATTTTGATGGGACGATCAGTAAACTATTGGACGGAGATAGTGGTGCGCCAAACCTGCCCAATTGAAAATTAGAGGACTGTACAACAGAAAAGGGATAAAACCCTTTGACAAGAGGAGCCAAGAGAGCCATTGGATGCCACTCCATGCCGTCACTTTGATACTCTGCCCGAAGACTTTGCTGTCTTGATTCCTCAAATCATCCTTACTTTGCCTTGCCCGATTCTATACTTCTCCTCCTTGTGAGGGAAGTGTCCCTTTTTTCCCCTGTCTTGCTGAACTTTGCTGTGTTTCCTGGCTGATGGCGAATCAACTGATGTCCTGAGGACGAAGACTGACTCTGTATGCTGACCCATTACGGAGGGTAACTATAAGATGATGAAATTATAATTGTCTGTTTGCCTTTCCTTTCTGGGTACCAACTACTTCTTTTGACAGAGACCATAGTTAGATTTTTTCTAAATTTGGGTTCCTAAATTGTTTTGCATGAAGCCCAACATGCCAATGCTAATTTGAGGTTAGTTAAGGAATTCACTAAACTGCTGCAAATAGACAAATGACTGAATCTATGCTTTGTTGAATAATGCGCAAATGACACTGTGCTAAGGTTAACCCATGTTGACGTCGTGCTATATTCTAATGTTCATGATCTTTGCTCTGATGAAATCATATTCGAGTTGCCATATTATGACAATGCTGATGTGTTTCATGGTTTTGAGACTAATAAATTTACTAGTAGAATTGTAATTAATAGGGAATAAATATCATAAAATTGTACTAATCTGGTGTCGTTATTCATGACTGGAAGGTCGTGGTGGTCTCCGAGTCTTATTAATGTCATTGATTAATTTGATTGATTCGTTATTGTGATTATTGATTGAGGTATTGATTTATTGAATGATATGTTGATTAGTTATCTCGTCTTAAGGTGTCTTCAATCAGGGATAAAAGATTCATCAGCCTAAAACGTATCCCAGAGTGAATAAATTATCTAGCTTTGGGCGCGTTAGCAGTTCTGGTAGCAGAGGATGGTTTGGCCCTTTGGGGGGCCCTAGGATGAGGGACCATTGTTTAAAAGTGTTTTCGAAATAATGCAAATTGGAGGTATGATGTGGCCCTAAGTCCCAAATGACTTTCCCGGAATCTCAGAGCTTGCCGAAATGAGTTGGGTATGTTCTTGGCGTTCTAGAGATAGCATGTGTGGTGTAGAATTTGCGCTTGCTCAGCTTATGCATATCGCAGGTGAATTGGGAGGTTTGTGGGAATTTAGGCCAGGTAATGTTTTAGTAGGAGTGTGCATACTCCGCAGTATGAGAGTAGGGAAGTTGGCGAACTTCATGTGAGTGTGGTGCTTTGTGCTAAAAAATTGTCCATGTGGTTGTTGGTGATATATGGACCCGTCGCGGTCTAAGACTCCAGAGTACATTGAGAAGTGTATGAGACACTTGGTTTATGTTGTAATTTGTGCAGCTTAATAGGTCAATAGGGCGTGGTTGACAAGTCGAGTTTGAGTCAAAGTGTGTGAGTGTGTGAGTGAAACCTTCAATGGAGATTTGGCAAGTTCTAAAGTGCACTAGGACGAGCCATTGACAAGTCGAGAGTAGGATTTGCGGGTCTAATTCTGCTTGCGAGTGCGGGATCTGAAAAGGAGAGAGTAGCTGCTGAGGCTTCAAGTGAAATCTCTGTAAAGTTCTGAAGCGATTGTGTTACCCTTCCTGTAGTAAACCGGCAAATTTGAGTTTATTGTTGAAGTGCTCGCAATATATTGCATTAGTTTTTTGTGTGGATAGAGAGTGAGGAAGACAAGCCGCAAGACTTTGTCAGCCGCAGTGTGTGTGAGTGTGACGTCATTGGAGCTGCGCTGGGATAGGTCAGTTGCCAAGAGGGGTCGCGCACGGATTGGCAGCCGTCCATGAGAGGCAATTGGTTGAGAAGGTAGGTGAAGAGTGTTCTGGGAATTAAAGTCACTTCCTGATTAGATTCTAAACAGAATAAGAGACACAAAAATGAAGTTTTGTAAGGCTTTAAAGAGTGCTTTGAGTGGAGATACATATATTACCCAGAGTGTGGGGGAGCCTACACCGCCAGAGGATACTCCGGCTTATACTGTAATGGAGGAGAAGGGAGTCGCGCCATGTCTTTGGCTAAAGCAGTGGTGCAAAATTACAGAAAAGGAGGGATGTTTGGCGTTTCCGGAGTACGGAATGTTCAACATAAGAATTTTGGAAAATTTGCAGAGGGTGTTAAGTGAGCAAAAACCGCCTCCGAGACCAGCTCAGTTTGAGGGATTAGCGATTTGGGATTTAATCGCCATACAACAGAGGCAGCAGAAATTTGTGAGGAGAATGAGTAAAGCAGAAAAGACTCTAGCGGAGGCTAGATGGGATAGTGAGACCAAGATGTGGGGAAGAGTAATAATAGACGGAGTTAGGATGTTTCCGGCAATTACTCAAGAAGCCGAAACACAGGGAAAGGAGGCCACTTGTAAGACAGACAAGGGCTCTAGTAAGCCAAAGGAGACTCAGAAGTCTTGGGCAGATGCAGATGATTCAGACGATGACGAGTTTCTTAATCAGTTGTTACATGATCGACCGCCACCATATGCCATGAATGATAATGGACCGAGTACTAGTGCGGGTCCTGAAGATCCAATGCAATACAGTTCCGAAACAGAATGGTGCTAGTGTATCCACTGCACCAGACAAGCAGATACAGTTGCAGCCACCACCAATTCAGAGGCTCTACCCTGATGTCCCAGTACTAGAGACAACTACGAATTTGATGGTTCCGCCTGATCCGGTATACAAGAGATCAAAGTTAGTGCAGATCGAGCCAACTCCACAATTGTTGCCCCAGCCGCAGCAATAGGTGGTTGCGAATTACACTTCGGTCGCAGGACCACAGTCAGCAGCCACAGCACCCATGATGAATCGAGCTATGGGAGTTAAGGCTCCACAGAGTTTGGGAACTTGACAGACACCAGCTGCTATATCATTGCCGATTACTGTTGGTCCTCCAGTACCGCTATATGCACAGGCGAAGCCTAGTGTATGCGATCAAGGAGTAATGACTCAAGAGATGATAAGAGGAGGGTTCGCAGGAAGCTCCCAAGTGATAACAACAGACGGCCGAAAGGTCAAGATCCTTGTTGGATTTCAGTCCGATTGGGGTTCCTTTAGAGACAATGAGGCAAGCAGGGTTGGGTACACTAACCCCACAGGTAATGAGTACGAATACGTCACAGACACCAATGATGCAGTCTGGAAATGTCTTGTTGCAAGGCTTAACAGCGCAACAATGGAACGAGTGGTTAGACAAACTCAACACTCCGCAGACTACATCAGGGACTGCCAAATGATCAGAAAGAGAGGAATACCTGAATTTTGTGAGGCTGGGTGTGGAAGCCACAGAGTTGGTAGAAGGAATGATGGGGGTGAAACAGATTAGAGTCATACACTGAAGCAGACTTGAGGTTTCTGTGCCCCAAAATAGCCAAAGAAGTGAGCAGGGTGCATCAGAGGTTGGCAAACCTAGCGAACAAATATGGCATAGACTTAGACAATACTAAGCATTTGAAGAGGAGTTATAGGTCAGACTTTGAACCTAAAGATTTCGATCACATGAGATCCACTGGAATGAAGGCACACCTCAAAGAGATATTGCAGAGTGCTCAAATTTGGGGAGCTCTAGAGAAGTGGGAAGGAAGATGGGCAAAAAAGAGAGATAAAGAGAAAGGTGACTGCCCAGAACAGAAGCAGGCAAAAGCTGCACCAGACACAGGGACAATAAAAATGTTACCAATGAGAGAAACAGCTGGAGGGGTTCAAGTCCATGTACCGTGGTCTAGAGGTGACATTCTGTCATTCACAAATAACTACCCCAGGTTGAGGGAGAAGCCAATAGAGTGGTATCAGCAGACAGACAGGTTTGTGAAGCTTGCAAATTGTCTTTGGGATGACTTGAATACATTGTTTGAGATTATAGTCCCAGCTGATTTATGGCTTGAGTGCAAGAGGGGTGTGGATTGGCCGACAAAGGAGCCGACAAGGGACAAGGCTACTGGAGCACCGTCTCCTAATGTGATGAGGTATTACCATAAGGTGATTGAGTTTTTGAAACAGAAGGTGACGCCGAAAGTTACTGATTGGCAGAAAATTGATCGAACGTCACAGGAAGGCAAAGAGTCGATACATGCTTACTATGAGAGGTTGTTGAAGGCATACAAACACTATAGTGGCACTGAACTATTGAACCGAAAGACATGAATCACCATGTGTTCAGATTTGTTGAAGGACTGAGGCCAGAGATTAGCCAGATGATTAAGAATCATTTGATCTGTTGGCAAGCGAAGCCGATTGATGAGGTGTTGCAGTATGCGAAATACTGTAGCGATGAGATTGAATTGAAGCAGAAAAAGTTGAAAGAAAAAGTGATGGTGATGCAAATTAGAGCAGCTCAGGCAGGGATGCAGGGAAATGGAGTACAGCAGATGGTACAGCAGCCATCGCAAGGGAATGGGATGTTTCAGGCACAACCTAGAGGACGAGGTAGAGGAGGTTTTGTGAACCGTGGTCCAGATTTGAATACAGTTGTGGTTCAGAATGATGTGCAAGGGATGAAAAAGATGTTACCATGCCATGCGTGCGTGTGGGACACTGGAAGCGGGAGTGCCCGATAATGGTGCAGGATGGTGTTGTACAACAAAGCAATGATGTCTGTACATTTCAAAATGTGAGGTGTCCAAGAATGAGGGGTCCAAATCCAAACTTTCAGAATAATATGGTCCAGATGCAGGGTCTCCAGCCCATGCAGCAAATACAAATGCCACGTGTTCAACCAGCACAGATGCAGCAGGTACAGCAGCAGATTCCAATGGTACCTAGACAGCAAATGCAGTTACCATTAGCTCCAATGGGACAGCAACAGATGATGCTTTCTCAACAGGTCACAGGCCAAACAATGAGTCAAAATAATTCAGTGCAACAGTTCCCATTGCTTGGTGGGGATGGAATAAATGATGAATGGTCGGATGATTGTTCAGATAGTGAGGAGTGCAGGCTTGCAGCGTCCCTAGAAGTAGATCAGAGGGGACCTTACGTGCAAGGGAAGGTGATGGGTCACAAGGTTTCATTCCTAGTTGATACAGGAGCTACACGCTCTACAGTCAGAAGTGCAGAAGTTCCGAAATTGCCGCTTTCGGGGCGTACCATAAGGGTGGTAGGAGTAGCAAATCAGTTTTTGACTAACTCGATTACAGATCCGGTCCAAGTTGAGATTGGTACCTTCCAGGGATTCCATAGATTTGTAGTCTGTGACTCGAGTCCCGTATCCCTACTAGGAAGAGACTTACTGTGTAAGACGAGGTGTTTGATTACCTGTTCCAGTGAAGGGATTGAGGTTCAGACAAACAGTGATGATGAAGGGGAGGATGGTCAAATATGAGAACAGGAGACGGAGACCGTAGATGTGGAGTACCCTTTGATAACCTTCTTCCCGATGTTCACAATGACTGATTTGCCAGCCGAATTACAGGGAACAGTGACAGAGAATGTTTGGGAATTGACAGGAAAGGAAGTGGGATTAATAAAAGAAGTAGAACCAGTCAAAGCAGAGGTGAAGCCAAATGCAGTGTTTCCCCAGGTACTGCAGTACCACATGGCATAAGATGTCCTTATACAGGTGACACAGATAATCACAGACTTTGTAAAGCAAGGGTTTCTGAAAGAAGTGATGAGCAGTCCGTGTAATTCACCAATAATGGGTCTGAAAAAGCCTTGTGTGAGAGTTCGAATTGTCCAAGATCTGAGAAAAATTAACGAACAGTGGTAAAATGTTGCCCCATAGTGCCAAATCAGCCGTGATCATGTTTCAAGTTCCATGTGATGCAGAGTGGTTCACAGTCGTGGACCTGTCTCAAGCATTCTTTTCGGTGCCTCTTCATGAGGACAGCCAATTTCTCTTCAGTTTCAAATTCTTGGACAAGGTTTACAGTTGGTGTCGAATTCCTCAAAGGTTTTCAGAATCACCTTCCATCTTCAATCAGATATTGAAGAAGGACTTGGAATCATTAGAACTGCCTTTTAGTTCGACTCTAGTACAGTACATTGATGATTTGTTGATTGCGTCCAAAACGAAAGATGACATCAGGTACGATACTATTGCCTTACTGAATCATTTGGGAGGAACGGACATAAAGTGTCCCCAAAGAAGCTACAGTACTGTCAGAAAGAGGTGAAGTACTTAGGCCACCTGATTGAAAAAGGGTCGAGGAAAATATACAAAGAAAGGGTGACAGCCATATTGCAGATGAATTCCCTGACAACCAAGAGGGATGTTAGGATGTTTTTGGGAATGGTGGGCTACTGTCGCCAGTGGAGTCCCAACTTCTTGATTATCTGTAAACCTTTGGTGAGGTTGACTGTCAAAGAAATTCAGGATGCCCCAGGTGCCATAACCATGACTGAGAAAGAGATGAGGGCATTCATTGAACTGAGGGAAAGCATGTGCAGGGCACCAGCTTTAGGTATGCCTGATCACACAAAGCCTTTTGTACTGTGTTGTTGTCAACGTGATGTTCTTTGTCTGTCCTGACACAGGTCCATGGAGGTGCAAACCACCCAGTAGCATATTTTTCAGCTACTTTGGACCCAGTCGCAGCAACCTTACTGGGTTGTTTGCGTGCAGTTGCAGCAGTTGGTCAAAGCCTCACTCAGTGTGAAGGTATAGTGATGGGACATCCCTTAAGAGTCATGGTCCCACATTCAGTTGAAATTCTGTTGACCCGAACAAAGACTCAGCATATGAAAAATGCTTGCCTGACTAAGTATGAAACAATTATACTGGGGTCACCAAATGTATCTTTGAAGAGATGCACTGTGTTGAACCCGGCAACTTTGCTTCCTAATGAAAATGCAGATATTGATGATGCTGAGGAGGTAGAACATGATTGTCTTGATGTAACAGATCTGTGCACCAAACCAAGACCCGACATTAAAGATACCCAATTGGAAGAGAATGACTACATTATCTTTGTTGATGGCTCATGCCTGAGAGACTCAGTAGGGGTACTGAGAGCCGGATATGCCGTGTGTACAGTCTCCGGTATCCTAGAAGCATCCTGGCTCGAAAGAGTATACTCTACTCAAGTGGCTGAATTAATTGCTCTTACTAGGGCATGCCATGCTGCTGAAAACCTAAAGGTGACTATTTATACGGACAGCATATAAGGATTTGGAATTGTCCATGATTTTGGCCAGCTATGGTCACAGAGGGGTTTACTGACCTCTTCTGGTTCTCCAGTGAAAAATGGCGAAAGAATTAAGGAATTGTTGCATGCGATTCAGTTACCTCTTAAAAATTGCAGTGGTAAAATGCAATGCTCATGTTAAATCACAAGACTTTCTGTCAATGGGAAATGGATATGCAGATCAAGTCGCAAGGCTTTGTGCATTGAACTGTATATTGTTTCAAGACCAGTGGGAATTATTACCTGAAACTGAAAATGTAACATGCTCAGGTTATGCATTAAGGGTGGTTGACACACTAGATGAGTTAAAATCATTGCAGGGACGTGCCAGTAAAGAGGAGAAACGTTCCTGGCAGAGAATGCAATGCATACAGAGATCTGATGACTTATGGGTTTCAGAGGAGGGGAAAATGGTTTTGCCAAACACCCTTTTGTCACAATTTGCGAGGTTTTACCATGGTCAAGCACATGTTGGGAGAGACGCAATGATCAGGTTATTCAAAATCGATTGGTTCAATCCAAAATTCAGACAAGCTGCAGAAGTTATCTGTCACAGGTGCATTATCTGTCAGCTGATAAACGTGGGAAAAGGGACCGTGGTGAATTTGAGCCACCTTGGGAGAGCAGGAGGTCCATTTAGCAGAATGCAGATGGATTTTATTGAGATGCCTGTGTGGGGAGGTCTGAGGTACGTGTTGATGATTGTGTACATTTTCAGTCACTGGATTGAAGCTTACCCTACACGTAGAAATGACAGTCTCACAGTAGCGAAGCTGCTGCTTAGGGAGTTGATACCACGTTTTGGGTTTCCGATCTCTTTAGAATCAGATAGGGGAAGTCACTTAAAAAATGAGGTGATTAAGCTCTTGTGTGCTGCACTGAACATTGAACAGAAGTTGCACTGTAGCAACCACCCTGAAGCATCAGGACTAGTGGAGCAAATGAATGGTACCTTGAAATCGAGAAATGCAAAAATGTGTGAAGCTACAAATTTGAAATGGCCAGATGCACAGCCCTTAGTGCTAATGTCAATGAGAAATGCACCTGACAAGAAAACAGGACTGTCTCCTCATGAAATTCTCATGGGCCGAGCTATGAGATTACCCGCAGTGCCTGCAAATGCTCTTGTGAATATCACAGATGATATGGTGTTGGACTACTGCAAGGGTCTGGCTGACGTGGTCCGCTCTTTCTCTCATCAGGTGGAAGTCACCACACTGCCACCGATAACTGATCCAGGTCACACCCTGAAAGCCGGTGACTGGGTTGTTGTCAAGAAACATGTGAGGAAGTCATGTTTGGAGCCACGTTGGAAGGGGCCATATCAAGTGATACTGACAACTACTACTGCTGCGAAATGTGCAGGACTTCCAAACTGGATCCATGCCAATCACACAAAGATGGTGACGTGTCCAACTGATGAGGAACTTGAGTTGTCGAAAGTAACAGCTGCAGAGAAGGAAGTCTCAGGGCCGGAGAGCAATCAAAGGGGAACTGAGACTGAAGGAGAGCCCGTTGAGGACGGCTTTTTCACTCAACCAGCAAAGGAAGTTCAAAGGGGTGACGGTGAGCCTATCTCAACTGAGGCGCCAGGAGGACTGACCCAAAGAGAGGTTCTCCCAGAAGCAGACGGCTACGGGTTTGAAGTTGAACCCCTGACAGACCTTGAAGGCGAAGGAGGTGAGGTAGAAGGAGGTTAAAGTGTTCCGACTCCTGAGCCGCTTGCAGATCCATCAAGAGAAAACACCATAGCACAAGAGAAAGGCACTGTTCAACATCCTGAAAAGCCGAGCGGTAGGAAAATACTTAAAGGAGATAACTGGCCGGAGCCACAAGCTGCAAAGGAGAAAGTGGTCCCTAACGAAACAATAGAAGAAGAAGTTGACACAACAAGGAAAGGGGATCTCAGTGAAGGAGAGTTGAAAGGTGATCGCAAACTGAAAAGAAAGAGAGTTGCAAATAGCAGGTACGCAGGTCCTGAATGGGCTTATGCGACATCAGCTGAGTGGCAACAAGAATTCTTGGCATTTTGTTTTGATCGAGAAATTCCAGTTCAATACTACGGCACCTGAATTCGACCATAGAAAGAGACTGTGTTAAGTTGAAATTGAATAGAGAGAGAAATGTGAGAAAAGAGACTGATAAATTACCGGATGTGACACTGTTAACCTGAATTGACTCTGGAAAACCGATTATGACATAGCTGCTAACCTGATTTGGCAAAGGGTCCTGGGAGTCAGTGAAACGCTGTAAATACTTGCTAAAGAAAGACTTTGCTCGAAAAGGAAGAAAAAAAAAAAAAAAAAGAGCTTTAGGTCTTCCTCAAGTTAATTGTTTGCTTGATATTATTCTGCTCTCTGATTCTTTACAGATCATGAGTAACATTAGAGATAATGATAATAGGGGTAGGATTCGTAGATGGTTGAGTGTTATTTCGGGTGTTGTGAGTGCAATAGTTATTATAGGTGTGATTTTGGGAATGCCATTGGTGGATAAGAGTGCGATTAAAAATGCTTCAACTCCTGAGACTGCTACACTAACACCATGGGAGAGGTTTGAGCAGGATACAAAATATTTGCATGAGGGAACTAACTCAAAAAGGGAACTATCTGCTAATGTTTTCTATCGCTTGTTGAATGAGTATGTTGAAACAATGGATGCAAAGAATTGTTATGTGTGCATGAAAATTCCTTCATCAGTACAAGAAGGGGTACTTACCATAGTTTGCCACTAACCTACGGGATACGTTGTAGTTTGTTATTAACAAGGTTGTATAATCAAGAATATATTCAATACTTCTATTCTAATCTTGATGTAGTGTTTTCCTTTGTGCCTATAAATGAATACTTGAGCAAGATAGCTAGAGATCATAATATAAAGATAGTTAGGGGTTTCTTTGAGCCCACATTGACATTTGGCACAGCATATGCGCATCGCAATAATCTAACCTACTTATTAACGCCTGTAGAAAAGAGCATTTTTAGATCACACTGATGATAAAAGAAAAGGGTTAACGGAGAAGCTAGAAAAGGGATTAGAAAACGAACGTTTGCAAATGATTATGCTTATAGTGCAATAAAAGCGCAAGGCAAGTTAGCTATTACACGTAGGAAAACTTTGTATATATAGGCCAAAATCTGATCATGACACTTTATTTGTGGGAACGAGTGAGTGCAGACATGTGTTTTTGTTTCAGAGTAAGTGGACGTTCATGTTTAATGGACAGGATCCAGCGATCCCTGGGATCTATTACATATGTGGACTTAATGCTTATTACCGTCTTCCTAAGGGATGGTATGGGACATGTTATCTGGGTATAGTTTTTCCAAAGATTTACCAATTTGATGACTTAAAGAAGTTTCCTAAAGTGTCTGAATTACATCATACTAGACAGAAGAGAGAGACAGCGGCTGCTATCGTAGGTGATATATTTGGAGCCATAATTCCTTCAGTGGGAGTTATCTTAAACTCCATAAAGATTTGAAAGTTGTCTACTATTATGGATAACATGCTGACAAACTTTACAGGGGCTATACTCCTGATGGATACTGAACTTGCTGCGGAGAGGGCTATGACTCTTCAAAACCGTCTTGCTTTAGACATTTTTTTAGTGAAAAAGGGGCAGAGTCTGTTGGATGCTTAATGAGCGACACTGTTGTGCATTTATACCTGACAATAGTAATAAGATTAGGAGTATGCTTACTAACCTAACAAGAGATAGTACAGATTTGAAGGAGCTGAAGGAACCTGGAGTTTGGGAAAAGGTTGGAAAGGGACTTGCTAAAGTAGGAAGTTGGTTTGGTAGTATTTGGAATAGGATACTTGCAAAAATAATATGGGGGATATTGATTGTTCTAGCTTGTTTATTCGGACTATGGTTATCATGCAAAATTAGTAAGAGAATTAGAGAAAAATTGGCAAAACGCAATAAGAGGAAAGAGGAAAAGAAAAAGGAGAAAATATTCAAAGAAATTTAAGAAAAGTCAAAAAGGGGGGAAGAAATTGAAATGCGCGAATTAACAAAAGTGAAAAGTTGTGAAGGGAAAGGTTTTGTGTGATGACAAGGGTCATCAGAGGAGGGATTGTGGGAGCCCAGCTCTTATAATCAAAATTAACATGAGATGTTTATGAACGAATGTATAATAATGCCGCATGGAAAATGTATTAATGCGTTTTTACTAAACGTGCGTTTGAAATGTGCCCACGGGGAGTGCCACCAATGTATACGATGATTAATGAAATTGACTAATAATGAAATAATAATGTTTTAATGAATGATTTTATACTAATTTTAAGAGTTATATGTTAAGGTTTTGTTTATTAATCACTAGGCCTTAGTTAGCATGAGTCGGGGCCTAGCTGCCTGGTTTCATATTAAATGTGTTTTTCTAACGTGCAATGTGCTGACTTGCTCAAGGACATGTAGTCGTATTTTTCCAGAAGCTAGAAGATGAGTGTAGCTGTAGTAGATCCATTCTCATGAAATTCAACTTGCTCAAGGAAACATTCTTGCTGAATGCAACAGTGTAAACTTGCAACAGGTACAAGGTCACCTAAACCGGTATGGACAATGGAACTACTGACTGGGGATGTGAGAGGACCACGAGAATATGAAATCATACCGGACATTCTACCCATTGGAGACGTCAATCACAGGAGCCAATAAACTACGTGAGAACTGTTATGAGGTGACAATTTTGATGGGACGATCAGTAAACTATTGGACGGAGATAGTGGTGCGCCAAACCTGCCCAATTGAAAATTAGAGGACTGTACAACAGAAAAGGGATAAAACCCTTTGACAAGAGGAGCCAAGAGAGCCATTGGGTGCCACTCCATGCCGTCACTTTGATACTCTGCCCGAAGACTTTTCTGTCTTGATTCCCCAAATCATCCTTACTTTGCCTTGCCCGATTCTATACTTCTCCTCCTTCTGAGGGAAGTGTCCCTTTTTTCCCCCGTCTTGCTGAACTTTGCTGTGTTTGCTGGCTGATGGTGAATCAACTGATGTCCTGAGGACGAAGACTGACTCTGTATGCTGACCCATTACGGAGGGTAACTATATGATGATGAAATTATAATTGTCTGTTTGCCTTTCCATTCTAGGTACCAACTGCTTCTTTTGACAGAGACCATAGTTAGATGTTTTCTAAATTTGTGTTGCTAAATTGTTTTGCATGAAGCTCAACATGCCAATGCTAATTTGAGGTTAGTTAAGGAATTCACTAACCAGACACAAATAGACAAATGACTGAATCTATGCTTTGTTGAATAATACGCAAATGACACTCTGCTAAGGTTAACCCATATTGACGTTGTGCTATGTTCTAATGTTCATGATCTTTGCTCTGATTAAATCTTATTCGAGTTGCCATATTATGATAATGCTGATGTGTTTAATGGTTTTGAGACTAATAAACTTAGTAGTAGAATTGTAATTAATAGGGAATAAATATCATAAAATCGTACTAATCTGGTGTGGTTATTCATGACTGGAAGGTCATGGTGGTCTCTGAGTCTTATTAATGTCATTGATTAATTTGATTGATTCGTTATTGTGATTATTGATTGAGGTATTGATTTATTGATTGACATGTTGATTAGTAATCTCGTTTTAAGGTATCTTCAATCAGGGTCAAAAGATTAATCGGCCTAAAAAGAGTCCCAGAGTGAATAAATTATCTAGATTAGGACGCATTAGCAGTTCATAAACATGTTCAGAAAACAAGCTCATCCAATCTTTGGACTTTCTGTGGAGCACAGGGTGAAGGTCACACAGGTGGCAATCGGAATTACGATTTTAGAGGAAAGAACATAAAAGAGACAAATAGCTGTCGAGATATTGACAATGAAATATTAGAGGTGGAACAGTCAACAAATTAACATGGTGAGCCGAGCCCAGAGCCTGATACACATGCCAAAGCCTAAGAATGTGTAGTGTGTAAATTGTGCAACAAACAGCATGCAAAAATATGTGCAAGTCTCTTCAAAATATTTAAAAGTTTATTTCTTTAAATTAAAGAAACAATTCACTTCAGTTCATCAGAATATTTCACTGCATTAAAAAGCATTTGATAAAAGCGATAGTTTCTACATATGAACTTAGAAGCCTGTATGCCTCCTGGAATAACAACAAAGCCTTTGGTGAATTAAGAGGTAAGTAACTTGCCATGTGCACAGTATATATGCCTATATTCATATTAAAATCAAAGACAAGAGTTGTTTTGTACAGCACACATCCTGAACTTGCATATTCCAATATGCCCTCATATGCAATAATGAAGAGAAGAAAAAAGAAACTGAGTGAAATAAAATATTGCCTATGATCCACAGTTTGGGCAAGCAGGGAAGCAAAAAGATTTTGTCCTTGCACACTGAGCAATTCTGGGACTTGATGAGTATCTTGTTCTCCCTCCTGTTTTACATCAAAGGTTAATATTTGCCTTTTATTCTTGGTGTACCAGTATGGGTGGCAGGAAGAAGACACATGAAAGTTCAGCTTCTTTTGGCCTGAAGGATCCAAGAGGACCTCATGTTGAGACAGAGGTAGGCATCTGGTTCACCCACCTCTACAAAATATTAACATGCCAAAGGAAAAGTTAATACAATATGACAGAGAGAGTGTGTAGACATGGGATCCGTAGATAATGAGTCATCAAGAGGATCTTTATTGAAGTCCAAAATTAATATCTCATCCACAGAGGTTCCCTCAGCAGCTCTGCTCCCTTACTCTCCTTCTCCAGCCTCCCAGTCTCCACTCCCAGGAATCTCGAATCTCTTCACCTGCACATTCCATGTCTTGAGAGATGCAGAGCAAGCTTCACTCTAGATGTAAATACCACAGAGTGAATGCATGGTCCTTCAAGGGGACAGAGAAAATGCAGAATGGGAGAGGGCATGTCCCAGAAGAGTGTTTCTTGCTCAACACTTTGGAGGAAGCAATGGTCCATAGTTATGGACAGGAGTTAAATTAGTGAAAGGGCACCCTCACCCCTACAGGTGACATGTGTTACTTCAAGGGTGATCTAAAGCTGTTTTGCAGAGAGAGAGTAGATGGTTGCTGCAGTCCTTGGTGACCTTTGGAATTGGCACGTCTTCTGTTGGACTGCTACTGCACAGGTTGTGAGGAGTGGTGCTGCCCAAACAGCATACCTGGGAGCAATCCCTGAATTTACAGTGCTTTCTAAGGAACAGAAGGGCAGGGGAAGCCAGGCCAAATGACCAGACCATGGCACAACTCTGATTAAAATGCTGCAAGGGCAAGTTAGCCGTTCTTCCCAAAACATGAGCATCATCAAAGGGAAAGTTCACAGTAATCAACTGAACATCGCCAAGCATCCAGTGGAGCCCTTTAAGGCCTAGAGATGTATGGCAATAAAGAAGAAAAAACACAACATTGAGGGGCTGGCACGTCTAAGGTCAAGCATTCATGCTGATCAAGTATATATGTGTTTCCAGAGTATGCAGTGTCTGAAGCAAGAACCCTCACAAACCCAAATGGGTGTCATGCTTCATCATCAGGCAGCTCCTTGTTGGACTGACGCTACAACACCCAATGGGCCCCTTGAAGGGGCTCCTTGCCGGAGATCTTTTGAAAATAAGATGCTGTGATGAAGTTTGTATGGAGGTGCAGTATGTGTAGATTGGTGACTATGGTGGTCATTATGACGTTGGCGGTCATCTGACCGACACGCCATTGATGGTGGTAGTACCGCCACAAGTCCGGTGGTAATGACTGCCAAATTATGACCATGGCGGTAATACCGCCCATAAACAGCCAATGTACCACCCCAACCGCCAGTGCGGTATGACCACTGAGCACAGCAGTAGCAATCTCCAGGCAGGCAGAAGACAAGGATCTGCCCACCATATTATGACATAGCAGACCACCAGAATTTCCGGGGCGTTAGCAGCGGCACCAAAAGCCTGGTGGAAACACATCATATAAAAGGAGACACTCACCTCCAGGGACACAGAGGAGTCCGCGGCCGCCATGGAAACAGAACTGGAAGTCTTCCCGATGTTGTACCACGCCATGCCAGTCCAGGAACGCCAACGATGACGGCGAGTACAGCTGCCTAGCACACAAGGGAGGGAGGGGAGAGTGACGCACACACACACACACACACTAACAAGACATATAATACACACATACCACACACCCAGAACAAACTGAAGAGAAATCCCACTCCACCGTAATGCAGAAGGAAAGAAAGCCAGGAAACATACCTTTGGTCCAACCACTGTAATACATTGGGTATAGCGACCTCAAGATTCTAAATACAAATATTTACACATATGGCCATGGGCCAGTCCAAGTGAGTCACAATGTCACAGGGCAACATCCAAGGCCCAACTTGACTTCTGACAGCCCAGTGTCTCCACTGGGCAGAGGCATCATGGTAAAGGTAGACAGGCACCTCAGGGGGGAGGGGGTGGTGGGGGTGGGATGGGTGGGAGTTTCTTCGTCGCAGGAGGGTCCTTTCACTTGGGTTTGGGAGGGGGCAGGTCCTAGCCCTTCTAGCTTGAGGGCGGAGGAGTGGCCTTGGGATGGGGGGCGGAGTGCCACCCTTCTTCAACTTAGTGGCAGGAGTACACTTAGGGGGAGGAACAGGAGTCGGTTTGGAGTTGGAGGTACTATGCTGGGAGGGTGGAAGTTTCCTTTTACTGGCAGGACGGGGTGAGGGAGGGAAGAGGTCAAGGCAGGACAGGAAAGTGTCTTAGGACCAGTGGGGAGGGATGTGGGAGGAGGTATGGGACTGGAGGTAGAGGGAGTGGTTGTAGGAGGAGGTGATGTGCTGGACTTGGGTGCAGGCGCATGGACAGAGTGTGTGTGTGTGAGGTGGGTGGCTATTGGGGGTCAGAGTGGGAGCGTTTGTGTGTCTTTGGAGGGGACAGACATGGTGGGGGAGGAAAAACAGGATGCCTGGATGGATGTTGGGGTGGTGTCTGCAAGTGAGGTGGGTATGCTGCATGAGGTGGTGATGGTGGTGGTGGTGACTGCGCATGTAGCGAGTGGGGTGCATGTCTGTGTGTCTGCTGTTGTGGCGACTGTGGGAAAGGCTGTGCAGGTGGCATGATCTGGGACTGTTGATGCAGTGCATGCAGGTGTGAGTGCTGATGTGACTGTGAGAGAGGAGGAGGAGGGGAGACAGTGGAGGCAGTGGCTGATGTGTGTGTATCTGTGTGTTGGCTGTGTGTGTGCTTGTGGACTTAAGTGTGGTGCCTGTGTTTGTCTGTGCGTGTCCTGTCTGTTGTTTTGGATGCATGCTTGTCAGAATGTGTACGTGGCATTGGTTGGGGAGAGAAGACAAGGACTGGGAAGAGGTAGTTGGAGGATGATGGAAGAAACAGGGACACTGGCTGCTATCAGAGAGGAGGCCATAACCTGAAACGATCTCTGTAGGGCCGCCAAGCCACTGTGAATGCCCTCCAAGAAGACATTGCATTGCTGCATCTGGGATGCCAGCCACTGGATGGTATTCACTATGGTTGACAGCCCTACAAAGATGGATCTCAGGATGTCAATAGCCTCCTCACTGAGGGCAGCAGGGCTGACATGGGCAGGGCCTGAGGTGCCTGGGATGAAGGAGACACCCAACCTCATGGGTGAGCGGACACGGGAAACTCAGTGGGGGGCTACTGGGAGGGCGGTGCTGGTATGGAGGTGGCAGAATATTAGGTTGCTGGGGTGTCCCAGAGGGGTCCGCCACCACCAGGAAGCATCCATCGGAGGAGAAATCAGAGTCAGTTTTATCATCTCCTGTCTCCCCCATGGTGCTCCCCTCACCCTCCGTCCCACTGGTCCCCTCAGTGTCAGTGGACTCTGCCTCCTGGGTCCCGTGGGCTGCAGCTTCCTCCCTCGCCGGTACCCCTGCTCCTTCACCAGATGATGCTCATGCACACATGGACAGGATGACAAAAGGAGAGAGGGGAGAAAGAGAGCACAAGGTCAATAACAGCACCATCAGCACAGATGGCATACACATCACTGTCACTCACTGGGACTAAGAATGGGCAGTGTGGACCACAGTTGCATACCAGTGGCAAGGTACTACAGCAGGTGGGACCCAAATACTTCATTCTGCACACCTACTTGGACCAACTAAGCCCTATCTGCCTAGCAATTCAAAACATGCATACCACCCTACATACCTAAGCAGGACCATGCAGCAATGTCTAAATTGGCATATTGGGGCATCCACTGACTAGAACCCTGCACCCAAATCTCATGCCAGGCAACAAATGATGAATATTACACACACTGTACTCACCCCCTTATGGCTGCTGTGATGCCCTCAAGCGCCCATCCAGCTCTGGGTAGGCCACCACCAGGATGTGGGCCATTAGGGGGGGTCAGGCTCCGACGCGCACCCCTCCCTCATTGGGATACCATCCCCAGCTGGGCCTCCGCGGTCTTCCGGGCCCATCGTCGCAGGTTCTCCCACCATTTCCTGTAGTGGGTGCTCCACCGGCTATGGACCCACAGGGTCCGCACGTCCTTGGCGCTGGCATGCCTCAACCCCTTCTTCTGATGGGCGCTGACCTGCAGAGGAAACATAGAGGGACACCTTGAGCCATACAATCCAGCCTCTCACACATATGGCCTACATACAGTATTTGTCCCTCATCAAGCACACACATGACCCGTACATCTTCATTCACATTGCCTGCTGCCATACCCGTGAATGACACACTGCCAGCACACACATACATCTCCATGCAGCCATGTTGCATGCAACGTACCCATGATGTATCACCTGTTTGGTCTGGAGGGCCATACAACTGCCCATACAGGGGTAGGACCCCATCCACGAGCCTCTCCAACTTCTCCAACGGGAAGGCTGGGTCCCTTTCCCCTGTTGCACGAGCAATGGCAGGTTCCAGCCACAGGTCACAGCAGCACACGCAGCGGAGATATAGTCCATTTGAAAGTCAGGAATCAAGTGAAGTAGTAGAAGAAAATGGCAGTCATGTCCGCGGCAGTGAACACCTTCAGTGCCGGCGTTGATCATTATTGGTTCCTGTACTCCATAGAGCCCTGTGTTAGTCAATGAGGAATTGCACGGCGGTGCAGACCGCTTTCCACCATGGCGCAAAACGCCAGCGGTGTAAGGTCACTGCCACCTGTCCCTGTATACAGGACAGGCGGTTGCCATTTCCTACTGCTAGTACTCATGTATTGAATTTAAAAGTGTGTCATTTGTGTTGCATCTAAACAATTCTAGTGCCCAACATACATACATGCTCTGTGTACTTTGATGTTGTGTGTCCAAAGGTCCTGTTGTCACACCCTTTTAACTTTTGGCTTACTTAGGTACCAACCACTGCGGAGGAATGGAGGAGGAGGCAAGCACCCGTGTACAGACCACTTGTGGACTTGCCTTCACTGGAGGACAGGCACATCATACTCACCTATCGTCTGGACAGGGCCACAATCAAAGAGCTGTGTGCACAATTGGAGCCTGATCTGCTACCTGCTATCCGTTGCACCACAGTAATACCCCCTCTTGTACAGGTACCATCAGTGCTCCATTTCCTGGCCCCAAGGTGACTGTGGGCTTGGCTGCAGGAATGTCACAGCCAATGTTCTTGATTGTGCTTGGAAGGGTTTTGGCTGTCTTGCTCAAACACAAGTGCAGCTACATGACATTCCCCCAGGTTGATGATTTGCCCACTGTGAAGGCTGGAGTCCATGCAACAGGACGCATACCACATATGATTGGGCCCACTGACTGGACCAATATTGCCTTAGTTCCTCCCAGGGCCAATGAACAGGTGTACAGGAACAGGAAAAGTTTCCACTCTCTCAATGTCCAGATGGTGTGCCTTGCTGACCAGTACATCTCCCAAATCACTGCCAAGTATCTTGGATCTGTGCATGATGCCTTAGTCCTGAGGAATAACAGCGTCCCACAGATGATGGCATGACTACAGAGGCACAGAGTGTGGCTCATAGGTGAGCTTGACTTCCCACCCAATGTATGTCTGTATATGCCTACAGGAGTCATACCTCATACCATTGTGCAAGGCTAATGTGTGTTCCTCACTTCTTCCAGATGACTCTGGCTACCCAAACCTATCCTGGCTCTTGACCCCTGTTAGGAATCCGAGAACAGGGGCTGAATAGGTACAATGATGCCCATGAGCGTACCTGGAGGATTGTTGAACAGACCTTTGGTTTCCTGAAGGCCAAATTCAGGTGCCTCCATCTGGCAGGTGGATCCCTATACTACTCCCCTGAGAAGGTCTGCAAGATTGTTGTACTGTGCTGCATGCTGCACAAATTGTCCCTCAGATGTCATGTGAACTATCTGCAAGAGGAGTGGGGTGACAGTGCACCTGCATCAGCAGTGGACAGTGGACACTGAGGACAGTGAGGAGGAGAAAGAGAAGGAGGATGTAGACAACAGGACACATATAATTCAGCAGTACTTCCAATGACACTCAGGTAAGACGGTCGAACTATACATTTCTCCATTTCAGTGTTGTGCTGCGTGGTTGTAGTATAATGCCAGTCACTACCTTTGCATCCCAACTGACTGTCACCTATGTCTTCTCTTATTGGAGATGTTGGTGTTGTTACAACAGTTTAATGCTGTGATGTGTCCAGACTGCTGAGACACATGTGAAGGATGGGTTCGCACATTACAGGACAATTTCACAGGATCATGCAGTTCAATATAGTTCAATACATTGTGCATTTCGTTTAGATAAATCACTATTATTCAACTTGTGTCCAAGGCTGTTTACTTATAAATTGGGTATGCAATGCAAAGTGCAATAGGGTGGGCTGATGGTTGGGAAAAGTCCAGTGTCCAAGGGGCCATAGGAAGAGGAGCAATGGCAGTTCACAGTGAACAAAATGACACAGTGGAACACAAGGGGGACATTCTGGAGAGGCTAATTTCCTGGCGGTGATCTTGGTCTTGACAACTGTCTCTGGTGTCTGTCTGTGTCACAGGGAACGATTGAGGGGTAGTTCACCTTCTGCAGAGGGAGGGGTTCTGGTGGCCTGTGAGTCCTGTGGCAGGGCCTCCTGTCCATTAGCTGCAGCAGATGTGGAGGGCTGGTCAGTACACTGGCTAGTGGTAGGGGCCCACTAGTGTGGTGTGTAGTCCAGCATGATGTTGGTCATGTCACCCAGCACCCCTGCAATGGAGGCCATGGTGGTATTCCAGGCCTGCAATTGTTGCATAACCTCCTTGTGGTGTTTCCCCTGCAGCCACTGGTTCTCCTGCATGATGTTGAGCACCTGACCCATCCTGTCTTGGGATTGTTGGTATGACCCTAGGACATTTGTGAATGCCTCCTGGGTAGTGGATTCCCCTTGACGCACAGCTGTCCTCCGATTATCCCTGGCCCCCTGTGCCTGTGTTCCCTGAACTGTGTGCCCACTCCCACTGACACCAGGACCCTCATTGTCTTGCCTGTGTGGTCTGGACACTGGTCACTGTACAGGTGGGCACACTACTGATTGACGTGTCCTGGGGACAGAGGTTTGGGGGCATTAGCTGGCTGCTGTGGTGTTTGATTCAGAGGGGGTGGCTCTGTAGTGGACTGGCTGTGGGATGGGGAAGCTGACTGACCAGTGGTCCCAGATGGGCCAGGGAGTTCATCCAGATCCAAACCTCCTGAGGTGATGTCATCACTGGGGGCATCGTCTGGTGGGGGACTGGATAGCCGTGGCACCTTCGCTCCACTGGTATTGGCTGGAGCACCTGTGGGGATGTAAGTGATGTGTTAGGGTACTTGTCTGTGACATATTCCGCATTTCTATCTTTCCCAATGATATTGATGTTGTCCTCCCACCTTTAGTAGTGTGTGGTGATGAATTGTGGAATTGCTAGTTCTACATGCTGTGCACGCATTCGTGGTGGGTGTACATGCAGAGCTTGAAGGGATGTGCTTGCAGTGTGTATGGCATGCAGGGGTTGACATTTTGGTGTGGTAATTGGTGTGGAGCACTGTGTGAGATGCAGTGAGGTGAAGGGAGCCAGGGTGAGGGAGTGAGATGGCATGCAGGTATGGTGGGGTGATAGGTTGTAAATGGTTACTCACCAGTGTCCAGTCCTCCTTCTACTTCAGTGAGTCCCTCAGGATGCAGTATTGCCAAGACTTGCTCCTCCCATGCTGTCAGCTGTGGGGGAGGGGGTGGGGGTCCACCGCCAGTCCTCCTGATGGTAAGCTGGTGCCTTGCTGCAATGGAACACACCTTCCCCCATAGGTCATTCCACCTCTTTTGAATGTCATCCCTTGTTCGTGGATGTTGTCCCACGGTGTTCACCCTGTCCACGATTCTCTGCCATTGCTCCATCTTCCTGGCAATGGAGATCTGTTGTACCTGTGCTTCAAACAACTGTGGCTCTACCCTGACTATTTCCTTCACCATGAACCGCAACTCCTTATCAGTGAAACGGGGGTGCCTTTTTGGGGATATATGTGTGTTGTGTGTGTTGTGCAGAGGGTGATGTGTGATGTGGTGGGGTGTGTGGTGTGTGGTGCGTGACGGATGTATGGGTAGTTGTGGTATGTGTATGCAGTTGTCTCTGGGATCGACGTACCAAGGTTTGGCGGTCTTCTCGTGTTTGCAAAGGTTTGTGGGTGTTGTGGGGGAGTGTTTTATGGTGCAGTTGGTGGGTGGGTGTAATTGTGTCAGGATTGTCTTTTTTTTTGTTCTGGACAATCTTTTATTGTTTTGTATTTGGGTGGCCATTCCAGCCTTGGCGGTGTGCCCCACCAATGGTTTACCATTGTTGAATGTCCGCCGTGGTGAATCGTGGCTCATTACTTGGAGGGCGTTGTTATGGTGGCGTAACAGTATGGGCGCTAGTTCCGACAGTTTATCACGTTCAGTGGGTATTGTGGATTTATGGTTGTGGCTCGTTTCTGTCAGTTTTGTGTGTTTGTGTCATAATCTAGTGGATGAATGTTCGCCTCCACGGCAGTATGCTGGTGGCAGTCACTGCAGCGGTATTCTGTATTTACCGCTAATGTCATAATGAGGTCCTATGTGGTTTAAAAAAGACTAAGATAAACCTTTTAGGAGTTTAATGAGTGAGTTTTCTTGTCATGAGTGTGAACAAGGAGTGGCTGTGTTGGGGACAATGATCCTGTACAGCTCACAAGGTGATAAAGCATGGGTTAACAAGTTTCTTGCCTCAAATAGCCACAGTTGACCTGGACAATTCATCAGTACCATATAACCTACTCTATGAATTAACAGGATTGCAGATGTAAAGTTTAATAAAGTACCCAATCACAAAAAGTCACCCTCACATTGTAGGATATGCCTTAAATGTATATGTGTGTGTGTGTGTGTGTGTGTGTGTGCGCGTGCAAGCCTATGGTTGGTCACCACTAGGTAATTATAGTTAGGACCTGGTGATTCTATAGAAAAAGCTTTTAATGTTTTGCTAATAACTTTGGAGCCGTTTGATGAATCTTCACAACATTTTAAAAAAAAACAACAGTCATCACTTCAGTTGCTATCTGGAAAGTTTCAGGGTGATCCGTCAATAGGGGGCTGAGAAAAAGAGGGGCGGTCCCAAAACACGATCTCCTATTTATTTTTCCATTGGGATTTTGAACGATAGCGACGAAACCACTGGACGGAATCACACCAAATTTAGCAGAAAGGTAGCTCTTAATCCAGGAAGTGGCATTTTCGTTATTTGGTGTAAATCCATTCAGTAGTTTTAGAGAAATTAAAAGAAATGTCAATTTGTATATATAGGGACCCGAAGGATTTGCAACCCCTCCCGATCTCGTGATCAGATCTGAATGGCTGACAACACTTCAACAAGGAAGTGTTGTCAGCTATGTTGGGACTCTGCTTCAGCTGAGTCACACAAAAAAGGTTAAAAATAAAGAAAAGCGTCCAGGGTAGGGACACCCTGACCCCTTAGCTCTGGTGCTTGGATTCCAAAGAGACCCCCTCAGGGATAAAAAGCAGTTTTGTAAAAACATTTGACAACAAATTCGCAACAGGGTTACGAATTTGCAGTAAAACGTTTTTTTCAAAAAGCTCTGGCTCCCACGCTTGTTTTTAAAAAAGCGCCCGAGTGGGCCAGGTTCTGGGGGAAGTATTTTGTCCCCAGGGTGAAATGCTTTTATACGTGGGGGAGCACCAATGGCCTCCCCCACAGCCACAGGGACTAGCACCTCCCCAGGGTGATATATTCAGATATGTGCAGGAGGGCCACACTGCCCCCACAACCCTGGGGACCACCACCTCCCTGGAGCGGTTAACCAATGAGGTGCGGGAGCCCTGAACCCCCGCCCCCCCCTGCAGCCCTGGGGACCACCATCACCCCTGGGACAAATAGTAGAATGTGTAAAGGGGGTCAGTTTCAGACCCTCCTTAGCCCCGGGGACCACAACCTCCCCAGGGATGTAGATGTTGGAGAGCACCACGTGGCCCCTTGAGGAGCCACTGATGGCCCTGGGAACCAGCACCGCCCAGGGCCGGCTCCTGTAATGTCCCGGGGTGCCATAGCTGTTTGCTGTGGCTTGGCTGCAGCTTTGACAGCTGCAGCCAAGTCACAGCAAACACTTTGCCTTTTGACAGCAGGACCTGATATGAATGCAGGGAACAGAGATGAAAGCTTTGTTGCAGCAAGCATGGAGTGCTATTTAAAGCAGTAGCCTGCTTGCTGGAGCAATGGGACTGTGGGGGAGGACTTGAGGCTTCCCCCGCTGTCCCAGATAGCCCGTAAAGGGCGTAGCATAAAATACATATTTAAAAAAAGTCAGGCACCATGGAGAAGGCCTTGAGGCTCCAACAACAGTCCTAGATAGCCTATAAAAGGCTGAAAACAAATTTGAATTAAAAAAATTTAATAGCTCAAGTGTGAAGCTTGCAAACCTTCACACTGAGCACTGAGGGTTCGAATCCAGGTGTGTCCCTGGCTGTTGCCCTCCTTTATTTTTATGTTTTTTAATGTTTAAGGCTCATACTGAAAGGTGAACCTACTCTTTTAAATGACAAATAGATTGTTATTTTGAATTTGGGAAGAAATATCCCATTCTAATTATATCATCCTTCAAAGCCTAAAATCTCTCTCCCTATCAAACTCTTTCTCTCTCTATTTCAATCTCTTTCTCTTACACACCCACTCACAACCCTATGCAGCCACTCACAGACCTACTCAGAAACTGATGCACCCACTCATAGAACCACTCAGACCCTTGTGTACCCGCTCACATCATCACTCAGACCCTCACACACCCACTCACAGAGCCACTCAGACCCTCATGCACCACATCACAGGCCCACTCAGACACTCATGCACCCACTTACAGACCCACTGACGCCCTTGTGAACCCACTCACAGACCTGCACAGACACTAATGTACCCACTAAGACACTGATGCATGCACTGTGACGCCCAGAGAGAGAGGCCTCTTACCCCCAGATACACCCTCTTCCACCTATTCTCACACCCACAGAGATTGGCTGCGGCCCACTCCAGTCGCGCACAGCCAAAGGGCCATGTGCGAAGTAGGGTTGAGTGTTTGGCTGCAGGAACTGGCTGCAGACCAGGCCTTACGGACAACCGCTGCTGCGCCCGGGCGAAGGCTGTGCATGGTGCAAGGTTGGGTGCTTAAAGGGTGTTGACCTCAGGGCCATGCCAGCAGGCTGTGTGCAGTGGTGGTTGGATTAAAGTATAGTAATGAAAATTACTTTTAAAAAAACACTGAAATTCACTGAAAAAACTAAGGTTATAGGGACGTTATAGTTAGAAAATAGAATTTTTAAAAAACTGAAATCCACTGAAAAAAACAAAAGTTACAGGGACGTTATAGTTAGGCTCACATTTTCAATATACCAAACTACAGAAATTCACCAGTTATAGTTACAGTTATCTCAAGCAACTATAACTTGTGCCCTAAGGTAACTGTAACTCGCGCCCTCGCCATGCACTTCTATTTACCCCACAAATTACAGCACTCATGACATCTCTTTGACAACATTATTAAGAATATCATTGTAATATTTGCAGTAAGGTTTTTGATGAAAAAACTGTGCATGGGGGGTGCGAGTTATAGTTACCTTAGGGCACGAGTTATAGTTAGTTGAGATACCTGTAACTATTACTGGTGAATTTCTATGGTTTGGGAGGTTTAAAATGTAAGCCTAACTATAACATCCCTGTAACCTTTCATTTCTTCAGTGATATATATTATATGTGTGTTTTGTGTATATATATATATATATATATATATATATATATATATATATAATATGATCTGTGAAAGACAAAAAACAGTGGATGAGAGGCAATACAGTGCAGGGTAGTCATGCCCTGTAATATGACCATGCATTAAGCAACTGTTAGAAAAATCATGCCATAAGCAGAATCATGTGTGTCAGTGGGCAGGCAAATATGTAGAGACAGACATACAGGCAGGTGATACACATGTGACAATGCAAACACAAACCCAAAACTTCACATATAATAAAACGTGGTGAATAACTAATTTGGTAAATAGAAGTAAGAATACAACAGTTAGCCCCAAAAGTGGCTGGTCTTACCCTATTAGAGTAAACGAATGGCAGCTTAGGTTTCGGAGAGGCCGCGCTAGCTGCAGAGCAAAACTAGTGGGAAACAGGCAGAAATCAATGATTAGTAATGAAGGTGACCAGTAATGTGAAGATAAGATAGGGATACCCTTATGTACTCTATGGCGACGAGCACAGCAGTAATCCAGTGACCTACCTATGTCTGCCACCTTGGAGGTAATGAGGGAGCTGGAAAACAAGCTTAAATAGCAGTGCGGAGATTTCAATAACAAGATTGTGTGTGGGGAGAGAGAGTGCATGTGAGTCAATGCATCCTTCTCATATAAATATACCTAACTAAAAGATTAAGGTCTATGAACTTAAAACACAACGGAAGTAATCTTGAAGGGAGGGCGGTAAATTGTCACAGGTAGTTGGGGTTTGTCTCTGGAATCAACTTCCTTCAGAGAAAAAGGGCTTACAAAACATTGAACTCATTAAACCATTAAGCATAAGTTTAAAATGTTTTTGTTCAGCAAGGTCTGAAGATCCAAAGCTGTATGGCAGAATGCCTAGATACCGATTCGTTTAGGTGCTCTATAACAACCTGAGATTTAGGGCCAGATGTAGGAAAAAGCCAAATTGCGACTTGCAATTTGCGAGTCCGTGCGACTCGCAAATTGCAACTCGCAATTAGGAATGCAGAAAGGTGTCTCAGACACCTTCTGCAACTCGCAATGGTGTCGCAAAGACCCACCTCATTAATATTAATGAGGTGGGTCGCATTTTGCGACCCCATTGCGAGTATGGGCACTCACGGGGATGGTGGCCTGCTGGAGTCAGCAGACCACCATGTCCGTGACTGCTTTTTAATAAAGCAGTTTTTTTTTTTCTATCTGCAGCCTGTTTTTCTTAAAGGATAACGAGCTGCACTTGGAAAAAAAACCGAAACCTTTTGTTTCGGTATTTTTCAGAGCAGGCAGTGGTCCATAGGACCACTACCTGCTCTGAAAAATTATTTTTGTGTCCATTCACAAAGGGGAAGGGGTCCCATGGGGACCCCTTCCCGTTTGCGACTGGGTTACCATCCACTTCAAGTGGATGGTAACTGCGATTCCATTTACGACCGCTTTTGCGGTCGCAAATGGAATTGAATCGCATTGCGAGTCGCAAATAGGAAGGGAACACCCCTTCCTATTTGCGAGTCGGAAATGCATTTTGCGAGTCGGATCCGACTCGCAAAATGCATTTATGCATAGCAAAGAGGCTTTTGCGCCTCGCAAACGGTGTTTTTCGCTGTTTGTGAGGCGCAAACCCTTTGCTACATCTGGCCCTTAACTTCTGGATTTCTTTGAATGAAGCCACCCATGGATCATGTCAATTTACTAAATCCCTTAATTTCTTCTCCTTTTCTAATTTTAGCCTCTCTCATGTGCTGAAGATGACATTTAAAAGCACCAAAGCCCACTTTGCTTCAAATACCTGTGAGGGTATACCAATCCATAGGAAGTTTATACTCACTGATCTTTTTTTCATAGTGAAATGAAATGAAGCGTAACGAATTAAGTGTAATTTTCAATCCAACTCGTGTTGGACACATTGGGCAGAAACCGTGGGTTATGGCACAGAAGTTCTATCAGCTCTAGCGGGAGATTTTTGTGTTGTAAGGTCGGAGACTATACAGTGAAGAGCAAGAATTGGACCACAGGAAAAAATCATTTACAACTATATTAAAAATCTTTGGATAGAGCTAGTGCCATGCATGTGTTCCTCAAAGTGAAGATAATGGATTGAAGGTATGCCCCCACAGCTGGATGTGGGAGTATCTGAATCAACACTGGTCCACTATTTTTCACTGTTTTACTTTCTATCCAGGAACTAGCATGTAGTTTACAATGGAGCACATTTCTTCTGGCTGTTGAGAACTATTCAATGATACTTGCTATGCAACAAGGTTTCTCTAAAATCGTGGCTAAACTTTTCAGTGCCTCTTCAGTCATTAAATTCTCAATTCCTTGACTGCATTCTACAAAACATCAAAAAGACCTACTTCTATCACAATGCTTAAATTTGAACTTTCAAGAAAAATTTCTAAATACTTCTCCCCTGTAGAATGGTATGACATTCAGGTTTTCAGCTATGGAGCACTGTGGGCAGGTCGGTAAATCACTGGCTCCCATTCATATCTGCCTGCAAAACATACCATTTCAAGGAATATGTTTAGAAATTGTGCGGTTTGGCCTCACGTTTGAGATCTACCTACAAACAGCATTAAGCTGTCTTTTGTTGAAGATGTGTTATGTATTATACCAAACCTTAGCGTGGGCTTGAGCCAGCCGAACCCACTGCTCATTATTTGTAGGCTTTCTTTGATTTTCATTTGCCTGCTTCTTATTCAACGGTTTTCCTACCACATCATGTATTTGTCCCTCCCCTGGAAAATAGCTTCATTACCATCTTTTTGATTGGATGACTTGTATCTTTCTATTGCACACACTCAGAACTACTTTTTCCTTTCCCTTTGAGCACATGCTGTAGACATTTGTTGAACTGCTGCTCAAATTGCAATCCGAATTCGATATCTGAATGCCAGTGGGTTAACAAATTCAAATGTACCTACAGGTCATATGGTCCAAAACTAGTGGAATAGTACAAATTCTATTAGGGCTTACATACATTTTCACCCCAGCGATGTTAGGTGTAGCATGATGGTCACGAAATGGTCCTGCTTTTCCATTGTACACTGGAAGTGTGAACCTGTATTTATAATGGACAAAGCAAATGCACAATTACAATAGTGCAACAGACAATGGCTAAGTCAATAGTTCATGAATATATGATGAAAGTGCTAAGTTATTGATCTTGCATCCTAGTAAAGCATTGTTTGAAAAAGTAAAACGGAAAAAATTAAAATATTGGAGGAAATGGAAACACATACTTTAAGATAACTTGAAAATGAATATTTAAAAATGTTTAATCTTCATAAATTGCATGGTTTATTTTTCATGGTTTACACAAGAAAGTTAAACAAAAGTTTAAAAACCTGTTGTTCATGATCCAGATTAAGGGGGTCATTCCGACCCCGGCGGGAGCACCGCCAACAGTCTGGCGGTGCCCCGCAGGGCATTCTGACCGCGGCGGTTTGGCCGCGGTCAGAACAGGAAAACCGGCGGTGTCCCGCCGGTTTTCCGCTGCCCTGGGAATCCCCCATGGCGGCGCAGCTTGCTGCGCCGCATGGGGGATTCCGACCCCCTCACCGCCATCCTGTTCCTGGCGGCTCCGACCGGCAGGAACAGGATGGCGGTGAGGGGTGTCGTGGGGCCCCTGGGGGCCCCTGCAGTGCCCATGCCAATGGCATGGGCACTGCATGGGCCCCCGTAAGAGGGCCCCACTTTGTATTTCAGTGTCTGCTTTGCAGACACTGAAATACGCGACGGGTGCGACTGCACCTCCTCCACTCCGCCGGCTCCATTCGGAGCCGGCATCCTCATGGAGGGGTGTTTCCCACTGGGCTGGCGGGCGGCCTTTTGGCGGTCACCCGCCAGCCCAGTGGGAAACCCAGAATACCCGCAGCGGTCTTTTGACCGCGCAGCGGTATTCTGGCGGTTCCCTCCAGGCGGGCGGCTCCCGCTGCCCGCCGGGGTCAGAATGACCCCCTAAATGTCATAGAGATTACTTAAAAGATCATAACAGCTGTCTGAGGAAGTGCTTAGTGTATACTATACCAGTACTTAGAGTAGGCTTTCAGTGAGCCAAATGCTTATAATTGGTTGGCTTTCTTATCAGCCTCATTTGCTTGCATATTATTTGTTCGCTTTCCTTTCTATTCTTTTGTTCCTAACACCTGGAACATAGCTTCTTTACCACGGTTTTGATTGGCTGACTTGTATCCTTCTGCACCTCACATGAGGGAACTACTTCTTTTTTCTGAGCACTCCATTGGAGTGCATGTTTTCTTCCTCTTGCCCGTGTGCTCCTTCCTCTTCATATCACCATCCCACCACAGTGTGGTGGTCATTACGAGTTTGGCGGTCTTTTGGTAAGACCGCCATGGTGGTGGCTACCAAAAGACCACCAGTGTTGGTGGTATCCAGTCCGCCGTATTAAGAGCCCATGAAGTATACTGCCTAAAAACAGCCACAAATCCGACACTCCAGGGCACAGGAGGGCGGGAAAGAGGCACCACCAGCACCGCCACATCGACAACTTTACACCCACCAGAGTACAACCCACAAATCAGCACAGTGGTCCTTCCTTGGCAGAAAACCATTGGCAGTCCGAACCACCGCGCTCTGAACTTACTCCTGTCAGAAAAGCAACACCACATTGGACAATTCGAATACCCCATACTAGACACACATCCACACACCAGGCACACCCACTCACACCACTATATAACACACCCCCACACAACCCACAACCCTTTGCGCAATTAACGATTAACACAGACCCGAGAAGCCACAAATCAATCACATAGAACAAATACAACATAGGCACACATACACTTCACACTCACCACACACCACATCACCACCAACACCATGCACACATCACATCTGAACATAACCACCACCACTTACTACCACACACTGCCAAACATCCTCACCCCACCAAGCCTTACACAGCAGCCCATACACACAACACCCACCCCCAGCACAACACAACCACCATGTCACGCCAAAAGCACCCACGCTTCACCGACAAGGAGTTGTGGGTCATAGTCGATTAAATCCTCACGGTAGAGCCACAAATCTTTGGAGCACAGGTTCAGCAGACATCCATTGCCAGGAAAATTGAGTTATGGCAGAGAATAGTCGACAGGGTCAACTCAGTGTGTAGCCATCCATGCACAAGGAAGGACATCAGAAAGGGGTGGAACGGCCTATGGGGGAAGGTGCATTCTATGGCATCCAGGCACCAACTGGCAGTAATGAAGACTGGCGGTGGGCCCCCATCTCCTCCCCCAGAGTTCACATTGTGGGAGGAGAAGGTCTTGGACATCCTGCATCCTGAGGGCCTGACTGGAATAGTTGTAGGACTGGACTCTGGTGAGTAACTAACACTCCTCTGCAAGTAAGTCGTCCTCACCAGCATGCTTTCTCACCACCCAATCACTACCCAAATAACTCCATCTCCCTCTGCACCTCCCCACTACTCACCTAATGCCCCTCTCCTGCATGCCACTCTGCCACACCGCTTCAAAAGCCCACACACTCCCTGCCAAGTGTACGGATAGCACTGCCAATAACAATCACTACGGCTCCCACAGTCCACTAGCCCATCCACAACAAAACCTGCATTGTGCACATCACATCACACCTCTTGCATGTATGACAGTTGCACTAGATACAGCAACTGGATGCTTCAATTCAAACCTGTGCCCCAAGGACTGGTCAATCAGTAGTGTGCCCCACAGTACAGGGACCTGTGTCGACCCCTCACAGGTCAGGCAATGAAGGCCCTGGTGAAACTGGGAGTGGGCACGCCATGCCAGGGGCACAAGCACATGGGGGCAGGGGGTGTGGGAGGGAACCTTTGGGCCAGAGGAGAGGGCAACCAAGGGAGGCACCTGACCAGGAAGCCATCTCCCAAGTTCTAGGAGCATATCAACTATCACAGGACAGGATGGGCCGGATCATATCCATGATGGGGGAAAACCAGAGGCTGCAGAGGGAATACCACCAGGATGTCATGCAGCAGTATCAAGCCATTATTGCCACCATGGCCTTTATTGCAGATGTGCTCACGGACATTATCACCACTCTGTGTGCTTCCTCCACACACCAGCAGGCCCATTCCACTAGCCACATCACATCAGAGCCCTCAACATCTGCTCTGCTAATGGAATGGAGGCCCAGCCAGAGGAGGCACAGGCACCAGGCACACCTCCCTCTGTAGCTGCAGAACCCTCAGCACATGTGGACATCCATCTAGACCTTCGGCAGGAGCAGATGCCAAGATCAAAACCACTGCCAAGAAGTGACCCTCACCTGATAGCTCTCCCTTATGTGCCACTGACACACCCTGTTGACTGTTTAATGCCTAAACTCCATTTTCCAATGGCCCATGGACACAGGACCTGTGCTACCTACAGCTGTGCCGCCTACTCTCAGGATTTCTTCAACCATGACCCCACTCATCAGCGGTTTGTCACTCAAGTCACAATAAGCACCATTGGTCACAGCCACTGCATATATGTATTTGTTTGTACAGTAACAAAAGTATATTTACCTATTCATGAAAGTGGAATGGGCCACAATCCAACTGGCAGTGTAAAGATTTGCAGAGGGAGGCATCATCTGCAGCTGTCACTGTACAACAGATATGTGAGAGGGCTAATGTAATGGAGTCACTAGTGTTGCCACATGCATGAGTAAATCTACACATCCGACCTGCAAAAAGACCATTACAGAGATCAGGATAATAGGCAGGGTGAGAGCTAAAGCACATATGTAGTCCACAGTGGATCTGCCCAGTGTAGCAGATAACTAAACAGTGCACAACTGATAATACCTCTTCAGCGCCAGTCTCCAGACATACATCACCAGTCACTGTACATGGCACCTCTCACTTGGTAATCTCCACATTGTGCAGAGTAATCCAAGGATACAAAACATGCATGGCTCAAGCATTAGGTAGGCATGTCAAAGATTAACACTGCACAGTCAGTAGCTGGAATGACACGAGAACAGGACTATGCAGGACACATTGCACAATACTGGTCTGTACATGAGAGATGTGGTACTTCCAACCTGCAGACAGTACACATGTCAGAGAGAATGCATTACTGCACTGCAGCTTACATGCAGTCAGTCACCTCCCACAGCACACACATGGGGAAAGGAACACATTACACCACCACTGTTATACCAAATCAGGGGGACCATAGATAAATACCTATGGTCAAATACCTGACCTGCAAATACAGAGACAACATACCTGTATGTCACTGGAAGTACTGACTGATGAGCTCCGCCCTTGACTAAGCTCCACCTTCCTCATCTGCCTACTCATCACTTTCCATGTCAGCATCACCAGCTACAGGTCCAGCTGCCTCCTCCTCCTCAGCTAGTAAGGGTATCTGACACCTCAGGGCCAGACTGTGGGGCATGCAGCAGGCTAATATGATCTGGCATACCTTTTAGGGACTGTAGAGGAAGACACCTCCCGAGACATGCAGGCACCTGAATCTGGCCTTCAGGAGGCCAAATGTCCTTTCAATCACACCTCGTCCTGCTGTGGGCCTCATTGAAATGGTTTTCCTCTTTAGTGACAGGGTACCTCACTGGTGTCAACAGCCAAGGAAGGTTAGGATAGCCAGAGTCCCCTGTGTGCACAGAGGTAGGACCTGTTACAGAATGGGTACAGCCACAGGGAACAATGGTTCACAGGTGCCATAACAGGGACATATAACCAAATGCATACATACCTATGACCCACACCGTCTCCCTCTGTAGAGGTTCCATCATATGTGTGACATTGGTGTTCCGCAGACTCTAGGAGTCATGCACAGATCCTGGAAACTTGGCTGTCACTTGGGAGATGTATTGGTCGGCCACACACACCACCTGCATATTGATGGAGTGGTAGTTTGTACGGTTCCTATAGACCTGTTTATTGGCAGTGGGAGGGACCAAGGGTATACAGGTGCCATCTATGGCCCCTATCACATGAGGGATATGTCCCACATCATAGAAGGCAGCCTTCACATGAGCCAAATCCCTGCACTTCGGGAAGCTGATGTAGCTGTCCAGGTGTTTCAAGAAAGCAGACAGTACATCCTTCAACACAAGACTGAACATGGACTGTGACATGCCTCCTGCCAAGCCCACTGTCATCTGAAAGGAGCCTGGGACAAGAAAGTGTAGCACTGACAGAACCTGAACTGTGGAAAAAATGGCATAGGGATTACGTATGATAGGCAATAGATATGGCTCCAGCTGGGTACATAGTCCCATGATGGTCTGTCGATTCAGACGATAGGTCTAAATTATGTGCCTCTCTTCCAGGGTTGCAAGGTCCACTAGCGGACGGTACACTGGTGCGTCTCTCATTCTCGTCAGGACAGGGGTATCTAGGATAGAGAGGAGAAATAGCACAATGGGAAATTCACACCACACATGTTGGCACAACACATCCAACATGCACACACCTAACACTGTCCACGTGGAGCCCACTGCTGGCCCTTACCATATTGGGCATGCTGAAGTGGCATAGACATCTTCCTTGATGTAGATTGCTGGCCCTAATCCTTATGTCTGACATACTTCACATATGACAAGTTCCATATATGGTAGACTGACCTGTCCTGCACTGAGCATGCATGTAGTCATGCCGTTTACCTATACAGTGACACAGCCGGTCAGCCGATGAGTATCTGAGCATGATGGTCATCAGCCACCCAGCCACATAGGGTCACTGTGTCATTCGTCTCACGTGTATGTGCCAAAACATGATGGCACCACTTAGGCCTGACCCGCAATCTTCAGTATAAGGTGTATGGCGCACTTTTAAATCAGTATAACAGCATAAAGGCATGACATGTGCTCAAAATGGCAGCTGTCTGACCTGCTGTGCTGTACAGGTGGTAGTGACCTAATTCCACCAGCATATATCGTCATGGCTGTAGGCAGTCGCAATCACTGTGCAACCTCTCATTGGGTAACATTGCTGCCTATGGGAGACTGGGACCAATTGCGATCACCGCTGGCAGTGATGGTGTTGTACGTGGCGCCCGTGACTGCCATTTTCTGCAGCCTAGCCAGTTGTATGTTGGAACGCCGCCTGCCGAAACAACGAGTGCATGAACAATGAGGTCAGAACACCGACCTCGTTGTTACCACTAAGGCCTTTACCACGAATGCCTTAATACGCTATTTCGTTGTAAAGGCATTCCTGGTAAAGGCATTAGTAATAGGCAACCATTGATCCTGCATACGTCACCCCAACCTCCCAACCCCGTCCCAAAACCTAAAACCCCTGCCCCCCACCCCACCCCAAAACCTAATACCCCCCGACCCCCCACCCCGCCCCAAAACCTAAATGGCCCCGCCCTCCCAACCCCACCCCAACACCTAAAACCCGCTGACCCCCCACCGCCGCCCCAAAACCTAAAACGCCCCGCCCCCCAACCCCACCCCAAAACCTAAAACCCCCTGACCCCCCACCCTGCCCCAAAACCTAAAACGCCCGTTCCCCCAACCCCACCCCAAAACCTAAAACCCCCTGGCCCCAAAACCTAAAACACACCGCCCCCCCAACCGCACCCCAAACCTAAAACCCCGACCCTCCACCCCGCCACAAAACCTAAAACCCGACCCCCCAACTGCGCCCCAAAACCTAAAACCCCCTGACCCCCCACCCCGCCCCAAAACCTAAAAGGCCCCGCCCCCCAACCCCACCCCAAAACCTAAAACCCCCGACCCTGCCCCAAAACCTAAAACGCCCCGCCCCCCCAACCCCACCCCAAAACCTAAAACCCCTGAACACCACCCCCGCCCCAAAAAATAAAACGCCCCGCCCCCAACCCCACCCCAAAACCTAAAAACCCCCAGTCCCCCACCCCGCCCCAAAACCTAAAAGGCCCCACCCCCCAACCCCACCCCAAAACCTAAAATCCCCCGACCCCCCACCCCCGCCCGCCCCAAAACCTAAAACACACCGCCCCCCCAACCGCACCCCAAACCTAAAACCCCGACCCTCCACCCCGCCACAAAACCTAAAACCCGACCCCCCAACTGCGCCCCAAAACCTAAAACCCCCTGACCCCCCACCCCGCCCCAAAACCTAAAAGGCCCCGCCCCCCAACCCCACCCCAAAACCTAAAACCCCCGACCCTGCCCCAAAACCTAAAACGCCCCGCCCCCCCAACCCCACCCCAAAACCTAAAACCCCTGAACCCCCACCCCCGCCCCAAAAAATAAAACGCCCCGCCCCCAACCCCACCCCAAAACCTAAAAACCCCCAGTCCCCCACCCCGCCCCAAAACCTAAAAGGCCCCACCCCCCAACCCCACCCCAAAACCTAAAACCCCCAGACCCCGCACTCCCACCCGAAAACCTAAAACACCCCGCCCCCCCAACCCCACCCCAAAACCTAAAATCCCCCGACCACCCACCCCGCCCCAAAACCTAAAATGCCCCGCCACCCCAACTCCACCCCAAAACCTAAAACCCCCTGACCCCCCATCCCCGCCCCAAAACCTAAAACGCCCCGCCCCCCACCCCACCCCAAACCTAAAACTCCCGACCCTCCACCCTGCTCCAAAACCTAAAACCCCCGACCCCGCCCCAAAACCTAAAACCCCCGTCCCCCAACCCCACACCAAAACCTAAAACCCCCGACCCCCCACCCCGCCCCAAAACCTAAAACGCCCTGGCCCCCAACCCCACCCCAAAACCTAAAACCCCTGACTCCCCACCCCGCCCCAAAACCTAAAACGCCCCACCCCCCAACCCCACCCCAAAACCTAAAACCCCCCGATCCCCCACCCCGCCCCAAAACCTAAAATGCCCGCCCCCACAACCCCACCCCAAAACCTAAAACCCCCCGACCCCCGCCCCAAAACCTAAAACGCCCGCCCCCACAACCCCACCCCAAAACCTAAAACCCCCCACCCCTGCCTCAAAACCTAAAACACCCCGTCCCCCAAACCCACCCCAAACCCAAAACTCCCCGACCCTCCACCCCACCCCAAAACCTAAAACCCCGCCCCAAAACCTAAAACCCCGCCCCAAAACCTAAAACCCCCGCCCCCCCCACTTACCTGAGTCGTCGCCTCATCATCCGCGTCGTCCTCCTCAGACGACTCCCTTGTTTGTGCCTTAACCACGCATGTTTGTTGTTCAGGACATGCGTGGTTAAGGCACAAAATAACGAAGTCGTGGTTAAAGAAAGCGTTGTTCCGCTTTCGTTAACCAGGACTTCGTTATCAAAGAGTCGGCATAGAGGACATTTCCCAGCCTAGCCTACTTGACTACTGACACTCTAGCAAGGAAGACCTCCACAAGTGGAGCTGCTGTGTACTGCCTCTGGTGGACCTCATGCGACGTTCTGCGGGTGATAGGGCCCCTCCCTTCACCCCAGAAGAACTAGAGAGTCTGGTGTATGGGGTCCTACCCCTGTATGGACAGCTCTATGGGGTACCAGAGGAGCAGGTGAGGGCAATACCAAAGTCATGTGGGATAGGAGTGTGTGTGAGGGTGGATGGCGTACGTGTGCCGGACAGGGAGTACATGTATGCAGGGTGCATGGAGTTTCAGAGTGCGAGCCATAAGGATGGGTATATGTGGGCATGTGGTGGATCTGATGTTTATGGTCCACTGCTCTTGGTATGGTGCCAGTCTACATAACGTTTGCCTTCTGTCTGTGTCACCCATGCAGGTCAACGCACATCTAAAGAAGGGGATTTGGAATGCCATTGCCAAGCAAGTGCGGACCCTGGGGGTCCATATCTGGCTGAGCACCGGAAGCGGTGGGAGGACCTGAGATGCTGGGCCTGGAAGACTGCGTACCCCAGATGGGGATGTCCTCCTTGTGAGGGAGGGGTGCCCGTCGGACCCTGACCCCCAATGGCCCACATTTTGGCAATGGCCTACCCTGAGGTGGATGGATATTTGAGGGTAGCACAGCAGCCACAAGGGGGTGAGTAATCACTGTAACCTGGGATGTGGCTGGCAATAGTTGGGAGTGGGTGTCTGTTAGAACTGGCATCCTTGGTGTGGTCTCCCCTGTCTTTTTTGCCTCTGCTTCCCAGGTTTGAACTGTGTACTGAACTCTTTTTTTTTGTTGTTTGTGGTACTCTGAACACTTTACCACTGCGGACTAGTGCTAAAGTGCAAGTGTTCCCTGTGTAAATTGGATGTGTGATTGGTTTATCCATAATTGGTATATTTGATTTACTATTAAGTCCCTAGTAAAGTGCACTAGAGGTGCCCAGGGCCTGTAAATCAAAGGGTACTAGTGGGTCTGCAGCACTGGTTGTGCCACCCCCCCGAGTAGCCCTACAAACATGGCTCATACCTGCCACTGCAGTGTCTGTGTGTGCAGTTTTAAACTGCCAATTCGACCTGGCAATGTACCTACTTGCCATGCCCAAATCTGGCCTTTTTATACATGTAAGGCACCCCCAAGGTAGCCCCTGGTAGCCCCATGGACAGGGTGCAGTGTATGTTAAAGGTGGGACATGTACTGATGTGTTTTGCATGTCCTAACAGTGAAATACTGCCAAATTCGTTTTTCACTATTGTAAGGCATATCCCTGTCATAGGTTAACATGGGGGCTGCCTTTATATAACTTTTAAGTGCAGATTTCCTTTGGGAGCAGATAGAGTTGTATAGAGATTGGTGTCTCTGAACTCACAATTTAAAAATGCATCTTTTGGTAAAGTTGGTGTTTAAATTGTCAGTTTGAAAATGTCACTTTTAGAAAGTGGGCATTTTCCTGCTTAAACTATTCTGTGACTCTGCCTGTTTGTGGATTCCCTGTCTGGGTCAGACTGACAGTTGGGCTGTTTGTGAATCCCCTCTAGACAGTGAGACAAAGGTAGCTGGAGACTAGCCTGCATATGAGGGAGGAGTGTTCACTTACACCTGAATGAGCTGTGGCTGTCCTCACACAATGCAGCCTCCAAACCCCTTGGTGTGTGTCTGGGGCCTGGCCTGGGCAAGGCAGGATCTGGTGAACAATAGAGACTTTCCTTTGAGGTTTGCTTACTTCAAAGGCAGAAAGGGGTATCTGGGATCAAGAGGAACATCTGCCAAGGAGAAGAGCTGAAAAACTGAAAAGAAGTGCTCCCCCTGCCTATGACTGTGCTTTGTAGGGCTATCCTGCAGTTGCTGCTTCTGCCTGTGAATGGGGACAAAGACTGGACTTTGTTGTTCATTCCTGCTTGAGAAGAATCTCCAAGGGCTTGAACTGAGCTTGCCTCCTGTTTTAAAGTATCATTGCTATCAAAGACGTCTTTTGCCAGCACCTGGATTCTCTGCTAAGACTCTTGCCCTGCCAAGTGGTGCCCTATCCAGTCCCTGGGCCCTTGATAGGTGAAGTTGGCAGCACAAGCAGTGAAATCCACGCACAGAACACTGTGCAGGAAATTTTCGATGCACCACCTGCAAAGCGGTTGAAAAACGATGTGCCACCCGCTTCACAGCAAAAACCAACACTCTACCTGTATCGCGGTTGGGAGATCGATGCATTGCAGCTGGAAAAACGACACAGCACCTGCTTGCGGCTGACTATAATGACGCAAACCCCACACAGTACGGTTTTCTAACACTGTGCAACTGGATTTCTCAAGCACCCTCCCTGGGCGTCAAAATCATCATGAACCTGCGTGGATCCAAGGTGCCCCAACCAGAAAGACACATCCCTCTCTTGTAAGGAAGAAAAACTACGCAGCGCGAACCCGACCGGAGAAGAAATTCCACACTGCCTGACTTGTGCGTAAGGAATCGACACTTCGCTGACTTTTCCGACACACGCTCGCCCGTGCAGCTTTATTTTTGACGCAAACCAGGTACTTTGTATAAAATCTATATTTCCATTGTTTTCTATGGAGTAAGACTCTTACTAGTCTGAACATTCATATCTTGACTTGTGTTTGTTGAATTTTTTTTGTTTTTGTCTTGTTTGATTGAGATAAATATTGCCTATTTTTCTAAACTGGTGTGGTATCCATTTTGTAGTGTTTTCACTGTATTAGTGTGTGTTGGTACAAATACTTTACACATTGCTTCTGGGTTAAGCCTTTCTGCTCATGCCAAGCTGTCCAGGGGGTGAGTGGGGGTTAACCAGGTGTGTTTCTCCTTTGCCCTGACTAGAGTGAAGGTCCTTGCTTGGACAAGGGGTAACCTGACTGCCAACCAAAGACCCCATTTCTAACAGTGCCTAAGTGCTACCAAAGTGGCATTGCTGTCAATGTCACATGTGCATCATCATTTGGTAATGGCCAATAGGCAACCTTGCTGTGTATCTGTTGTAGTTGTGTCCCCATGCTCTACTATAAGTAATTGTCACCTCCCTGTTCCAAACCTCTAAAAGTCTGTAAAGTGCATGTGCACAAATGATATGGAGACATGTGTGACTCCATACTGGCCCTACAATGGATGTGAGTGTCAGTAGTACCCTAAGCATTGTGTATGAACCATCTCTAGCCATCTGCATCAGTGGCTCAGAGGTGTGAGTCCACTCCCATCTGTATAGCCAATATGTATATGCGACTGTACAACTCTCCTTCCATCCCTGGGACTTTGTAGATCATGTATGTAACTGGTATAAACGGAATCTGGGGTGACATTACAGTTCCAGCACTGCACTGCCCTTTGTGGGGCAGGAGTACTGGGCTGAGAGCTGGCGAGGCATAAATAGGTGATGTGCAGCCTGGCGGGTATGTGTATGTAGACAACCTGGGATACTGATACATGTAGATTGGATGAGGATATGATTGCACAGTTCTGACATTCCTGGGGAATATATGTGTGGGTATCTATACTTCCTAAGAATGGGTTGGTACTGGTGGTGGTAAGTGCCCTGGGGGATCCCAGATGTGACACCATGGTGTGTATATGGCATGCATAATGAAGCTCTGGCTTGTCCTCTGTTGCATTGCCGACTGACTGCCTATATCATGTCGACATGGATAGTTGGGGGCTCTTGTGATGGCCTGTGATCTTACAGCTTGGCTTGGCTATTAGGTTGTGGCAGATTGGGAGTGTTTGGATATTGCATTACATATCTGATGTGAAGTGTCTAGGTACTGGGCACATCTAAGTTGTCCTCCATGATGGGCTCACTATACTGAGTGGGCAGCCATGTGTAATGAAAGGTAAGTGTGTGTTTAGTGTTTGGAGTTGACTATACTGTGATGGACATTTGACAGTGGACATGGAGTAATCAGGTGCTGGCACTGTAGAGGACTACAGTGTATTGTTGTGTAATCTGCACATCCAATCGGTGATAGGAGTATGGTGAGGTAAGATGTGCATTCATGCATGGTATTTGTAGTGCATCAAGGTCATGCTGTTCCAGCTTAAGAGGGCATAGGTTTGCATCATGGGAATGGGTCTAGTAGTGTTGTCCTCTTAGGTATTGGTGTAGGTGTGAGGGTTGCCAGGCAGGTGTGGGAAGTAGTGCCATGTCATGACATGATGTAGGTAATGTGTACTTGAAAATTAGATTGCCTAGCCATGATGTATATGATGAGAGATGTACATGATTAACTGTGTCAATAGGAGATGTATGTTAATCATTTTGCCCCCATCTCTCTCTCTCTCTCTCTCATTGTGCGCATTAGCATTGTCTCGCAGAGGAGAAGGGGCACATGCAAGGTGGGAACCAGGAGGCTGATACTAGCGAGGCCCAGGGACCCATTGGGAAGGAGGGCAAGGGGAGTGCCATGGGGGACACCGGATCAACCACATCATCTTTATATTCCTTTCTCAGATGGACCCTCCCTAGCAGTGGCGGACCCATCTGGGACCACCCTGGTAACATCATTGTCACAATAAGCACCGCCCTTCCTGTAGCTCCCCACCCAGTTGCCCGTGCCTGCTCACCCAGGAGTATGTGCGTCTCCTTCGCCGCAGGCACCTCTGCCCCTTCCCCTGCCCCAGTCAGCCCTGCTGCCCTAAGTGAGGAGGCTATTGACCTCCTGAGGTCAATCTCTGTGGGTCAGTCCACCATCGTAAATGCCACCCACGGACTGGCAGCTCAAGTCCAACAAAGCAGTGCGTTCCTGGAAGGCATTCTTGGCGCCATGGCTGCCCCGCAGAGATCCTTTTAGGCGCTAGCATCCTCATTGACGACAGCCAGTGTCCCTTTTATCTCCCGTTCCCCCTCCACCTATCTCTTCCCAATCCCAAGCCCCCTCCCCACACCCATCCAGAGCACACATTCACAAAGGCATTCATCCACCTCATCAGACATGGTTCGCAGTGACAAACACAGCCACCACAAGACCCACAACTGGCATGCACACAGAGAACACCCAGCTGCAGAAACTCCAACATCCAATCCCTGTCACGACACCAACACTCCCTGATCCAGCCTCATGTCCCATCATACCCACAGTCAGCACAATAACAGACCCACATACATCCACCCCATTCACCACATGCACACACACCACAACCACGACACCCCTTCATGGAGCACATGTACCATACCTGCAGACACCACCCTGACAGAGAGTCACCCATCCAGCATGGCATCTCCCAGCACCTCCTCCCCCATCCTCCAAAGATACCTAAACACCTGCACTCACCCACCCAACAGACACCCAGAACACACATTCAATCCAGCCACGCACCTGCACCCAAGACACATCTTACAACCACTCCCTTTCCCTCCATTCCCAAATGCTTTTCCCATGACCACCCTTGTGTCCCTAGGAAACATTTCCTTTGTGAGTTTTCCCTGTTCCGTGCCCCTCCCCCACCCCATGGTTCCCCGAAGCGTCCTGTGTCCCTCCCCAAGTCCAGCCCTTCCATCACTCAGTCCTCCCCTGTCACCCCTGGTGTTACCCATGCCCCTCCCCTGCTAAGAAGTCGACCCACCCAAAGTCCCCCCCAGGCCAAAAGCTAAGGAACCGCATATGAAACCAAAACCCAAGGCCCACCGCCCCCAAGCCCAGACCAAAACCCAAGGACTCCTCTCCCAAGCCCAGACCGCCACCTCCATCACCCCCAAGCACCCATGAGGTGCCTGCCTGCCCCATTGATGCCCCTACACGGTAGAGGTCACTTTGCAATCAGGAGTCACGTTGTGCCACTGTGTTGTGCCATATGTGCCAGGGGCACAATTGACTGTGGACTGGCCAATGGCCTAATTTTGTATATAGTTTATTTTAGAAACAGCTCTTATTTTATTACATCTGGAACAACTTGCTGTTGGTATCGACAGTGACATACTTGTCCTGCCTTTTTTCAAAATAAATGTGTTGTGTTTGTGGGATTTCGTTTGTATCTGTGTTGGTTGTGCTAGCTGTTGTGCCTGGGTTGCATGTGTGCGTGTGTGGGCCTGCCATTGGTCCCTCTGCTACTGGTGTATATTGTGTCTGTGATGTGATGGTGTAGCTCCATGTATGTGTGTTGCAGAGTTCTGCACTGTACATAGTGTGATCTGCTGTGGTGGTGTTGTGTCCCATTGTGTGTTTTTTGTGTGTGAGTCTGTGTGTTTGGTCCTGTGTATGTCTTATGCGTTGTATGTTGTGTCGGTGTGGTGTGACATTTGTTAAGTTGTATGGGTGGGTGTTGTTGATTGCTTGTGAGTAGTCTTTGCATGTTGTTGTCAGTACATGTTGTCATGTGTTGGTGTGCAATTCTATGGGTTGGCAACGTGATTGTGTAGTTGTGATTGTGATGCTGTGTGAGTCAGTGGTGTTGTGTACATGCGTGTTAGCCTGTGGCGGTGATGGGCGTGTGGGTTGGGGTGTGTAGGGCACAAATTTGTTGGGCGTGATGTGTGTATTGTTCATGTGCATGTGTGTGTGCAGGTGTGTGTGTGTGCAGGTGTGTGTGTCTTGGTTTGGGCGCATGGTTGCATGTGTGGCAGTGGCTAGCCGTCCTCGCTGTGTGTGTTGTGTGTGCATGTGTTCTAATGGCTTTCCTTTCAGTGTGTGCTAGGTGGGTGTACTTACAGTTATTGTCGTTTTCATCGTCGCTGTTCCCAGAGACACAGGGCGATCAGGAGCAGTGGGAAGACTTCAAGTTCTGATTCTATGGTGGCTCCAAACGTGTCTGTGTTCCTGAAGGTGAGTGTCTCCTTTTATGGAGTTGGTTTCTGCCATGGTTTTGGTGGTGGTGCAACCGCGGGGAAAACCCCGTCGGTGTGCAGCCTGGTAATGTGCCCAGCGCAAATATTTTCCCCACCGGTCTTATGGTGCCTACCACCGTCTGCGACAGCCTAACCGCACTGGTGGTACTTGCAGTGTATTGGCTGTAGACTGTTGGCAAGACTGCCATGGTCACAATATGGTGGTCTTCACCGTCATGCCGTCAGTGGCACGACTGCCACTATGGCGGTAAGGGTGCCGCCAAACTCATAATGAGGCCATGTGTGTTTCTCCCTACTTCTTTCCCAGCTCCTGAGTAAAAGCACAGCAACAGGTATATTTTTGTCTGGGTTTGACTAAAGAGAAGACTTTATCAGGCAGAATGTTTTATCTCCTGTGTTTTGCATGCTGCATGGGAGCCCAGTTCTTGACACATAAAAAGAACATTTATGGCACTGCAGGAGGGACAGGCTGCTGTAGCCACCTCAGTCAGAATTGTCTCTTCTCCCACAGGAACATAAATCCACTTCCCAGGCTGCAGCTGGGCACCAAAGGGCCTGAGCATTTCTTCCACTTCCGAGTCCTGTGAAAAGTTAATTATGGCCTGCAAGTGTTTTTCTTTATAGTCAGACACGTCCTTATTTACCTCCTCAGACTGCCATTATGTTCTTCTAAGTATCTGAAACTAGCCCTTCCGTTATAAGTAAAGTGTATTGTATGCAACAAGCCTTTTATATTCTGTTCAGACTTTCCTGTGCGAAAAATATTTGTAAAATAAAGCATGCTGCTTATGTAGATTGAAAATGTTGAATTCAATATTCAGTTTCAAAATACCTCAAGATATGTTAGCCACTACTTCAAAATGTTTTTTCTTTTACATTGTCTTAAACATTGCTTTACAATGTGAAAGCCAATAAGTTGTCTGTCGCATTAGAAAGGTGAGACGTATTGCATTTTATTGGGCATGTGCCAAGATGAGCAATTAAACGCTTTTATGGCCTAATTCTTTTAAATGCGTTGTATGTTGTTTTATTTGCTTGTTAAGTGTCATGATATTTTTATAACAATTTTAACTAATGTAAACAAATAAAGTACTACTTCTATTGCCGTTGCTAATGCTTAATTGTTTGGGGGGAGCTAAAATATTTTCTCATTCACTCTAACGTTGATGCATTCTCTTAGGTATGGCACTGATATTATTACTCCCCTCTCCGTCTATTGGTCTCAACGCTATTGAAGTCATATAATAGTGACTGCTGTATACACATGTGATGTGGTTAGAGACACATCTGAAATTTATGTTACGGTACTTTATTAGTCCTGAAGTCCATATGGGTACAAACGGTGGCTGACCATCTCTCAAATTTACGCTGTGTTTAGATCATGTCATGATTAACAGTTTAACTAACACGTTGATGATTGTCGATGTTCACAAAATAGTTCTTTCTGAGTTTTAAAGTGTTTTTTTCTACTTGTAAGTGTTGTGAAGGGAAAATGCATCATAAGAGCAACTAAATGGCATGATTTTTTTTATATGTGGTTTTACTCTTTTGCCTTATCTCCTGCAATATCCTCACAGTTTACCTTACAAAGAGCCTGTGACAAGTGGAATGCCAAGCACCACAAGTCGGAAGAAAGGAATACATTTCATAAGTGTTTCGTATTTCCATATATCTCCATCTTTGTGCCACATTTGATCCTATTATTCAAGATTGGGCATTTTTCAGAAAGCAAATGAAGCAAAGAATAATATCATGAGAACCGAAATACTTTTGAAAGCATAATGGAGACGAATAATGAGGCCATATCGTGTAGACCAATTTCTCACTATTGAGCAGATTTGTATATGTTGAATAAAGCATGCTTCACTTAATGGAAATATCTATCAAGTGCAGTGTGATGCAAATCGATTTAAATTGCAGCACTACATATATATCTATATTATTTTTCTGAATGGTTATCTGTCGGCTTCCTTTGATTTATGCATGTTTGATTCAGCGCACATATTATTCTGGACTTTTTCAATCTATAGCTGCCTAAACTGTAAAATGAGCAATACCTGATGTGAAATGCATCCAGTTTGACGGATTGTGGGAGAAGAAACAGGTTGACCAATAGAATCCAGGGGGCAGATTCACTGACATTTAACACAACGCAGCAAGACAACTTGATGCACTGCGCTGTGTCAAATGTAGAGAGCAGGAATGTGCCATATTTAGTAAGATATGGCACATTTCTGCTCCCTCACTGCGTTGGCACACTGAGTGCTGCTTAGCACCAATGTAGGCTCCCTTGCACTGTGGTGGGAGGTTTTATGCAGGAAGGGACCATCCTTAGATGCATCTTCCTCTTTCTATGTGTGCAGCATTCACATGGAGAAAGAGGAAATAATGAGGAGAAATAAATATATTTCTCTTCAACATATTTCTCCTCATTATGCCTCTTTTGGGATGGCATAGCATTTTGACGCAATCCCAGATTTACAACTCTTATTAAATCTGGGATTGTGACAGAGTCCATGGGTGGGTGCTAGGGAACGCCCACACTGCACCCATGAAACACCTCCCCCACGCAAATTAACACACGGCAACTGTCGTATGTTACTCTGGATTTACAATTCCATGCAAGGTGGCTGTTCATGGGTTAGTAAATCTCACTGAAGCCCTTGAGTTGCCTTGTGTGATGCAAGGGCTTTGTAAATCTGGGCCAGATAATGGAAATTCCAATTGCTTATGCTTTCAGCTGGATCAGCTTGTGGCGAATGGGATTTAGGAAATGTGACCTTTTCCAGCACAGAATTTGAGGAAAGTTCACCTGGCTATGGATAAAACAAATTAAATCAAATCAATACATAGCATTCAGTTTAATGAACAAGAAAAACAATGTATTGAAAAGCAAGAAACTGCCCATTCTAACCCTATGCCAATGGTGTAAGTTTACCTTTGTGAATCAGGCCTCGTGTGTCTTTACATAGTGAGATCACTGTGGTCTCAATTTTCACAATAAACCATTTTTCAATTCATTGGATCTTCATTCAAGAAGGAACTGTGAGATGATTTAGAATTTTATACATCTTAGGCTTCTGTCCCAAAAACTTTGCAGATGCTTTTACTCTTAGGGCATTCAGAAATACTCCAGGAGTACCTCCCACCCAATTCTAATTCCTTTGGATTATCTACCTTGCAGACAATCCTTTGGAACATGTATAGCAGTCATATGGAAAAGGAAATTTGGATAGGAAATTCAACTTCTAAATTAAAACTGATGTGTCAATGAAGCTTTATAAGTTAGGCCATCTCTTTCTTTGTGTTTTTGAGTTTATAATAAAGGCTATTTATCCACATCTAAATCAACAAACATGCGGTTGAACAAGAAATTTTAAAAAAGGGAACTGGTAAGTATAGAGGGGAAAGGGAGGCGTAGGATAGAAAAGAATGAATACAATACAGTGTAAGGTCTAAGTTAAATAAACACCATTTAGTTAATGGCTACAAAAAAATATGGATAGGATTATGGTGCAGCTGCAGACCATTTACACAAATACTGGATGGCAGCAATTTCATCCCGTGGCATATAATTGTCTCAGGTTCTGAAAAAAATTATATGTGGTAGCGTGAGTGTACCAGGGCAGAGGACAGTGACAATAATAACATTATTATTACTGTGCAACGAGTATATAAAACAGCAATGCATCTCTAAAGGATGTATTAGTTTTGCAATTGCAAAAATGGGGTAGCTGCTAGGTGGTTTTTAGGCACGGTAGATGCAGTTGTGGATTTAGCTTGGTACCTGGAAGGAGGAAAGGGTCAAACAGTGGTCACCTTCAGTGATGTGACACTTTGAGAGGCCATCTTCCATCAGCGTTCAAATATATAAGCTAATAAAAGCCAAGACCAGTAACACAATCACAATTTGATTACTCAGTTATAATATTTGCTAGCTCAGGTACAATTGCAATTTTAGAACTGATAAGACGGGGACCCAAAGATTGTGGTTTGGTTGTTCAATTGATAAGTCATTTGTCCATGGCCCGTTATGGTGATTAGTCCTTTTATCATATTTGTACGTATGGGGACGATAGTCAATAGAATGTTTCTATAGAGTTTAGCAACTTGTAAGGATGTCAAGAATGATCACATCCAGCAAACAGTCATGCCAGGATTGTTGGCGATATCAGGATCATGGAGCATGCACCTACTACATGAGAAGCTCACCATCTCTGGTGGTTCGTGGCACGACCACAGCCAAGACACTATCAGATTGCAGACTACCTGGATGTATCCATCTGGACTGCTCCAACTCTGCTCACATTTAGGAAAGAGATGAATAATTACCTTTTTTAAAGAACAATATATCTCAATACATTAACTGTCCACAACACAGTCTCCTCTCATATTTCTTGCTGACTTTATGCTTGTCTTTGACCATGTATAGTGCTCGACTTCCTTTCGGCTAGGCTTGTGCTACATAGACATATACACATGGTTGGCAAGGGAGTCTGTTAACTGGAAGTTGTACTAACTAACCATTCTCATGATAGATTGAACCCTCCCAGTTAGTATAGATAGTATTGGTACAATTTGGGCACAAATGAAGACTTTGTAATGTTTCAACTTATGTAACAGGCAGAGTTAGAGCCAAAGTTTGAAAAATTTAGCTCTTGTGAGAACCAAGGCCAGGTATGTAAGATGTCTTAGTAACTACATTTGAGGCGAATTTCTCTTTGTCCTACAGTGGTCAAAAAGGCAGACCACTCCTCATCCATGTATTTTACAGAAAGATGGTCTTGCTATGGCATCCCGGGAGTGGCAGCAGTTGAAGAGAAGAGTAGGTCAAAAATTGTACCATGTAATACTACCCATCTACAAATGTAAATAGTGCCACAATGATGAGGATTGCAGGTCATATGGTGGGATGGGGGAGGAGGATATCAATGTGTCTATTGTTGTTTATCTCCACTATTGTGAGCTTTGTATTGCAAATTAATTTCAAAGGTCTCCAAAAGAATTTAGACACCCAGTGCATATCAGATCCCAAATACTATAATCCCCAACTATGACTACCCTGGGCAATAAATATGGTTGTAATCTATTAGGAGTTTGGTAACACATATAGGCTGTTCTATAGGGAGGAGGTAAAAAAGTTTAAGTAGTTCATGCCCAGACCTCCAAGCAAGATCTATAGATTGCATTATAGGTTGGATGTCTTCTCCAAACTAGTAGAGAATATCAAAGTATCCAGTCAGGGTAATCTTTTCACCTATACAGGTTTATAAATGTCTGACAGAAAGAGTGCATGTTGAGTTGTCTGAGGCCTCCAGTCATTGGAGTTTTAAAGCTATGAATCTTGGACTAGCCAATTTCCATACAAATCTCTTGAATATATCATCCAATCCAGGTAAGAGTGGATTTGGTATCCTTGTAGTAGCATATTGAAAATGTAATTGAAGCAAGGTGCAATGGATATCTTTATTACTTGAACTTTACCTCACATTTCCTGGGGAGGGAATCTGCAGACATTCTTTGTGTGAAGGAATGTGTTTTGTTGATCACCATTTCCTTCAGGCCTCGGCTGAAAAGAGGTTATGCCACCATATGCACATACTATGTATTATCCTGCACTTTAAATTAATATGAGAGAGGGAGGTAGAGATGCAATGTTTGTACTGTGTTTAATAATATGAAGTTTATTATTCTGACATGGGTAGTCCTACATCTAGTTGTGTTTTCAAACTTCACTTTAAAATGTGTACAAGGTGCAGTCTTACACTGCCTTGTTTTTCTCTTTATTGTGTACTGAGGAGCCTTAAATATATTCTTTATTATTATATTAAATGTGCAAAATTCAGTCAGCTCAATGATCTTGTTTGCACTGTAACATTTCAAAATATATTATTTTCTGGTCATGATGTTCCTGGAGAGGATGTTTTTACAACTCCATACAACTAAAGGCCACTTCCTTTAGCCGAAGGAGGAACAGTTTATATTTTTGAATGTGCTTTTGTTTTCTGTTGTAGGGCATAATACAGCATTATTCAACAGATGTAGAGTAAAAATAATTATTCCATGGGATGTGTTTTTTGTTGTATTAATGGCCAGCTGAATGTAACTGTTTTCCTCACACCACAATGAGCCTACAGTTTCTCTGTCTAAAAGTGTAAAAACTCACTATTTATGAAACAAGTCTGGTCTTCTCCTGACCCTCGTAGGGTGTATACTCAATGCTAGTATGTTTATCAGTCTAATCTTAGAATATTTTTCAAACATCTCACTCTAGCCTTTACTGAACAGTCCCTATGACAAATGCTCCTTCACTCTCATTTGCCTTGTGATAGATGATAATCGTTGCTGGCTATAATTAGATTTGGGTTCAGTTTTTTACTACTAATGATATTTTACATGTATTTGCATTTAAATATATTTGAATTGTTTGACTAACCATTGCTTTTTTGTCTTATGTATTGATACTTAGAATTTAAATATGTTTCATGGTTTGTACTCCGAAACTTGTCTTGTGTAGATTTTCCTGTGTGGATTTCTATTGTGAATTCTCTGGGTTTACAAGATTTATATTTAGGGCTCTCATACTTAGGTACACACACATAGCCTCGATCTATCAATCAGCCCTTTTGATGTACAAAGCAGCAACAACATGCACAATTGATCATCTATACTCACCAGAAATCAACAGTCTATGACGTACCATAATGCTGGTTTTGATAGGAAGTTTTGTCCACCTGAATTATTTTGCAGTGTTGCAAGTTATACTCTTTGAACATCTTGGCACACACATTTGTTATTTGCACACATAGAGCTGGCATTGGTACTGGCCGTGGCAAGTGATTATGAGCGAGTACAAAGAAGAAGTGACAAAACATAGCTGTGTGAGTCATACATTGCCTATGCTATTATCAAACATTCATATGTACAGGCAGGTTATCGTGCACTGTGCAAGAAATGCAGGGCATTTTTAATGTACATGTGGACAGGCAGTTATCAGGCTGTCACCTGTCCCATCAGAGTGATGAATCGGCATGGCACTACAGGTGGTGGCTAGTGGCTAATGGGCTGGCAACAGAGTTCTAGTAATGAGCACAATTTATATGATTCTGTGTGGAGATTGTTTGTGTAAGCTGTCATACAGTTTTGGCAGAGAAAGATATGCACAGATAGATGTGGTTAAATGGGAGACCTTGTTGTGAAATAGATATGTGTACAAGTGATTTTACCAGATAGTCCTGTGGCACTTGTGTGTAATATGTCAGTGAGACAAATATAGTTATTACAGCTTCCTAACCTGACTCTCGCAAAACCAAAAGTGGTTACTGCTGTTCCTTGCAATAATGCACTCAAACAATGTTGTCTTGTTAACAGGTGAATGTGTTGCCTCCGTGTGGATAAGCGAACTAACAGAGAGGACTGTTTGTACTCTATGACCATCAATACCTGAAAGTCAGAAGATTATTTTTAATTTTTAGTGTTCTTAATTATCTTTTATAACTTCAGTGTCAAACATAAAACTCTATAACATCATTTTCACCTTTAGCTCATTCCTTTAATTGAAGTAAAAGTATTAGTATGGGAATTATTTCATTAAATGATTTAGCAATAGAATACATTACTTTCATAGGTGCATGTGGATATAAATGCACAGACTTTGGGTGTGGGCCTGACCCACTGTCTATTAGACTAGCATATATCAGATATTGTCAGTCTACCCAGGAGCACCATTTATTAGGAATTATGATTTGTTACATTGCCAAACAAAGCCTAAGATGCCTTTGAGTCTCCCAATTTGCCAGACGCCACTCATAGCTGCCAAAGGAGTTTGATATGGGATACCTAAGACATCTTGATTATGCTGACTGTGCCCTGATTTAGTGGAACCTTCTGAATTTATATTGTTTTTGAGCAAGATTATGACTAAAGTATGCAATGCTTTGAATCAGAATGATTAAGTTAGTGTAATGTCTTATTGGATGTTGAGGCAATTTTTGGAATTGTTCTGTTGTTAAATAATGGTGTAGATAGCTGTTTTCATTTTTTGCTTTTTTTAGCAAAAAATATAAAATACAAATTGATTCACCAATTAACTTGCAAATTTGGCAATAATGTAATCTCATGCTCTGTGGCTGTTTAGAACATAGTAATCACAAAAATCTAGAAAACTGTTAATGATGTGATAACCACATAATCAAATAACCTTGCCTTTTTAGTACTACTCCCACCCTTAGGCATATTGCAATTTGTCTAATTTTCATAACAAACGATAACAAATGTTTGTGGATGATAGTCGCTGTTATAAGGGCAAATAAAATATTTAAAGATAGAATTTCTCTGCTATGGAATGCAACACCTATTACTGATTTGCTCACATGGTAGCCAAAAGCAAAGTTAACAAATCAAATTTCCAAATTAGATACTGAAATCCTAAACTTTAATTGAGGGGGAGTTTGCTCAGCCCTAGTAATGCAGTTGTAAAGAAGTCAATCAGATGGACACTATTACTCATTTATATGCATTCTGGCAGTAATTTACAATTGGAACAAAACATTTTTAAAGATATTATTCAGTCAAATCCACTATTTTAGTCTAGTCCTTCAATGAGAATTTGCACTACTGGAGCCTTAATGGGTTTCAGAAATTCAAAAGGAAACACCATAAAACAGATATTAATTTAGGGCAAAAGTGGCAGGTCTTAAGAACAAACTGCCATGGGCTCTTGAAATACATGCACTGGGCCACCAAAGTGTTGGAATACAAATTGTAGAGAATTCACTAGCTGATGAAGCCGCAAAATCTGCAGTGCTTGTTTCCTTCTATGGAATGGATTTGTTATTGTCTTCTTTTTATTAATACATAGCCATTACATTCCTGAACCCGTTGCTTTTGATCAGGTGGTTGAGGTTTTAAAGCCTTGTTTTTCTTCCCACAAAGTGTGAAGAGACTTGTCCCTTGTGAACTTTCTGCATTAAAGTACCATATGATATATTTAGCCCAACTGAAATGATACAGGTATCATATGTTCTTAAAAGCTCTATGAATTACATTATTACACCTAGGGTTGTTTCTGACAACTGGGATGTTAAAACAGTTGAGTCTATGTTTTCTGAGCTTGAATATTATGCTGTGTTTGAAAGTGAAGATATGTACATAAACACCACATGTTATGGGGAAATGTTCTGTTACCGATATTATGGACATCATTATTTACTTGAAGCTAGTACTCCCAGATTAGTTTTTAATTACATACAATGGGGACATTGTCCAACTCCATTAGTAGGGAGCTCTAAAACATGGGTAGATAAACTTGTTTATGTTTCTGAGCGTGACGTCACAAATCCTCAATCATATTATTTCAAATTACCCACATCAAAAGCAAGGAAAAATTAAACATTAAATTAATTTATTCTGATTCATTTGTTTCCCCATACGCCATACAAGGCTATGAGTATTGGGAAAAGTCAATAGACTTAAAAACGGTTTGGGTAAAAAAAGATTGGCAGATAAATGGCATGGAATTCTATTACAAATTCTTTTCTTGAACAACACTGTTCAGTAAACAAATTGCCCTGGGTTAGCAAAAATAAAAGAAATAAATGTGCCCAGTATTCCCCCCACAGGTAAATTTGACAACTGGCAGAAAATTGTGCACTTTTCAGAAGAACGGCTTAATGGTATGGTTCGAAACTGTACCTTTAATTCATTTCTTTCAGGTCCCAACAAGTGTGTATTGTGGCAAGTGGACACAAATGATTGTCATGCGCATTTCATCAACTCCACACAAGTTTTTAAAGGGAACCGACAGGACCTTCATTACGTCATCACACCGCACGCAGGTATTGTCACCACATATAGTATGGATAATTTATGTCATCAATGGTACAATCCTCCATGTTAACAACTGTAAAATAACACCTCTCTCTCCTTTCTGAAGACATAGACTTACAAGATTTCCTGCTAGGTCCCAGAAAACCACACTCCAAAAGATTTCTATATGCAGTATACAACAAAATTTTGAAATTTTCTCAAATGAAAGCTGCTGCTTATTTAAGGCAAACAGATAAGGAAAATTTAGAGACAGCATTGACCGTTATTGATAATGGTATGAACACACTGTCCACTTGTATATATACATTAAGCAACATTGGGTCCTCAGCTATTGACATTATTATTCAAATCAACATGTCATTTTACAACATGGGCAAAGTCAGTTTAGGTCCATTGTGCAATTGAGTTGGACTTTACAGATTCTTAAGGCAGATTGCGTGCTTTGGAAACACATGAACTCTAAGGAACTATTTCCCGCATTCAACCTTACATGTAAACAACAAATGATGGTAAAAATGGAAGCAAGTTATATCATGCTTAATAAAGAAATACAAGAAAAGTTGCCTTTTACAGAGGCTGAAACACTATCACGCGTGGTTAATACATGGGATGACATCCCGGCCGATACCTACATCCCAATTCACCTTGTGTTTGGAACACTTTCCTCTTGGCAGGTTTGAACATTAAAGAGATAGCTTCATCCATGAGGTTTGGGAACTGCCCTTTAGTTCCAAATACCTGAGTGGGAAAAAACAGGTTTTTCTTAGCGGCAGCTAATGCAAGACTTCTGTAAGCCATTCAATGATTTGCCAATAGGTGGCATTGTACGGAACTTGTAATAGATCAGCAGATAACGTAGCCTGCTTCTAGAAGGGTATTCCCATCTCTGTGATCCCCCCGGTATTTCAGTTACTTTTGAATGGGAGTTACTTGGTGCTGAGTGATCAAAGCTGTTGGCAGACGAGGGCAGGTGTCCCATATGTTATTTCTGTTTCTCAAGCAGTGCCCTGCTGTGGAAATGTACTTTTCTCTCCCACACAAAGGATAAAAGTAGCAACTTTGTGGCCACACACTGCTACTTATAATGTCAACTCCAATGGGCTGAGCAGACTAAAGTCACTATAGTTTCAAAAACACATGGTGTTCACATCTGCACCTGAAACATGTAACCTGCAAGGGGGAAGGTTTTCAGCTGCGATACAGTCCCTATTAAATACAAACTTTCCGAGACCACTTTGGTTAATTGGTGAGTCACATGTTTAATGCATCTAACACCACAAGGATAGTACACATTTTTTAAAGGTTGTTGTGTCTGAATTTGAAAGTAAATTCCAGACTGTCTTGGGAATAATACCTTCAGCCATTCACTCACCTTTTCAAGTGTTTTGGAGGTTACCCGATTCTATTGCCACTAATTGGAGGTATCTTGCTGTTCCTATTTTTGATTCACAATGGCTGCTCTATCTCAACATAGAAGAATGATGAAGCTCCGACCAGTCTAGCTGTGTCGTGAACGCACAATGCAATACTTTGGAGTTAGACTATTAGAGGAACTTGATAAGGACTAGTCTTTGTCATTTCAACCAGTATTCTGCTGTGTACAGCCTGTTTTCTATTGCTTATTGTGCTCTTTCAACATGCAGTGGAAGTGTGTCTTGTCCAGTAATAAGTACTTTCTGTGGACATAAATCCTGATGATTTTCTTGGTGAGGGTTAATTGCTGAAGTTGTCCCATGAGATTGTAGTTGCTTTATGCTGCCTTCTATGAGCCAGCTTTCTTGGATCAAGTCACATTGGCTCCCAGGGCCCTGATATCTGGAACAGCTATCCCCGCGGTTATGGCTGTGGCTAAGCCTACAAATCATGTGTGCTTCTTTAACCTTTTTAATTTGGCTCTGGTGGTCTTATCGTCTGCCGAAGGGGGGTCTATCTTGGATTCCACCTCCACTGTCATGTTTTCTGACCTCCTGTGGGATTCTGATAACTTTCAATTCGTACAATGTTTTTCAAACCATGAATGTTTCCATTCGGCTTTATGCTTTGGCTTGTTCTGCTTGTTGACTAGGACTTTTTTATTTCTTTTATATTTTTTATGGTTTTTATATATTTCTAAGGATTTTATAGGTCTTATGCTAGTTTTCATTGGATATTAGACTTTGCACTCCTGTTTCAACAAGGAGAGGGAGTTGTAGGACTCCTTTACCACCTAGTTTGGGCATCCTTATTTTAGCATTAGGTCCACGGCCTGTGCCTATTAGACTCCCATACATTTGTATATGTTTTTATATTTTTAAGAACAGCCTGCTTTTAGCCAGTTGTTTTTATATTTTAATCAACTGCCTTTTTCTAAGAAGGTGGAATTCATGCTGCACATTTTATCAGCCATTGCACAATGTGCACTCTGCGCCTTGTCAAAAGCTGCCATGTGCAGTACATGATATACTAACTTGTGTTGCCAGCCCAGGAGCCAATTCTCATCCATCCACTGGACACATCAGTATGTTATGTTATGGTATGTTATTGCGACTTATATAGCGCCAGCTACCCGGAGGCCTCGTAGCGCTGATCAGTTTGAAAAGTTTAGAACATACTGGAGGAATCTCAGACTTCACTGGATAGGGGGAACTTGGTAGAATTTAGAATAGCCAGGTTTTAATGGCTTTCCTAAATTCAGTCTCCTGATTCATCATGCGAATATTCGTGGGTAGAGAGTTCCAAAGTCTGGCTCCCTGGTACTTCAAGGATCTTCCTCCCCATGATGTTCTCTTTACTTTGGGTACCACTACCAGGGCTTTAGAGGCCGATCTCAAAACTCTTGTGGGTGTGTATAGTGTAATTAATGATTTTAGATAATGAGGATCCTTTTTATATAAAGCTCTGTGGAAGAAGCAAGGAGCCTTAAACTTTATCCTTTTTGCCACTGGAAGCCAGTGCAGGTCAATCAGAGCTTTTTTTAGCTGATGTGGTCCTAGGCAGATTAAAGAGCAAACGTGCTGCAGCATTTTGTACCACCTGTAGTTTGTTAACCACATAACCTGGAGATCCCAAAAAGAGTCTGTTTCCATAATCTAATCTGGATAAAATCAGGGCTTGTATGGCCAATCTTTTGGCCAATGGCGGAAGCAGACCAATAATCTTCCTTAGTAGTTTAAGAATCCCAAAACAGGTGGCTGATGTTCTCTTGGCTTGATGTTCCATGGTGAGTTTGGGATCCAACCAAACTCCCAAGGCTTTAATCTGAGCTTTGGGGGGGGTGGGGGGTAAGTAATCTAAATGTATTACTGGCCCTATATTTTTAGCAGGGCTGGCCAGTTTTCCTAAAAACATAATTTCTGTCTTTTCTTCGTTGAGTTGCAGCCTGCTTTCTGTCATCCAGGCAGAAATCGCTTGGAGACAGGCAGGCAAGGCCAAGGTGTCCGCCTCCTTATTGTGGAGAATGAAACCACCAGCTGTGTGTCGTCCGCATATGACACCAGGGATACACCAAAGGGTTCTATGACTTCTGCTAGGGGGGACATGTAAATGTTGAACAGAGTGGGACTCAAAGATGAGCCCTGCGGAACTCCGCATAAAAGTTTCAACTGGGCTGAGAAAAAAGAGTGATCCAAGACTAGAAAGGTTCTATTTTGTAAGACCGGTCTTAACCATTTAAGCGCCCTTCCTTTAATCCCACTATTTTCCATTCTTTGAATGAGTAGATCATGATTGACCGTATCAAATGCCGCGCTCAAATCTAGCATTATTATTACAGTTGCCTGACCTTGGTCCATTCGTTTTCTCGCTTCTTCTGTAACCGCAATTATGGCAGATTCAGTGCTGTGGCCCGGTCTAAAGCCCATTTGAGTTATATGCAAAATCTTATGTTTCTCCAAAAAGCCCGATAGTTGTATATTTACGTGCTTATCAATAAGTTTTGCCATCATGGGAAGGAGCGAGATAGGCCTGTAGTTTTTAAAGACCGCTCCATTTAGATTAGGCTTCTTTAGAAGGGGCTTGACCACTGCATGTTTCCAGGAGTCCGGCACCATCCCACTTTGTAGCGAGCTGTTTAACAGCTCGGTTATTACCGGATTTAGCGCTACTCTACCCTGCATAATAATATGGGGAGGTGCGGGATCAAGTGGAGAGCCTGATTTTAATTTGCTGAGGGGCCCCAAAGCTACTTCCTCAGAGATGGGAAGAAAACTCTGTAAAACATTCTCACCTTCCTTCTTCTCCATCACATGCCCTGCGACTCCCCCTACTTCCCCTGAGAAGTTTTCATAGATGTCCTCAATCTTCTTTAAGAAGAAGGAGGCAAAATTGTTACTATGTTCTTCCGAAGCTTCTATTGCTTCCGGGCACGCAGGAATATACAATAGCTCCTTGAGCACACCAAATTTTTTTTTTCGAGATCCTGCAGCCTTTTCAATTTTATCTCCATAAAAGGTCGCTTGGGCTAATCTGATCTCCTTCTGGTACAACCTGATTGAACCTCTGTACTCTTCCCTGTCCTCCTCCTTTAGTGATTTCCTCCATTTCCTTTCAATCTTCCTACAGTTCCTCATTAATGTCATTAAGTGGTTATTAAACCAGGGAGCCTTTCCTCCCTTCTTTTGCCCAGAGAGGGGTGTATAGGGCAGCACTCTGTCCAGACTATCAGAGATCCACTCATTAAAAGAGGTAGGGTCTATCTGCCGGTCCCTCATAAAATATTTTTTATTTCTATTCAGTGAATTTACCCATTCTGTTGTCTTTAGTTTATTCCACTTCCTAATCTTACTGTTGGAGTGATGGTGGCGTCGAAACCTATTAGTTATATTAGCCTTTAAGGTGATTAAAAAATATTCAGACCATGCAACAGGGGTAGGAGGGTAGTGCGACCAATGATGGAAGATTACTAAACACCAGGTCTAAAGTATGCCCTTTCTCCTGTGTGGGGCCACTGATCAATTGGTGTAATCCCAGCGCTTCCAGATCATTCACTAACCGCTTAGTTGCCATCAGTTCTAAATTATCAACTTGGATATTAAAATCTCCTAATAAAGTAAAATTCGGCCTATTGCAAATGAGACTTGCCATCCGCTCTGGTAATAGGTTCAGGAATTCATCATAAGTCCCCGGGGGCGATAAAGTAGTACTCCTGTAAATGTAAATGTAGGATTGAAGGAAATGGAAAAAAACATTCCCTCACACCCTGCGAGGTCAAGGGGACTATAGTTAAAAAGAAAATCTTGTTTAAAAATAATTGCTATTCCCCCTCCTTTACCTTTATCTCTATCGCTTCTTGCTATCACATACCCTTTGGGTAAAGCAAGAGCTAAATCCGGCCCTGAACCCTCATGGAGCCACGTTTCTGTCAAAAAGAGGGCATCTGGTGCCCCCTCGCTGAGCAAGAGATTTATGTCTAGTTTGGGTGCTGGCAGAGAGCAGCAATTTATTAGCTGAATCCTCACATTATATTTGGAGGGATCTGCCTGATCTGGGTCAGGACCCATAGGCTTTTCCAGAGTCCAATCACATCTAGGGCAGGACCATGTCTCCCTCGCATCGCTGGGACAAATGTAGCAGCCCTCTCCTACTCTTTTCCTAAGGTCCTTTAGTGCACCTGATGAATAGGTAAAGGTATCAGGACTTACCATCCTTGATAGATGCAGGGGGGGTGGCCCCTAGCACCATCCTGGCGCGGACGGGTGCAGACGGGATTGCCTTTGTCGCGCCTTCGGCGCACAGACGGCGCGCCCGCTGTGCGGACGCCGGGACCAGTTTTATTAAAGCTGGGAGGCGGTCAACTAGACCGCCAACCCCCCAAGATGGCGGACCTCCGTGGGCTTCTACAGTGTAGTAAAAATGGCTGCCCCTTAAAAACCGAACTTCATTACAAATTCAATACAATTTTAAAAAGATGTTTAAAAACTTTGCAATAAAATGTGCTAATCAGCTGACCTTAAAAAACCAATGGTCAGGCTAGGAAAATGCAGTCTGACCAAAAGTGCAGTGCTCCTTCTCCTAAATAAATTGTAATTTCCTCTTGTTCACATCAACTTTTCCACGTATTTAAATTTTTCCCCACACCTTAGTTCCCTCTTCCTCCCACTCTCCACTACCAGTTTACATGAATTCAACCACTTAAAAAACCTTCAAAATCTGATCCGTCAGGCCTGTTCTTCGAACACTGTATGGGTTATTATATAAACAACACATAAGCCGAAGGAGGGTAGAGGGCATTCCAGTCAAGATCATCCAGGAACACGTACCATACAACAGAGAGCTTTGCTGATCCTGGCACTGACTCTTCAGCTTCCACAGAGGATTGCCATCAAGACAACAGGCAGACCCCTGCTATACTAATCCAGTATGGGTCGGGTTTACTCTTTTAAATCGACAGAAGGGTTAAAAGCGCTATGCTTCCAGATTTAACCATAGGGTTTAGTCAGAAATTTCTAGTATTTCTAGAATCATGCAAAATGGTGGGGTTGCTTATCTTCTTTACCTTGGTTGTAATTATGTTTCATCTGTCTTATTATCACAGCCCATGCTTTTTACACTAGCTTACAATTACTTTAATAAATGCATTGAAACTCAGTTCACACCATGTGTCCTTCCTTGGCATGTGTGAGTTGCCTAGTAATGAGCAAAAGGGGTATGATCTGTTTTCACTACTTCCCTGAGGAGTCAGAGTGTCTGGCTTAGGTGGCCACAAATCACCTCTCTCCTGCTTGGGGTGGGTGAAGCACTGCAGGCTGTCCAGGAGTTAGACTGACACTATACTCCGAGGTGCTGCTGCCCTAAACACACAGTCTTATCATAATAGGAAGCACACAACAATCAGACCCATGCCCTTTAATTACTAACAGAGGTAGATGCAGCTATACAAGAAGGACTTCTCATGTAATCTAAAAATATCACATTCTAAGTGCTTAAATGTGAGTAAAATATTTCTGCATCAAGTAACTCAAGGAAAGGTCTGCTAAATTAAAATTATAATTTAATTGTATGACATTTCAAAATAAATGTCATACATGGCAGTTCTAAATATAATTGCAAGTGATGAATATATAAAAGAAAAAATTATGATGACTCAAGATACCAAATCAAATCAAGCTCACATTTTAATAACTTTGAAACAAAAGAAGCCATTGAAGGTAAAGATCCACAGAAAGAGGAAGTGGTTAATAAATTATAAACAAGATATAGAATAATTAGCGGTAACACCATGCGTTAATTTGCTTTTGATTAGGATATCCAGGCTTTCTCTTCTCACACAAGGAGGATTTTTGAGAAAGCAAAAACAAAATATACTGTAATGTAGTTGTATTTCTTTAGAACTTTATACCTCTGCTAATGCTCTGGAGTGCCTCTTGGAGGACAGGCAACAAGCTACTCTGCTGTTGCTTGGTAAACTGTGGGTTTATAGGGTCTCCTTTCAGGGAAGAGTTTGGCATAATTTATAAGGACAAGAGGTGTGCTCATATTTTGTTGTGGTGAGCTTGAGCTGTGCTTAAGCACAGAATGGAGTGAACAGAATTGCCCATATATACTTGTGGGCAATCTTTACACATACAAAAAGGGTTAGGGAATAAGGGGTTAGTGCTAATGAGTGATCAGTGGAGTTAACAAAGGGTGGGCTCGGACATCCATGTCTTCCAAGACTCTGGCTACTCAGTACAATCCCTGGTTTGGGATTGAGATTCAGCCATGCAGTGAAAGAGGGAAGGATGGGTAGGGTTGGGTGCAAATAGTTATGACCACCTGATATACCAAGGACATGAGTTGGAACTTCTTATGTGTCAGGTGACCTATTTGGTGGGCACAATTAAAGTTATACATCTCATAAAGCCACGTGGGTATCTTTCTCATCCCCATTTAAAAATGTCTCCTGGCAACTTCAATGTGTCTAATAGAAACTCATTTGGGCTGTTGACAGAGTAAAAAACGTTTTTGACAGTTGTGTAAATCCATAGAAATTATCTACAAAAATGCAGCAAATTCATCTACTCACAGTGAGGAGGAGAGACTTAGAAACAGTGTAATAAGGTATTAAAACTCAACCTAACCTACATACATCTATGTTTAAGCATTCATCAGAGGCTTAATGGAAAAACTAAAGGGAAATATAATATCTGGGTGTTGTGGCTGTGCATGATGTGATTCTGGTGTTATAGGTATTTGACCAGAGTCCCCAGGAAGAGAGTGATGAAGTCCATGGACACATCTATGTTGAAGATATCAGGTTGTATGGAGTCTTGCTGGGCAAAGAAGGCCACCTCCCTGAAAGCTGCCCTTTCCAAAGCTAATCCTCTACAAGTGTGGTTATCTTGGGCAGCCAGCTGGTTGGAGTGCAGTTAGAGGACTGACTTAAGTGAGCTGCAACATGACAAATGTATGATGGATGAAGCCCATTGCTCACTTTGGGAATCTTCTTGAGTCTGTGATTCTGGGTTTGCACCTCAGTGGCATTGGAGATACATCTGGAGAACCTGGAAAATAAGCAATGTGTTTAGAAGAGTTTGGTGGTGCAGGAAGAAGCACCTGTGGCTTTGGTCTAAGCACCTGGGAGCTTACAATCTAAAAGACACACAAACAATTAAGACTGGTGACCTGTAGTGATATGGCAGAAAATAGATAATCCTGCATTGGGCCAACAATTGTCTCACAGTCTGCAATGTGTTCAGCTGATATGGCAGCCTTCAGGAGCAGCAGGATTTCTGCCAGGATAGCAGTTTGGCCTCCACTCATGGATGGGGCATTAATCTCATGACTTGAAAAGGGTTCATGAAAGAGTGACACTGTCACATTTTTAACAAAATGAGGGAGATCGTCTTCAAGATGTTGAAATGAGCACAATGATGTATTACACTTCCATGACTTGATGTCATTTCACAGGTCAAAGTAGGAAAGGTGTTGTTGGAAAGGGGACAATGTCCCATTTGCAACTGTACCTCAGGCTAGTGTATCCCTTGTTGGGGTTTAATACAGGAAGGCAATATTCAAGCAGGGATCCATCCACCAGACACAAGTAATTTCTTTTGGTAAGGCAAGTGGTTCTCCACAGAAAAGACCTAGGGCCAGATGTAGGAAAATTGCAAATTGCGACTTGCAATTTGCGAGTCCTTCCGACTCGCAAATTGCAAGTCGCAATTTGCAATGCAGAACGGTGTCCCAGACACCGTCTGCGAGTCGGTATGGGGTCGCAGAGACCCACCTCATTAATATTAATGAGGTGGGTCGCAAATTGCGGCCCCATACCGACTATAGGCACTCGCAAACATGGAGGCCTGCTGTAGTCAGCAGACCTCCATGTTCGTGACTGCTTTTAAATAAAGCATTTTTTTTTTTTTTAAGTGTAGCCCGTTTTCCTTAAAGGAAAACGAGCTGCACTTAAAAAAAAATCCGAAACCTTTAGTTTCGGTATTTTTTCAGGGTAGGTAGAGGTCCCTTGGACCACTACCTGCCCTGAAAAAATAATTTGGGGTCCATTCACAAAGAGGAAGGGGTCCCATGGGGACCCCTTCCAATTTGCGAGTGGGTTACCATCCACTTGAAGTGGATGCTAACTGCGACACCATTTGCGACCGCATATGCGGTCGCAAATGGTATTGCATACCACTAGGAATCGCAAATAGGAAGGGAACACCCCTTCCTATTTGCGATTCTGAAATGCATTTTGCGAGTCGGTCCCGACTCGCAGAATGCATTTCTGCATTGGAAACACGCATTTGCGAGTCGCAAACAGCAGATTTTGCCGTTTGCGACTTGCAAAGTGTTTCCTGCATCTGGCCCCTAGTTCTCCCCCAAAAAACTTAGGAGCATATTTATCATTGTGTTTTGTTGTCCTTGCACCACAGAAGAGGGTGCAAGGGTGATGCAACACTAAAGTCAGATTCATCAAGCCATGCAAGGCCACCCTGTGTGTGGCTTGATAAATCTGGAGTAACTCAAGGCAGTGCAAATTGATGCCTTGCAGTACTCTGTCTGAGGGAGGTGTTCCATGGGTGGAGTATGGATGTACCCACGCATCCACCCATGGATTTTGGTGCATTCTTAGATTTACCATTAGTGGTAACCTGGGAATGGATCAAAATGTTACGCATACCCAGGGGAGATGTAACATTAGAACTCACCATGCACAGTTTTCTCATCAATAATTTCATTGAAAACCTTGCAGTGATATTATCAATGATGTCATAGAAAATGGCATGAGTGATGTAATATGTGGGGTAATTATCAGTGCATGGCAAGGGCATGAGTTATAGTTACCTTAGGCATGAGTTATAGTTACTGTAGCCAACCTCCTCGAAGGCAGCCAACCCTCTGCAGGTTTGGGGTTCGTGGCATAGGGTTGGCCTTCGGGACCCAAGGATCCCATTTCCGGGGGCAAAAACATATCTATTAAGGAGAGGGGGCATGCAACCCCCACCTACAGCCTTAATAGGCCCTAGGGACCACATCCCTGGGGAACAAATCCCTGGGGCTGAAGTTCATGAAAAAAGGAGGGGGGCCATGTGGTCCCATTTCTGAGCTTATTATGCGCTGGGGAGCCTATTCTCTGGGGCCACTTTCACTTAAAAAGGGGGAAGCAGCTCTGGGGATCCCCTCCACATTGCTAAATTAAAATAAAAAAGAGGAGGGGGCTCTGTGCCCCCCCTCCCAAACCTTCAAAGCCATGGGGAGCCCATCTCCCAGAGCCATATCCAATTTGAAAAGGAAAAGGAGGCCACATTGCCCTCCCTCCGAGAACCGTCATAGGCCTTTGGTACCCCATCCCCAGTGCCTCGTTTTACAATAAGTGGTTGCCCCGGTTGCCACTTGGGGGACCCACTAATCAAAACTTTGGGGGCTCTGGGGGAGCCCCAGGGTCCTTGTGACCCCAGCTGGCTTCCCACATGGTGCGGAAGCCCACTCTGTCGAGCCCTGAGGGAACAGCTGCTTTTTACATGCTCCCTCCAGATGGGAGCAATATGTTGTTTGTTTACCTGCCAGAAGTCTGCACCCAGCCAGTGGGAGTATTTTTAAATTTACACTGGTCGGGAGCAGACTTAGGCCCTCATTATGGCATTGTGGGTCTTTCCTGAAGACCACCTTGCTGGCAGCCGCCAAAAGACCCCAGGGGTGGCGGTAATCCACCTGCCCAATTATGACAAAAACAAAATCACCAGAATACAGCCACAAATCTGACAAGGTCAGGCTGAATGACAGTCGCAGAGAGGCGGTCCCACCACCCACACCCCCACAGCAGAAAAAGACCGCACTCCCCAATGCGACCCCCAAATCAACACAGCGGTCATAGCGCAGCAGTAATACATTGGCGGTCCAGACCACTGCGGCCAAAATAAAACCTCCACAACAACACAACACCACATTGGCCAATTCTAATACCCCACACCACCCCCACCACTATAAAACACACACACAACCCACAATCCCTTGCTATGACAAACAACTAACATACATTGCACGACCATGCTGAAGATCGCACTGCACACATACATCACAGACACCTGCACACCACTCATGCATCACACTTCACTAAAAATATTTTTCACTCAGACACACATCACACTCACCAATTCCTGACAAAAGCACCCCAGTTTTACCAATGATGAATTAAGGACCATGGTGGACGCAATCATCAGGGTAGAGCCACAGCTGTTCGTGGCACAAGTCTATCAAACGTCCATGGCAAAGAAGATGGAGTTATGGCAGATAATCGACTAAGTGAACTCAGTGGGAAGCCACCCATGCTCAAAAGACGACATACAGAAGAAGTGGAACAACATGAGGGGGAAAGTCCGGTCCATGGCGCCCAGACACCAAATCGCCATCATGAAGACTGGCGGTGGGCCCCCACCTCCTCCCCTGGAGATCACATCATGGGAGGAGAAGGTCTTGGCGATCCTGCACCCTGAGGGTCTCATAGGAATCCCCGGAGGACTGGAAACTGGTAAGTCACCTATAAACCCCTTGTATCAAGTATACCTGTATTGCATGCATCCGAATCCCTTACATGGCCACCCTACCCCACTAACACCAAGCCCTACGTCTACTCACTCAAATGCACCCAATGCATGTATGGCATGAAGCACTACAACTCCCACAATGCATCACGGTTTAGCCTCCTAACAATGCACATTTCCCTCGCATAACTACACCGGAGTACTGAGGCGTGACATATAGCACTCATCTCGCAGCCCCTGTAAAGTGCATCAGGTAGATGTGAATACCAATCCCTGTTATCCACAGGTGCCACTGAGAATGTCGTCATTCAACCAGTGCCACATACAGCCAGTCCTCCACCAGATGAAGACCCTGTGATTACAGCGACACAGGATATCTGGAACTGGAAGACATACCTGGCCTATGCGGTCTCTCTAGGCAGTCCACTTCCACCAGCCTCTGCCACCACAACCTGTCGCCAAATGCCCCCAAACCAGTGTCATCAGGCCATGTCAATCCATAGTGTGCCTATCTATACAGGGACCTGATTCAGCACCCACCACAGAAGGCGATGAAGATCTTGGTGTAAGTGGGACTGGGCACACCGTGCCGGAGACACAGGAACAGGGGCTAGGGCCAGTGTGAGGGCACCTAGTGGCCCCAGGGTGGGGCAACCAAGAGAGCCACCCACCCATGAGGCAATAGCACAAGTCCTGGGAGCCTACAACCTATCCCAGGACAAGAGGGGCCGGATCATAGACGTGTTGGGGGAAAACCTGAGGCTGCAGAGGAAGTACAACCAGGAGGCCATGCAGCAGTGGCATGCTCTCAATGCCACCATGGCCTCCATGATGCAGGAGGTCATCACAGTCCTGCATGAGTCCTCCGCCCACCACCAGGCTCCTTCCATTAGCCAACCTACTGACCAGCCCTCTACATCTGCTGCAGGTAGTGGGATGGTGGCCATGCTTGAGGACTCACAAGCCACTAGTGAGCCACCCCCTTTAGCTGAGGAACCCCCACGCAACCGTGGTAGCAGAGCCATATATCCTACAGGGATTGAAGCCAAGTCCACCCCACTGCCAGAAAATGAGCCTCCCCAGAACTGTCTCGTTTGTGTGCCACTGAGACACCTTGTTGACTCTCTACTGCCATAGCCCCATTTTCAAATGCCACATGGATACTGGACCTGTGCTACCAACTGCGTGGCCTTACAGACTGATGTAATTGAACACCATGGTCCCACTGCTTTGCACTCTATACACCCTTTGGTACTCACAATAAATATACTTACACACAAGTTATGGTGTTTTGTGTTTACTCATAGTAATAGTGCAATAAATGTATGATGTGTCATAGAAATTGAGGGGCATATTTATACTCCGTTTGCGCCAAATTAGCGTCGTTTTTTTTTTCGACGCAAATTCGGCGCAAAATTAACGCCATATTTATACTTTGGCGTTAGACGCGTCTAGCGCCAAAGTAGGAGTAAAGAGCGTCATTTTTTTGCGTGAACGCCTTCCTTGCGTTAATGAGATGCAAGGTAGGCGTTCCCGTCCCAAAAAATGACTGCGACGCAAATGCGTCGTATTTATACTCCCGGGCAAAAATCACGCCCGGGAGTGGGCGGGTCAAAAAAACCCGCATTTGCGCCGCTTTTTAACGCCTGGGTCAGGGCAGGCGTTAAGGGACCTGTGGGCTCAAAATGAGCCCACAGCTGCCCTCCCATGCCCCCAGGGACCCCCCCTGCCACCCTTGCCCACCCCAGGAGGACAACCAAGGATGGAGGGACCCACCCCAGGGACATTCAGGTAAGTTCAGGTAAGTATAAATATTTTTATTTTTATATTTTTTTTGTGGCATAGGGGGGCCTGATTTGTGCCCCCCTACATGCCACAATGCCCAATGACCATGCCCAGGGGACATAAGTCCCCTGGGCATGGCTATTGGGCAAGGGGGCATGACTCCTGTCTTTACTAAGACAGGAGTCATGTAAATGGCGTCTGGGCGTCGTTAAAAATGGCGCAAATCGGGTGGAGGCGATTTTTTAGCGTCAACCTGACTTGCACCATTTTTAAGACGCCCTAACGCCATTTTTCCCTACGCCGGCGCTGCCTGGTGTACGTGTTTTTTTTCCACGCACACCAGGCAGCGCCGGTCTGCTTGCGACGGCTAACGCCATTCAATAAATACGGCGCCCGCATGGCGCTTCAGAATGGCGTTAGCCGGCGCAAAAAATTTTGACGCTAAACTGCGTTAGCGCAGTTTAGCGTCAAAAAGTATAAATACGGGCCTGAGTATCAATACACAGTGAAGATGTGAATGTATCATCCTGATATCCGGTTCCCTGCAGCAAAGTCAATGTTCACACATCCCTGGGTCCTCAGGTAGCAGAAAGGGAAGAGTAGTCAAACATCATCCACAGCACTTCTGCAATTGATAGCACAAAAGGCACATCACATATAAATTGCACTGTTGCCAACAGTATGTACCTACACATCATGATGGATGAATGATTTACAATGTTGGTTTACACATTGATAGACAATCCAGTGCTAACGCACACATGACCATATCCCTGTTCAGGTAATATGAGACAAGAAAACTGTTGCATCTAACAGTAATGAACTGAGTAACACACACTCATTGTAGTTGTACTACACAGCTCACACCCTTGGATGCCAAGTACTTACATCAATTGAAGTCACAAGAAGCAGCAAAATATGCATATGAACATATAATACCAGATTGTAGTAGTCACAAATGTGTTAAGAAGTAGATAGGATGTCTGAAGTATATGCAACACAGACAGATGAACTAGATAACATCAGAGTGTGACTGTTGACCTACTTATCCGACCACTCTTGTATACACTCATCTGGTACCCAAATGAGATCGACACGTAGTCATATCAGGAATTGATAAGGACGTACACCCAACCTGTGCTCCAACATGAGACATGATAAATGTAGAGATGTACCTATCAGAAGCTTAGCTGAAGTACTGCTGGATGAGCTCTGTCCATGTGCCTACATATTCCTCATCCCCATTTTTATCACTCATATTTCCTCCCTCCTCTGCCACCAGATTGTCCCTAACTCCTTCCTCCTCCAGCAATGGGATAGTCCTCCTTAGTGTCAGAATGTGGAGCATGCAGCAGGCCAACACAAACTGGCACACCCTGTGTGGTGAGGACTGCAGGTCATCCCCAGAGATGTGCAGACATCTGAATCTTGCCTTCAACAGACCGAATATCCTTTCGATCACCCTTCTTGCCCTTCCGTGAGCCTCACTGTACTGTTCTTCAGCCCTGGTCCTTGGATCCCTCACCGGTGTCAGTAGCCAGGAGAGATTGGGATAACCTGAATCACCTGTGGATAGGGTAAATTAACATTTACAATCCGCTATGTCACATACAGACTGAGTAGGAAGGCTGGGGTAACAGTAATTACATATACACTCATTATACTCACCGATAAGGTAGGCCCTCACTCTTTGTAGAAGTGCCATCAACCGTGGGACACTGCTATTCCTGAGGATGTATAAATCATGGACAGACCCTGGAAACCTTGTAGTCACCTGAGAGATGTACTGGTCAGCTAAGCATACCATCTGCACATTAATGGAGTGAAAGCTCTTACTGTTCCTGGGCACTTGCTCATCAACCCAGGGTGGTATTAATGCAATGTGGGTGTCATCTATGGCCCGAATCACTTGAGGGATGTGTCCCATTGCATTGAAACCATCCTTCACACTGGCCTAATCTACAGTATGGGGAAATTGAATGTATCTTTTCATATGTTTTACTAAGGCGGACAAGACATTCCTCAACACATTGTTGAAAATTGGTTGAGACATGGCTGTTGCCATTCCCACTATCTCCTGGAATGAGCCAGTGGCCAAGAAGTGGAGGATGGATAGCACCTGCACAGTTGGAGGAATGGCTGTAGGTTGTCGAATGGTTGGCAGCAGATCAGACTCAACTGGGTACACAGCTCCCTGATTGTAGCACGGTTCAGTTGATAGTTGGAGATGATGTGGCGTTATTCCATCGTTGCCAAGTCAACCAGGGGCTGGTACACAGGTGCATGCCTCATCCCCCACGGTAGTCGGGATTTACACATGGCATACACCACAAGAGTGTCAACGATTACACTTCATGCATCCTACTACGTGGTCATAAATGGAGAATCAACATCACATCTGCTACCACTTTTTGCATGCAAAGCAGACTTCAAATTGTCAAGCTGTTGAAATACTCATGTTAGTTGCACATACATCTGGGTTTTGCAAAGGATTACATCAGAAAGATGGTTGTCTGTCAGTGCTGGAGTACAGTCAACATCAGTATGTTAGTTTTGTTTCAGTCTATCATGATTTAATTTACTGTATCTGTGAACACTCAAAGTCTGTACTGCCTGATTGTAATGTACATAGTCTCAGAGCGTAAGTTATCACATGTCTATGATGGAAATGTGTAGTGATGCTTTAAAATTGTGTTTTTGTAACAGTTACAGGGCAAAATGGCTGCTGCCTGTCCTGCATGCAGGGGATAGATGTCAGTGAGCTCATTCCACCAGCATATGCTGTTATGGTGGTAGGCGGTCGGAACCGGCGTGCAACTTCTTTATGGTTAACATTGATATCAATGGCATACAGGGACCAATTACGTTTACCGCCAGCAGTGATGGTGCAGACCGCTGCAGCCATGCCCTCTATTTTCTATAGTGTATCTCACTTGACTCCTGACTCTCCAGCCATCAAGACCTCCACTGATTGTGCTGCTGTTTCCTGCTTCTGGGAGCCATGATGGCGTGTGGTACAGGGGATAGGGCCCCCGCCTTCACAACGGAAGAACTGGAGAAACTTGTGGATGGGTCCTACCCCTGTACACAAAACTGTATGGAGCTCCAGAAGAGCAGGTAGGTCACATTATGGTTATTTTTGTTGCTACATGGGTATGTAAGTGTGTTAGTATGTGTATGCAGAATGTTCCAGTGGAGGGAGTACCATCGGATATGACTGCTAGGAATGTTGTGGAAGTGTGAAGTCCTGTATGATGCTGATATGTGTACTGTTAGTAGACCTATGAATGTCATAGGTTGTTGGGTCTACATTTATGTGCCTTTCCTTCTGTGTCTCCCATTCAGGCCAGCGCCCATCAAAAGAAAGGTTTGTGGAAAGCCATCACCAAGGAAGTGTGAACCCTGGTGGTCCATATCCGGCTGAGCACCCACTGCAGGAAGCAGTGGGAGGACCTGAGACGCTGGGCCCGGAAGACCGCAGAGGCCCAGTTGGGGATGGCCTTCAATGAGGAAGGGGTGCCCGTCTGACCCTGACCCCCCAATGGCCTGCATATAGGTGGTGGCCTACCCGAGTTGGCTGGGCGCTTGAGGGCAACACAGCACCCACAAGGGGGTGAGTTACAGAGTACATTTCCTGTACTGTTTGCTTTAGACTGGAAAGGGTGTGTTAGCCATGGGATAAAGGATATCTAGTGTAGCTATGACAGTTAATGTAGGTAGGATACAGTTGTGCTGTGAATATTAGTAGCTGTGATAGGTGAGTATCTGTGCAACAGGTTGCCATGGCATTCATACTGTGCCAAATTGCTGGATATGACATGGACATACAGGATCTTAAGTTGGTTCCAATACTTATCTATTCATGTCTACTATGGGTGGCACAGGTAGGTATGACAATGCACAAATGTCACTCATATACTAACTTCTCACAGTAATGATCATGTATACAAGAGCCATGACATAAGGTTTCATGATTGAATATGCACATCAGAGTGTATAGAGAGTAGGCGTGAAGATATGTCTATTGATGTTGTAAGGAGTGCATTCAGGAATTTCCAAAGAGTCATGTAGTTACATTGTACAAATGTACAAAGGGTATTTGTTTTGACCCTATGCTCCCATCATTTTCACCCCCTCCCCTCCTTTTTGTACTAGCCTATCCTTGTATGTATTAACATCAGCAGGCAAAGGATTAGGGGCACTGGCGAGTGGGGGCACTGTAGCCCACAGGACCCAGGAGGCAGAGATCACCGAAGGTGAGGAGACCAGTGGGTTGGAGGGTGAGGGGGGCACTACGGGGAGACTGGAGCAGAAACCACTGATACTGATTCCTCCTCCAATGGAAGCTCCCTGGCGGTGGCTGAACTGTTTGGGACCATCCCAGCACCATCCTAGTCAGCCACCCCCCTTACCAACACCGCCCTCCCAGTAGCTCCCCACCCTGTTGCCTGTGCCCGCTCACCCAGAAGGATGGGCATCTTCTTCATTGCAGGCACCTCAGCCCAAGCCCCAGTCAGCCCTGCTGCCCTCAATGCTGAGGCTATTGACCTCCTGAGGTCCATCTCTGCAGGGCAGTCAACCATCATGAATGCCATCCATGGCCTGGCATCCCAAATGCAGCACAGTAATGCATACTTGGAGGGCATTCACATCGCCTTGAGTAGCCTACAGAGATCATTTCAGGTTCTGCCCTCTTCATTGACAGCAGCCAGTGCACCTAGTACTTCCGTCCTCCCTCCTGCTACCTGTGCCCTATCCCAGAGCCCTCTCCCCTGTCCCTGCCAAGCCACACATACAGACAAGCACTCACCCAAATAAACAGACAAGGTACGGAAAGACATACACAGGCACCACAAATCACATCACAAGCATGAACACCCTCCCCACACAAAAGCAAACACAACATCAGCCACTACCTCCCCTGTCTCCCCTAGCACCTCCTCCTTTACAGTCACATCATCACTCACACCTGCCAGCACTGCATCCTCACTCCCAGTTCCTGTCACCACTTCTGTGTTGCCCTCAGTCACCACAACAGCAGACACTCATAAATGTACCCCATGCACAACATCTGCACTCACCACATCCACAATCACTGACACATGCAGTAAACCCACCTTACATGCTGACACCACGCCACAATGTGTCTGTCCTCTCCCACCCTCTCTTCCCCCCTCCTCCCAGAACACATAAACACCCGCCCCCAGACACTCAACATTCCTCCACCTCACACAAACATATCTGCACCCATGTCTCACAATCACTCCCTCTACCGCCACTCCTACGCCCGTTTCCAAATCCATCATCTGTGTTCCTAATAAGCTTTTGCTTGCCCACCTTGGCTTGGCTTGGCTTGTCACACCCGGTGTTGCCCCTCTCTGTCATAGTTCCCTCATCAGGCTAAGTCCCTCCAACTTCAAGTCCTCCCATGACCCCCATTCTATCTCTACTGCCCCTACACCCGCCAAAAAAGCCTCCCCTGTCCCCGAAAAACACCTGCCCCAAAACATAGATCCAACCCTCCGTCCAAAGAAAAGGTGAAACCCCCACCCCCTCCCAGACCAAAACCAAAGGACACCCCTCCCAAGCCAAGGCCCAAGGACCCCCCCCAAACACAAACCCCCACCACCACCCCCACCCACAGATTCTTGAGGTTCCTGCCTGCCCCATTGATTCCCCTACCTTGTGGAGACCATTAGGCTGTCAGGAGTCAAGTTGGGGTATTTGCCAGGCACACTAAAGACTTTGACTTCGGACAGGCCTACAGGCCTTGTTGTATTTGTTGTGCATGTGCATTCCATTTGATTACATACAAATTTAGACAAAAGGATTCCTGTTGGTTTACTTGCCATTTATTTGTCGAGTCTTTTTATTTACAGGTAAGTTTCCATACATCTATCATGTGCTGTATAATGTGCATTTCTAGGCATTTTTTTTAATTCAAGTAATTGTATGTATTGTTGTGTATTTGTATCATTTTGTGTGGCACTGCTTGTTAGTGATGTTGGTGTGGTTGTGTAGTTTTGATCTGGGGGGGTGTATGTGACATGTGTCTTTGGCGTGGCTGTATTTTGTGTGTGTGTGTATGTCCCCGTATGGGTGTTGTGTGGCATGTGTGAGCGTGTGTGCGCTTTGGAGTTCGTGCATGTTGTTTATGCTGTGTGTAGGTGTGCAACTCTCCCCTTCCCCCCTTGTGTGCTCTGCAGGTGTACTTACTGATGGCGTCGACGTTGGTGGTCATAGAGGAGGAAGGCGAGGAAGAGCACTGGAAGGACTTCAAAGTGGTGTTCCATGGCTTTCGCAGAGTCTTCTGTGTCCGTGGCGGTGAGTGGGTCTTTTTCTACTTACTGTTTCTGCCAGGCTTTAGGTGGCGATCATCCCACCACGGAATTCGTGGCGGTCTGCAGTGTCGTAATAGGGTGGGAGGTGCAGTGGCTACCGCCAGCCTGTGTATGGCAAGCGCCGTTGTTAGCGGTCAGGCCGCACTGGTGGTACTGTTGGCAAACCGGCTATGTTACAGTGGGTTGACTGCTGTGGTCATAGTATGGTGGTATGCACCGCCGGCCTGGCGGTGGTCCAACTGCCATCGCCAATGTGACGGTACTGTTAATGCCAATGTCAAAATGAGGGCCTTAGTGTTTACTCCTGTTTGACAGAAGATTTTAAAATGCTCACACTAGACAGGAACAAACACATGTTTCCCTGCTAGTGTGGGCAGGGAAACTACTGTGGCCCCGGGACGCAGTCACTAAGCTGACACCAAGAAATGGGGCCCTTAGAGTGTATAAATGGTCAGGGAGTGGAGTTGCGTGCCCCCGCCTTTTAAAAAATGTCTCGCCCAAGGGGTATGGGGCCCTTTAGGGCTCATTAACGCTTGGGGAGAGGGGCTACGAGGCACCCATCCATGTTAATTTACATTTTGGGCTGGGTGATGGGGTCCATAGGGCCTAATTAGACTCAGGTAGGTGGGCTGAATGCACCCCTTCCTTTATTTTATTACTCAGCCGCAAAGGATGGGGTCCCCAGGGCCTTTTTAGACTTGGGAAGGGGGCTGCATGATTCACCTCCCCTTTAATTTACATTTTGGTCATGGGGTATGGGTATTCATCTCCCTTCTGTTTTTTTCCTCAGCCAAGTGGTATGGTGTCCCTGTGGCTTCTAAGAGGCTCGGGAAGTTGAGTCACATGCCCACCTTCCCCCCCAAAAAAAATAATTTGCGTCCTCCCGGGCCCTGGCCCATGCCAGGGGATGTTAATGAAACAAACACAGTGAGTACTTGTTTTATTTTTTAAAAATGTTTTGTCACAGATTTAAGGATCCTCTGTGAATTTGTAGCAAAATTTACAAAACAAGCCAGGAAAGGCACAGAGGACCCCATGCCCCAGGCCCATCTTTCAATGACTGGGAGGGAAAGCCCCTCCCTGAGCCATACAATTGCCCCAGGGATCCCATCCCCCAGTGCCGGTTCAGTAACTAGAACTTGCGCTCCCGCCATGCACTGCTAATTTCCCCACATAATACATCACTCATGGTATCATCCATGACCTCACTGATAATATCACTGCCAACGTTTGCAACAAAATTATTGATGAGAAAACTGTGCATGGTGGAGGTGCAAGTTATAGTTACCTTAGGGCACAGGTTATATTTATTTGAGATAACTATAACTGGTGAAGTTCTGTGGTGTTCAGAGTGTAAAACCTGATGTTGTTACTGAACATTTCACCTAACTATAGTGTTACTATAACCTTTGTTTTTTCTATGAATATATATATATAAATATGGAGAGAGAGAAGATGAATCAAGCGGCATCTGTGAATGTCGTAATGAGGTGAGCTTGGATCCAGGCTCATCTGCGGATGAGGGCCAAAGGAAAAATATAGATTGTTGCAGGGAGAAGAGACTACTGCGAATGACAACGCCTCAATGAGGGAAAGGGCGGGGACACGGACACAGAAGTGTAGGACATGCAGTGGCAAGAGGAAGAACAAGCAATGCGGAAATGCAAATAATAAGGAAAATTGAGAACTAAATGAGTTGGTTTCTTAACATATCAAGTTAAAGTTAACATCTACACAGGAGAAGATTTTGACTCATGGATTAAGCTTTTGCCTCACCTCTGCCCCTGATTTTGTGAATCTAATAGAGACTATAAGTTTATAAGGAAATTAAATCTATGCAAGTATTATGCTATGAGAACTCTTAATGTGCATAGCAACACTTTGAGATCCAAACTGCAGCAATCTAAGTTCAGTATAAGAGATATTCCTGAATTACTGCTAATAGATGAATTTAGAAAAGAAAATGAAGAGCAGATCAATACCACACAGGAGAGAAATATCATGAAACGCAACAGTTGGAAAACATCAGATTCTCAAAGGATTCACATATTGGAACTGGCCTAAGACCTCCAAGTAAGCTCTGTCGCCAATTACAATCTGGCAGTAATGTAGGTATGTTCTACAAAATGCTTGTGGATGACATCAACAGAATGAGAAGACAACCTAGGAAATACCAGAGGAGTGACTTGTCTGTTAAGGAGTGTCATGAACTGAATGAACTATGGAAGAACAGATCATTCCCTAGCAAACCCTTTAATAAGGGTGGAAACATCATAATTATGGATGGAGACAAATATGTTAAAGAAGCACAGACAATCATCCAGGCAAGATAATTTTGAGAGTTTTATTACAAATCCCATTAGGAAATATCGTTCAATATCATGGGATATTGAAGAACATGAATGAATGTGGGCTTTTCAATTATGCAGAATATCGGTATTTAAAAGTAGATCATCATAGGAGTTCTATCATTCGCTTCTTAGTAAGATTCACAAAGACAAACATACACCTTCTGGAAGTCCTATTGTGAGTAGCATTAGATCTTTATTAGAGAACACCTCAAGGTACCTTGATTTATTCCTATGTGAGCATGTTACCAACCTTCAATCATATATAAGGGATAAAAATGATTCTTGAGTAAAATGAGCAGCATTCAGAGGAAATTCACTTACATAATGGCAACAATGGATGTGGCGTCATTGTACACCTCAATAATGCATGATTTGGGAATGAACGAATGCCTGTACTTCTTAACAGCTCTGCCTATCAATCATTTGCAACACACTCAGATGCTTACTGCCATGCTACACTATTGCCTCACCCATAATTTTTTACTTTTTGATAACAATATATGTTCACAAAAACAAGGCACAGCTTTGGGGACATCATTTGCTCCACATGTGCTAATTTATTTATGGGGTGGTGGGAAAAAGACATAGCATGGTCGGAGGAATATACCTTCTATATGAGTGGGTTTCACTGACGATCTGTTTATAATCTGGATAGAGAAGAATCAATGTTGAAAGAATACATTAATGAATTGAATAAAAATGAATTGACCATTCAATCATCTGCTACATAGAGCACAACCAGTATTGGCTTTCTTGATGTAGCTCTCTATGTATTGAATGCTCTCTGTTTGGCTGCTTTCACAGTGGCTTCTGAATAGCCTTGTTGTCTATGACATTAGGCTCTTTGAGCTCAATATATAGGAATGCATTTTGTGTAGTGAAAATAGAGGTATGAAATATGATAAAAAATTTTCTCTGTCTATGATGAAGCATGTTGATCATGTGACGCTATGTAATCCTTAAACAAAATGGGGTCGGGCATTGTGAACAAGATTGGCATGGAACAGACAAAACACATCAAGCGGCCACTGAGAAATAAATCAGAGATTGAAAATCAGCTGGATGTGTTGGCGTTTGTTTCATCTAAGAGTGGTATTGTGGCATTTTGGATACAGAGAAAGCCATCTGCGTCAAAGCTGCCACTCCCCTGTGGTTTTGAGTACAGGGGCAGAAGTTGCACTGAGAGGAGTAATCAGAAGATTGCCATTAAGCCCCCTGCAAGCATCAAATACTGGGCTAGGACTCTAGCATCGGTGAGTCAGAGGATCCCCGAGGAGTGATGTTCTTCTCCAGGTGGAGACGCACAGCAGGAACTGGGTTGGATCTAAGTAGGGGGCTAGAAAATGAGTATTCCACATAAAATTATAGCCACAGAGATTTTGAAAAAGAGGGAGGAACTGGCGGACAAGTTGTTTGATGAAGTGGCTGCAAGCAAAACCTCAAAAGAAAGAAAAACAGAAAGTGAACCGACAGGTGATGGAGACAAACAGACTGAAACTATAAGAGAGACTATCCCACAAAGAGCAAGTGAAATGGTGGCAAAATAAATCCTTAAAGAAATATCTGGAAGTAGAGAGAATACCAGAGGTTTGAACATTTTTATAGTGCTCAGCTATGAAAATCCCCACCCGGAGATGTTAAAGGACTGGACAGATAGTAATAACGAAGTGTCTACACAAATTATACAAATATTTGTGAAATATGCTGACATCAATAGAGAGAAAATCTTAGATGAAATAGGGAAAATAACAAAGGAGTAGGAAAAATAATCCGATCAGGAATTCATGAATGAGAATTTGTTGGAAATAAAAGAAAAACTTTAAAAAAAGGAAGAAAGAATTCAGAATAGAAAAATCATAAAATTCAAACAAGACAAATTGGATTATGAGCAGAGGCAAATGTACACTTCTTCAAAGCATTTCGATACCATAGGAAATAAGAGGTTATCTGCCTCCATTGGACAAACAAATGTGAGAGCGTCATTGGAGATAAGTCCCAGGAGATCTGAAGTAAACACTGATGTAGAAGAAGGTAGCGGTAGCACTTCAGATTCCAAGTTACCAACAGTGTCAGAGGAGCTGGGTTTTTAATCCATAGAGAGGAAGTGGAATCTGAGACAAAGGGGCAATCAAAAAGCCACAAAAGAAGGAGAAACGGGAGAAAGCAAAGGACAGAAAAACAAGCAGGCACAGGTACATCCCAAACAGAAATGGACACACAAGAAACAGAAGATCAAAAAGCTGTTATTAATCCAATTGATACTACATTCAACAAAGCAGAAGAACAATTATTAGCATTAGGTCTTTCTTACTGCTCTGCTACATCCCCAAATTGTAGCCAAACCTGCTTAGATGTATATAAGTTCATCAGGACTTTAAAGCTACTAAAATACTATAGTTTTATACCTTGGAACATCCGACACGCCATCAAGTATACGAAGAGAAGAAATGGACAACTTAAAAGTCTCTGATTTTGAACTGTTAAAAAAATCGCAAACAGCTGAAGAATGAAAATTTGGGAATGGACGAAATACTTTCAGATGAAGCATTAATTAAAGAGTAAAACATAGAAGTATGTGGAGAAGCATCAACTGAATTTAGACCACCGTTAACCTTCTATCCTATGTTACCTACAGACTATATAAATGTGTTTTCGGACATGGTTATCCAGGACATAAAAAGATTATACCACAAAATAGGGGATAAGACATGACAGGATAAAAAATATTGGGGCCTGATGCAAAAAATTAGACAACGAAAGGATATAATTATAAGATGAGCCGATAGAGGCAGCAATATTGTTTTATGGCCAGAGTATAAATATAATGAAGGAGATTATTGTCAATTACATGATGTGAATTGCTATAAGTGGAGCACACAACAGAAGATGCAGTAGGATAAAATGGAATATGTAAAAAAGCTCAGTAATTGGAAAGAGGAAGGCTTACTCATTCGGGAGGACAATTTTTATCTCAAGAAAGATTATCCTAAAATACCAATATCCTATTTCTATTTCTATTTAATTCCAAACATTAACAAAAATAAAACTACACCTCCAGGGCGTCCAGTAATAGTGCCATTAATGGAATGTTTGAAAATATTTCTTGGTACATTAGTTTTCACAGGACTATGTTAAGGCTTTGTCATCATTTGGAAAGGAAGATCTATTATGTTACATGAGACAAATAATATGTCATTATATGCAAGGATACTACATAAGCATGGGCTCAAAAATATTAAGTACTTTTTGGGAGCACGCCCAATGAGCCTTTATAAAAAAACTGTATGCTGCTTGAAATGACAGAATATTGCCTAACAAATAATGTATTTTTGTTTAGTCAGGAAATCTTTTGACAGGTCACAGGAACAGCAATGGACACCTGTTTTGTCCCCAGTCTAGTGAATTTACATATGGGCTAGTGGGAGTAATAGATGCTCCAGTGTAAATATGAAAAACAATGGTCTGAGAATGTAATTCTATGGATTCGGTTTATAGATGATTTATTTATTATTTGGAAAGGTTCAGTGGAAAGTGCACAGAGCTTTGTTGATGATCTGAATGTGAATGACTTAAACATAAGGCTCACTAGCCGTATAAGCAAGAAAAAGGTGAATTTTCCAGACTTAACTGTGTATGAGAAAGGTGGCAGATTACAATGTAACGTGTGTTGCAATATATTCAAAAAGGGAAATGCAATGATTAAATAGTTAGCTGAAAAATGTAGGCTATGGGAGCACTATGTATAAATGTTGCTGAAATTGCATGCCGTTGCACTTGCAGATACAAAATGCGTAAAATGTTGCACAAGGTTATTTTATAATTTAGAATGACAATGTTTTATTATGTATAGCAGTTAATTAAATTAGGCTCTTTGAGTTTGTTATGTAGAAGAAATTAATTTAAGAATGCATTTTGTGTGGTGAGAATAGAGGTATGAAATATGATCCTTATTTTTCTATGTCTATGCTGATGTATGGGGTATGGCATTGTGAACAATGGAACGGTTTAAATGTGTCAGGTGGCCTTCGAAAAATAAATCAGGGATTGAAAATCAGCAGGGTGTGTTGCTTTCTGTTTCATCGAGGAGCAGTATTGTGGCATTTTGGATACAGAAAAAGGTGTCTCTGTCAAAGTGGACACTTACCTGTGGTTTGGAGCACAGCAACGGAAACTGAACTAAGTGGAGTAATAAAACTAATACAACAGTCGGTTTAGCTGCTGTCTTGAAAGTTTCAGGGTGATCAGTCAAGCAGCAGCCAAGAAAAATGGGGGTCTCAAAACGCATTTTCCCCAAGCCTTTTTTTATAGTGTCAGCTAGGGGTATGGAGGCTCTGCAAGGGGACACCTTCCTCTGTAGCTGAAGAACCCCCGGCAAACTTGGACGTCCACCTAAACATCTAGGATGAGCAGATTTGAAGACCTCAATCACTGCCAGGAAGTGATCCTCAACTCCTTGGTTCCTTTTGTGTGTCACAGATCCACCCTGTTGACTGTTTTTCCACCACTCTCCATTTTTCAAAGGCACAAGAATACTGGACTTGCAACTCTAAATGCTGTTGCAGCCACAGTAATGATCACATCCACCATGACTGCAGCCTTCATTGTTTGCACTATATGATTTGATCCTATTCCTTACACTTACCTGTGCACTTATACATAAACACAACTAAACCACATATCATGTTTGAGAGTAATTTCATAGCTATATTGAACAGTTAACTGTGAACAATGTTGCATACCACATGATATTCACATATGTTTCCAAACTGTTAAGTCCCATCTCACATGTACTGTTGAAACTGGGTCTGATATGTAAAATTATACAAATGGACACACTCCCGTTCTCATTTAGTGCACTTTTCAACACGTAGGTTGACAACATGCCAAATATCACACAGTGCAGTATAGCTTCACAGTGTAATGCTTTGGCATAGGTGTGAATAAAATAACAAGAACCGTACAGACTCCTGAAGTTAGAGACATGTCAGTGTTTGTCTATCCAAATAGGCAAACAGATTGGTTCCATGTTTCATTGGCTAAAGCCTTACCACATACCCATACGCTACCTCCCAAATGACCATACCCCATATTACTGACAGAGGTCAGTACAACTGTCCCCAGTCATGAAACCTTCCACTTACCATGGTCAGGTATCTGTAGGCATGCTACTCACGTATGCCAGTCTTGACACACATGCACAGTAGCCTGCAATGAGGAACAACAGGGTGTAGGAAAGTACCATCTTTCTTGGCATGTTACCCCCAATTTCTACCTGTTTGTCAGTATGTGTTGCCTGTTTCACTGGGATCCTGCTAACCAGGGCCCCAGTGCTCATAGGTTGTGGCCTATTTGTGTTGTCAGTATTCTTGACTGTGTCACTGAAGTTCTGCTAACCAGAACTCCAATGCTTATGCTGTCTCTGCTTACCAAATTTGTCACTACAGTTTAGTGACTCCATATTCCAATTCTGATTGGCACACTGGACCCCCCTTATAAGTCCCTAGTATATGGTACCTAGGTACCCAGGGCATTGGGGTTCCTGGAGATCCTTGTGGGCTGCAGCATTTATTTTGCCACCTATAAGGGACTCATACAAACCTTTCTTCAGGACTGCCACTGCAGCCTGAGTGAAATAGTGTACACACTATTTTATATTCATTTTAGACTGCACTAAGTAACTTATAAGTCACCTATATGTCTACCCTTCATTTACTGAAGGCTAGGTGCAAAGTTACTGTGTGTGAGGTCACCCTTGCACTAGCAAAGGTGCCTCCACATCATCAAGAGCCAATTTTCGGGACTTCGTGAGTGCGGGGATACCATTATAAGCATGCACTATATATATGTTGATACATATATGTAGCTTCACAATGGTAACTCCGAATATGGCCATGTGAGGTGTCTAAGATTATGGAATTGACCCCCCCAATCTAAATCTGGTATTGGTGGCGCTAATCCCATGCACCCTGGGGGCTCCACCACGAACCCCCAGTACTGCCAAACCGCTCTCTGAGGTTTCCACTGCCGCCCCAGCTGCTGCCACCTCACAGACAGGTTTCTGCCCTCCTGGGGATAGAGCAGCTCAATCCCAGGAAGGCAGAACAATGCATTTCCTTTAGGAGAGGGGTGCTACACCCTCTCCCTTTGGAAATAGGTGTTACAGGCGTGGGAGGGGTAGCCTCCCACAGCCTCTGAAAATGCGTTGAACGGCACAAATGGTGGCCTCCTAGCATAATCCACTCTACACCGGTTCAGGGACCCCCAGTCCCTGCTGTGGCATGAAACTGGACAAAGGAAAGGGAAGTGAGCACTCCCCTGTCCATTACCACCCCTGGTGTGGTGCCCAGAGCTCCTCCAGAGTGTCCCTGGCGTTAGTCATCTTGGATTCCAAGGTGTGGGGACCCTCTGGAGACCTCTGAGTGGCCAGTCCCAGCAGGTGATGTCAGAGACCCCTCCTGATAGGTGCATATCTGGGTACGTAGCCAATCCCCCTCTCATGGCTATTTAGGGATTCTCCACTGGGTGTTTTCTCAGATTTGGTTTGCAAGATCCCTCCAGGACTCCTCTGCATCCTCTGCTTCAGCTTCTGACCGTCGAATCAACAGCAGACTGCTCCAGGAACCGCTGTAAATGCAACAAAGTATCCAGGACAACTCCTGTGACCTGCAACTTCAGCTCCAGCCAGCATTTGCAACAGTTTCCAAGGTGTGCACGCTCTGAGGACTGCCTGTCTTCACCCTGCACCAGAAGAACCGAAGGAATCTTCCGTGGAGTGATGGAGTCACTTGTCTGCTTCAGCAGGCACCCTTCTACGATGACAACTGGTACTCTGGGACTTCTCTTCTGATGACGAGCGTGCTTCCTGGAACACAGGTAGTGCACTGAAGTGACCCAGACTGTCCAAAGTTCCAGCTATCCAAATTTGGTGGAGGTAAGAGCTTGGCTTCCTGTGCTGCGACAGTACCACTGTACACTTTGGGGGTTATTCTAACTTTGGAGGAGTGTTAATCCGTCCCAAAAGTGACGGTAAAGTGACGGATATACCACCAGCCGTATTATGAGTTCCATAGGATATAATGGACTCGTAATACGGCTGGTGGTAAATCCGTCACTTTTCTGTCACTTTTGGGACGGATTAACACCTCCTCCAAAGTTAGAATAACCCCCTTTGTCTTCTGCAGCTCCTTGGGCTTCTGTGCACTTCTTCCAAAAGTTCTTCATGCATAGTGTAGCCCAGGTCCCCAGCACTCGATCCTGCGAGGCACAGCTCTCTGAGTTGTTCTGTGGCCACGTGGGACCCTCCAGTGTAGTGCTGCGACGACCGCACTTTGCATCTTCTTTATCCCCAAGTTCTGGGACTCCCGTTGCTGCTGCCTGGTCTTCTGAGGGCTCTCTGAAGGGCTGAGAGCACCCACTGTTTCCTAAGTTTGAGTTGAGACCCCCCAGGACCCTCCTCGGTCCAGGCAGTTCCACTTTGACACTAACCACGTACATGCTTTAACCAAGGCTTGTTGGTGGAATCCAGTGACACAAACAGCTTGCATCCAACAACTCGACGTGGGACATCTCTTGCATCAAGCAGGAACCCGCAGCTATCTTCTTTGGTGCATTTCTGTACTTTTCTTCTAACCGGAGAATCCACTTTTGCACCTTCTACCAGGTTGGCAGGGGTCCTGTTGTTCCTGGACTCTTCTCCGGCTTCTGGGCTTGGTCTCCTCTCTTCACAGGCCTTCAGGTCCAGGAATCTATTGTTTGTTGCTTGCAGTCTTGCTTGGTTCTTGCATAATTTTTTATCACGACTTGGAGTGTGTTCTGAGGAAACTTGCTGTACTTTACTCCTGCTTTCCTGGGCTCTTTCGTGGGGTACTTTACTTACCTTTGGTATTTTCTTACACTCCCAACACCCCTTTACACACTACACTTGCCTAGGGGGAAATTCGACATTCGCATTCCACTATTTTAGTATATGGTTTGTGTTGTCCCTAGGCCCATTGCAATCTATTGTATTTTCTATTGTTTGCACTACTCTATGACTGCTTACTTACCTGATTTTGGTTATTAGTGTATATATTGTGTATAATACTTACCTCCAGAAGGAGTATTGCCTCTAAGATACTTTCGTCCTTGTGTCACTAAAATAAAGTACCTTTATTTTTGGTAACACTGAGTATTGTCTTTTATTGTGTGTAAGTACTTTGTAACTATAATGATATTGCAGGAGCTTTGCATGTCTCCTAGTTCAGCCTTGGCTGCTCTGCTACAGCTACCCCTAGACAGCCCAAGCTGCTAGAACACTGCCTACTTTTGCTATTAAGGGATAACTGGGCCTGGTGTAAGGTGTAAGTAACTTAGGTATCCACTACAAACCAGGCCACCTTCCTACATTGGTGGTGCAGTGGTGGGATGAGTACTTGCCATTGCTTTACCACTTTGTTACTGGTGCTTTTCATAAGAAAGGTGTACTCCAATACTTAGAGCTATACACAATTATACCTAGCAGTCAATTTTTCACTTTCAAAAAGATTTTTCAAACTTTCAAAACGTTTTACAAAGTTCTGAAACGTTTATTCTTTTCCTCTAGAATGATAGCTGAAATAGTTTGCTAACTTCTTACTCTTCTCTCTAACTTTGTCCATCACCATGCCTTCTATAGAGGCTACCCCCAGGGTTGTTAAGACCACTTATGAAAGTCTGAATCTCAAAAGTCTGAGGGGTCCCTGCTTGGAAAGAAGCTTAGGGATTGGGAAGAACCCTAACAAAGAATTTCTCTTGAATCTCCTCTTACAAGATGACCAGGAGCATCCTATGGTTCAGGTACAATCAGAAGCGGTGGCAGAAGCAGATTCAACCCAGGTAGATTTGGGAGAGGGTCCTGAAGATCCAGGGGAGTGTCCTTCCACAGATCTTTCCCATAACAAACCTCTTAGTGTAGCTGGTAGGAAAGTACCATCTTTCTTGGCATGTTACCCCCAATCTCTGCCTGTCTGTCAGTATGTTTTGCCTGTCTCACTGGGCTCCGGCAAACCAGGACCCCAGTGCTCATAGTTTGCAGCCTATATGTGTTATCAGTATGCTTCACTGTTTCACTGAAGTTCTGCTAACCAGAATTCCAGTGCCTAGTCTCTCTCTACTTACCAAATTTGTCACTACAGTTTAGTGACTCCATAATCCAATTCTGATTGGCACACTGGACCCCCCTATAAGTTCCTAGTATATGGTACCTAGGTTCCGAGGGCATTGGGGTTCCAGGAGATCCTTATGGGCTGCAGCATTTCTTTTGCCACCAATAAGGAGCTCATACAAACCTTTCTTCAGGACTGCCACTGCAGGCTGAGTGAAATAGTGCACACACTATTTGACAGCCATTTTACACTACACTAAGGCCCTCATTACAACATTGGCGGTAAATGCCGCTTACCGCCGTGCAGAAGACCACCAACACACCGCCGTGGCTGCGGAATCCCGCCACAGCTATTACGACCCACAGCTCAGAATTCGCCACAATCTAGATACCCACACAAGTCCGCCACACCAAAGGTCAGTGATAAACTGGCGATAACAAAACCTCCACCTTCACGCCAACAGGAACACGTCCACACTATCACAACACACAAATCCACGTGGCGGTCTTTCAACCACGGTATTCCATTGGCGGTACACACCACCGCGCTCAAAATACACACACATTTACAAAACACAACCACATTGGACAAATCAAAATACACACACCTGATACACATCCACACACCACTCCCACACACCCAATACCATATAAAACACACACCCACATTACCCACAAACCCTTACTACCAAAAATTTGAAGCAGGCCAGAGAGACAGCAAAGCAAAGACAACACCAGCATACAGAGGCACACAACACCATCACACATACACATCCACGCATAAAACACCACACACCCTTAAACATCACCCCACACATCACAACACACACCACCTCACACATCACCCACACCACCCCATGGCACCGCAAAGACACCCCAGGTTTTCTGAGGAGGAGCTCAGGGTCATGGTGGAGGAAATCATCCAGATAGAGCCACAGCTATTCGGATCACAGGTGCAGCACACCACCATAGCTAGGAAGATGGAGCTATGGCGCAGAATCGTGGACAGGGTCAACTCAGTGGGACAGCACCAAAGAACACGAGATGACATCAGGAAGAGGTGGAACGACCTATGGGGGAAGGTGCGTTCCATGGTCTCAAGATACCACATTGCGGTTCAGAGGACTGGCGGTGGACCCCCACCTCCTCCCCCACAACTAACAACATGGAAGGAGCAGGGTTTGGCTATACTGCATCCTGAGGGCCTCGCAGCAGTAGCTGGAGGAATGGACTCTGGTAAGTCAAAGCTTTAACTACTCATCCCCCACCCTACCTGCTTGCTATCACATACCCCTAACCTTGCCCTCACCCCCATCACTCCAACTCCTCACATATGTCCCACTCTCACAAACCACACATCCCAACACCAAGCCCTGCATGCAACAACAAAGCATGGACACCCATCACCAATGCATGTCCACTACACGTACCCACACAGACCCCTAAACAATTATCACAAAGTCCTACACAGGAATGGAAGCACTGGGGTACAGGGTCACCCACCCATTGCACACCATGGCACACACAGATGCAATAATCATGCCTTTACACCCCTGCAGGACCCCTACCCAATGTCACCGGACAGGAGGCACAAAAGAGGCCCACAGTGATGACAGCAGCTCTGTCCAACTGGATCTAGATGACCAGCCCGGCCCATCTGGGACCTCGGGACAGTCGGTTCCCCACACACTGGCACATGCCACCACAGAGCCTCCCCCCTCAGGAAACACCAGCAAAGCACCCACCCAGCAGGCCCATACCTATGTCCCCAGGACACGTCAAGCAGCAGTGTGTCCATCACTACAGGGAACCCAGGCTAACCCACCACCCCAAGAACAGCAGGGACCTGGGGGCAGTGGTAGTGGGCACATGGTTCAGGGGACAGAGGCCCAGGAAAACCAGGAAACTGGGAGGGCTGCTGTGCGACAGGGGGAGGACTGGCCCAGGGAACCCACTCTCCACGAGGCCCTCTCCAACATCATGGAAGCCCACCATCATTCCCAGGAGACGATGGCAACGGTACTGGCCAATTGTCAGGAGACCCAGCAGCTGCAGAGGAACAGTATTTGGGGTTCAGGGAGGAACTCAAATCCATCAATACCACCCTGAGTACCATTGTAGGGGTGCCGAAGGACATTGTGAACACCAGGAGGGACATTGTGGCACAACAAAGGGCCCCTGACACAAGCCTGGACGATGAACTGCCCACAACAACCGGCGCTAGTGGACAAGAGGCGCCGCCACAGGACCACGACACCAGCACCCCACACCCTGCAGATGGAGAACCACCCCGAAAGCGGTCCCTGAGATCCAGGACAAAGACAGAGAGGAATGCCAAGACCCCCGCCAAGAAATGAGACCACCCTGAATGTCATCCTTCTGTCCCACTTTGTCACCCTGTCCATCCTTAAACTGCCCTAGCTCCACTTACTATGCCCCTTTGGACAATGCACCTGTGAGACTAATAGACTGGACTCTGCCATGGACATTCCTCCACCATCACCCCTGACCATTTTACAACCCACTATTTAGCACTTAAATAAACACCCTTAAATCACAAAACAATCTAGAGTCAGTCTGTGCTTTCACAATTGTGTATTTTCAATAACTGAGGGAAATAGCAATGTCCATCGTATTGTCAACATACCTATGTCACACAGCTCTAGTCCATGAAGTAACATAGCAGAGGTCACACAGTGGGACCCACATCTGTGAAATCGAAAGACAAAGTAACAAATCAGAGTCCATACACTGGGTGAAAGTGACAGACAGATGAGAGGTCGAACAAATTTATCAGATGTAGGAGGCAGTGATGTCTTCTTACATGTGTCTCACTGGAAGTACTGATGGATCATGGTGTTTCTGTTGTCTATGTCCTCTTCTTCTGCCTCCTTTTCTTTACTGTCCACAGGCTCCACAGCTGCCACAACACCTCCTTCAGGACCATCCTCCTGCAGAAAAGGCACCTGTCGTCGCAAAGCCAAGTTGTGCAGCATAGAGCAGGCCAAGATGATCTGGCACACCTTCTTTGGTGAGTAGTATAGGGAACCACCTGTCATATGGAGGCACCTGAACCTGGCCTTCAGGAGGCCGAAGGTCCTCTCTATAATCCTCCTAGTTCGCCCATGTGCCTCATTGTAGCGTTCCTCTGCCCTTGTCCTGGTATCCCTCACTGGGGCAGTAGCCATGACAGGTTGGGGTAGCCAGAGTCACCTGCAAATGTAGAGGGACAACTGTTAGACACACACTAACACTTAGGGACAACCCCAGACCCAGGCAACTATTCACACTGCATAGGGTCCATGTCCTCACCTAATAGCCACACACGGTGCCTCTGGAGTTGCCCCATCACATAAGGGGATGTGCTGGTCGGCCAAACACACCATCTGCACATTCATAGAATGGTAACTCTTCCGGTTTCTGTACACCTGTTCACTCCTGCGGGGGGACCAAGGCCACATGTGTCCCATCAATGGCACCTATGATGCTGGGGATATGTCCCAGGGCATAGAAGTCACCTTTCACTGTAGGCAAATCCTCCACCTGAGGGAAAACGATGTAGCTGCGCATGTGTTTCAGCAGGGCAGACAACACTCTGGACAACAAGTTAGAGAACATTGGCTGGGACATCCCTGATGCAATGGCCACTGTTGTTTGAAAGGACCCACTTGCCAGGAAATGGAGTACTGACTGGACCTGTACTAGAGGGGGGATTCCTGTGGGACGGCTGATAGCTGACATCAGGTCTGGCTCCAACTGGGCACACAGTTCCTGGATTGTGGCACCATCAAGTCTGTAGGTGACTGTTACATGTCGCTCTTCCATTGTCGACAGGTCCACCAGCAGTCTGTACACCGGAGGATGCCGCCATCTCCTCACTTGCCCCAGCGGATGTGCTCTATGCATGAGAACAGCGATCAGAGGGTCAGCTAACACTGAGGTACGAAATAAACAACTTTATTGCACACATTTGTCAATCCGTTATGTGCCTGTCTTAGTGTGTATGCAAGGCCTATATATGTGTGACGCATTTAAAATTAATGCCATGTGGCCCCCTGAAATGGCGGCTGCCTGACCTGTAATGTGGGACAAGGGGATATGAGGTAACTGCGCTGGCGTTGTACACCGTCGCGGTAGGCGGTCGAAGACCGCGGTGCAATCCTGCATTGGTTAACATTGGACCCTATGGGTCCCAGGAGTCAATGACGATGTACGCCAGCGGTGACGGTACGCACCGCCCGCGGACGTGACTGCCATTTTCTGTCTGTTCACTCACTTGATACCTGATCTTCGACAGGAGAGGACCTACACTGCAAGTGCTGCTGTGACGCCAGTGTGGAAGCAACAATGGCTCAAGTGTCTGGGGAAAGGGCCCCTGCCTTCACATCAGAGGAGTTGGAGAAACTAGTGGATGGGGTCCTCCCCCAGTACACGCTACTCTACGGTCCTCCAGACAAACAGGTGAGTACACTGTGAGCATGCTATATGGGCAATGCCTGTTTGGAGTGGTGTGGATTGGAGATAGGGGGGGGGGGAATGAGGTGTGCATGAAAGACGGTGAGTGGATGTGCGTCAGTGCAAGGGTGGGAACGTGGTCTAATGACTATAACGGTCCGGATGGTAATTGTTTTTCCTTTTCTCCTGTACTATTCCTGTAGCTCAGTGCCCACCAGAAGAAGGATATTTGGCGTGCCATCGCCAAGGACGTCCGGGTCCTGGGGGTCCACCACAGACAGAGCACCCACTGCCGGAAAAGATGGGAGGACATTTGCTGCTGGAGCAAGAAGACGGTGGAGGCCCAGCTGGGGATGGCCTCCCAACGTGAGAGGGGTGACTGTCGCACCATGACCCCCCTGATGTTCTGGATCCTGGCAGTGGCGTATCCGGAGTTGGATGGGCACTTGAGGGCATCACAGCAGCCACAAGGGGGTGAGTACACTCACATCCATCTGATTCAGCACACATTGGAGATGTCTGGGTGGGGGAGGTGGGCTATGGGTTCCCCTAGGCTAGGGCGAGCCTTGTAGGCAAGGACCCTTTGTGAGTCAGGCTCAGTGGCACCCCATCCCCACCAGTGGTAAGAGACATCTACACCTAGTCAGGCTCCTGTGACTTGCATGTGTGCAGCAATCGGGCATAGGCCTTGTATCCTATGTGCCTGTGATCAATTAGGGAACTCAAGGCCTGCTGTGTCTGTAGTGTCCACCAACGGTAGCGTATTGCATGCACTGAACATGTCTTTCTACTTTCTTTCCCTCCCTCTTTGGGGTCTCCCTGTTCTTGTGTGCATTAGCATTCTCAGGCGGAGGAGCTGTGCCACCGGAGCAGAAGGGAGCTGCATCCCAAATGGCCCTGGGGGACGAGACTATGGACTCAGAATTCACCAGTGGGACGGAGGGCGAAGGGAGCTCCACGGCGGGGACAGGAGCTGAGACCAGCGACACTGACTCCTCCTCTGATGGGAGCTCCCTTGCGGTGGTGGGCCCCTCTGTGCCCACCGCATCTACAGGTACAGCCGCCACCCCCCCTACCAGCACCGCCCTCCCAGCAGCCCCTCAGCGTGTGCCCCGTGGCTGCTCACCCAGGAGGGTGGGCATCTCCTTCGCCCCAGGCACCTCAGGCCCTGCCCCTGTCAGCCCTGATGCCCTCAGTGAGGAGGCCATTGACCTCCTCAGATCCCTCACTGTTGGGCAGTTTACCATTCTGAATGCCATCCAAGGTGTAGAGAGGCAGTTACAAGAGACAAATGCATACCTGGAGGACATTCATTCTGGCCAGGCAGCCCAACAGCAAGCATTTCAGACTCTGGCCTCAGCACTGATGGCAGCCATTGTCCCTGTGTCCAACCTCCCCCCTCCAACTTCCTCCAACCAGACCCAATCTCCAGTACCTCAGCCTATCCCAAGCACACCATCAGACCAGCATGCAAACATCTCAACACACGAGGGTAGCTCTGGCAAACATAAGCACCACACATCCCACAGGTACTCACACAAGCATCATACCCATGCAGACATACCAACATCCACTGCCTCCACTGTGTTCCCCTCCTCCACATCTCCCTCCTCCCTCCCTGTCATGTCTCCACTCACACCTGCATGCACTACATCTTCAGCCACTACCTCCATCACCAACACGCCCATCACCACACACAACTCACATGCACTCACCACCCCCACTACCATTCACACATCCCCTGTGTCCTCTCCCAGTGTGTCGGTGAGCCCTCCTCTCAAAGTACACAAACGCAGTCACACACCCACCCAGCAGCCATCCACCTCACGACAGCCTCCAGCCCATGCACCTTCACCCAGTCAGCAAACGAACACCTCCTACAACCACTACCTCTTCCTCCACTTCCAAACCACCTCCATCTAGCCGTCCCAGTGTGTCTAAAAAACTTTTCCTGTCAAACCTTGACCTCTTCCCTTCACCTCCCCCACCCCTTCCGTCCCCTAGGGCCCGCCTTTCCAGGTCCCAACCCAGAACCTCAGCCACCACATCACCGGGAACAGTGGTGCCAGCAGTAACTGGCTTCTGGAGTGCACCAAGCAGCAGGGCAGACAGTGTCCCAAGGAGCGAGGCCAAGGACATTCCCCCACCTCCAAAACAAAAAAGGTTGCCCACAGCCCAGGGGGAGAAGGCCAAAACACCTGCCACCAAGGGCTCAGCCAGGACAACAGTTGGGAGTGGCAAGACAGCTGTGCCACCATCCAAGGTGGGGAAGGGCCAGAGAAAGAAAGGGAAGTCGGCGCCAATCTGTACGGCGGACAAGACCACCACCAGCACCGCCACATGCACCGCCGCCTTCGGCACCGCCGCCAGCACCCAGGATACTGTGCCCTTCACCTACACCGCAGACACTGTGCCCTTCAGCAGCAGCAAGCTCAGTGAGGCCACCACCAGCACTGCCACTCAGGACACCGCCGCCAGCAGCAAGCTCAGTGAGCCCCCCCACCAGCACCGCCGCTCAGGACACCGCCGCCAGCAGCAAGCTCAGTGAGGCCGCCACCAGTGCCGCCGCTCAGGACACCGCCGCCAGCAGCAAATTCAGTGAGCCCAGCACCGCTGCTCAGGACACCACCGCCAGCAGCAAGCTCAGTGAGCCCCCCACCAGCACCGCTGCCCAATGAGCGCCCCAAGTACCGCCGCTACTGAGCCCGCCGCCAGCACTGGCAGCGGCCACGCCACATCCTGTGCCAGTGGCACTACCGCAGACATGGCTGCCATCCCCAGTGGTCATTCGTACGAGGCTGGTGGTCAGTTCCAGGGGCCTGGACAGCTTCCATGTTGCCCCACCCTCAGTGAAGTGTCATATCCACTACCTCAGTCCTTGGCAGGATGAAGCACTCTGGGCATAAAGCCCCCTCTAGAACCAGTGGAGTATCACATCCACTACCTCTGTCCTTGGCAGCATGAAGCACTCTGGGCACAAAGCCCCCTCCAGAACCAGTGGAGAAAGGCATCCACTACCTCAGTCCTTGGCTGGATGAAGCACTCTGGGCACAAAGCCACCTCCAGAACCAGTGGAGAAAGGCGTCCACTACCTCAGTCCTTGGCAGGATAAAGCACTCTGGGCACAAAGCCCCCTCCAGAACCAGGATGAAGCACTCTGGGCACAAAGCCCCTTCCAGAACCAGTGGAGTATCACCTCCACTACCTCTCTCCTTGGCAGGATGAAGCACTCTGGGCACAAAGACCCCTCCAGAACCAGAGGAGAAAGGCATCCACTACCTCAGTCCTTGGCAGGATGAAGCACTCTGGGCACAAAGCCCCCTCCAGAACCAGTGGAGTATCACATCCACTACCTCAGCCCTTGGCAGGATGAAGCACTCTGACCACCAAGCCCCCTCCAGAACCAGTGGAGAAAGGCATCCACTACCTCAGTCCTTGGCAGGATGAAGCACTCTGGGCTCAAAGCCCCCACCAGAACCAGTGGAGACTATTGTCTACTTGAGAGACTGTGGCTTTGCACTCCCCAGGATAAAGCCGTTGGCAAACCACCCACTGTAGAGACTTGAGAGACAGTGGCCTTGCACTCCCCAGGATAAAGAAGTGGGCAAACCACCCACTGGAGAGACTTGTGAGACTGTGACTTTGCACTCCCCAGGATAGAGCAGTGGGCACCCCACCCACTGGAGAGACTTGTGAGACTGTGGCTTTGCACTCCCCAGGATAAAGCAGTGGGCAAACCACCCACTGTAGAGACTTGAGAGACTGTGACTTCGCACTCCCCAGGATAAAGCAGTGGGCAACCCACCCACTGGAGAGACTTAAGAGACTGTGGCTTTGCACTCCCCAGGATAAAGAAGTGGGCAAACCACCCACTGGAGAGACTTGTGAGACTGTGGCTTTGCACTCCCCATGATAAAGCAGTGGGCAAACCACCCACTGTAGAGACTTGAGAGACTGTGGCTTTGCACTCCCCAGGATACATCAATGGGCATGGAGCCCCTTCGTGGAGCTGGTGTTCTGCACTCATCCGGCTGAGGTGCCTCCCCTTCCCTTCCCCCTGAGGTGCCTCTTTTATTTCGATCTCATGCCCTGCAGTGTTCTCTCCGTTTGGATCGGGTATCTTGTGTGGGCCTCGCCCATGCATTTTGCGCCCAGTGGTCCACGGACTATGTAGGTGCAGTACATGGACTTGAATTCTTGGTGTACATATTTGTTAATAGTGTATATATATTTTGAGTAATGGACTTTTCATGATTACCATCGTTCAACTCATTTCCTTTTGTCCTTGCGTTCTTCCAGGGGAGGTTGGGGGGAAATGTAACTTTTCAGCATGTATTGGTGTGTGTGTTGTGTGTGAGGGTGGGGGTGGGGGTGTTGCGTGTTGCGTGTGTGTGTCACTCTCTTTTCCTTCCCCTGTGTTGTAGGTGCAGTGCTCACCGTGGTCGTCGCCGCCGTCGGTCGTGCTCCTGGTAGAGGAGCAGGAAGACTATCACAGGGAGAATTTGGAGTTCCGGCTCCATGGCGTCCTGGTTCCTCGTGGGGTGTGTAGAGGTGAGAGTTTTCCCTTCCAAGTCCTGTTTCCGCCGTGTTTTTGTTCGCGTTGAATCTGCCCCGGAAAAGGTGGCGGATTGGCCTCTCAAAATGGTGTGGGCGGTACATTGTCTTCCGCCTGTCTGTTGGCGGTGGCCGCCATGCTATTTGTTTGTGCCGCCATGGCGGTCGGAGTGTTAAAGTGGCTGTCTTTGTTGGCGGTTTCTGCCACGTTCATAATTCCATTTTTTGTACCGCGGGCCTGTTGGCGGTCTTACCGCTGCTTTAACACCGACCGCCAGGGTTGTAATGAGGGCCTAAGTTACTTATAAGTCACCTATATGTCTAATCTTCATTTACTGAAGGCTAGGTGCAAAGTTACTGTGTGTGAGGTCACCCTTGCACTAGCAAAAGTGCATCCACGTCGTCCAGGGCCAATTCCCCAGACTTTGTGAGTGCCAGGATACCAATATTAGCGTGCACTACATATATTTTTCAATACATATATTTAGCTTCACAATGGTAACTCCGAATATGGCCATGTGAGGTGTCTAAGATCATAGAATTGACCCCCCCAATCCAAATCCGGTATTGGGGGGCCAATTCCATTCACTCTGGGGGCTTCACCATGCGCCCCCAGGACTGCCATGCCAACCTTCTGATGTTTTCACTGCAGCCATAACTGCTGCCACCTCACAGAGAGGTGTCTGCCCTCCTGGGGCTTGAGTAGCTAAATCCCAGGAAGGCAGAACAATGCATTTCCTTTAGGAGACGGGTGTTACACCCTTTTTATTTGGAAATAGGTGTTACAGGGATTGGAAGGGTATCCTCCCAGAGCCTCTAGAAATGCTTTAAAGGGCACAGATGGTGCTCTCCTTGCATAATCCAGTCTACACCAGTTCAGGGACCCCCAATCCCTGCTCTGGTGCAAAACTGGACAGAGGAAAGGGGAGTGACCACTCCCCTGTCCATCACCACCGCAAGGGTGGTGCCCAGAACTCCTCCAGAGTTTCCCTGGGTTCTGCCACCTTGTTTTCAGGATGGTCAGGGAACCTTGGGAGCATCTGAGTGGCTAGTGCCAGCAGGTGACATCAGAGACCCCTCCTGATAGGTGCTTACCTGGTAAGGTGACCAATCCCCCCTCTCAGGGCTACTTAGGGTCTCTCCTCTGGGTGTTTCCTCAGATTCGGTTTTGCAAGACTCCAGCAGGAATCCTCTGCAACCTCTCCTTCTCCTTCTACCATTGGATCAACCGCAGCACTGCTCCAGGAAATCTAGAAATGCAATAAAGTATCCAAGAAGGCTACTGCAACTCTGTAACTTCAGCTCCTTCCAGCAACTGCAACAGGTTCTGGGTTGTGCATGCTCCAAGGACTGCCTGTCTTCATCCTGCACCAGAAGGACCGAAGGAATCTCCCGTGGAGTAATGGAGTCACCTCCCTCCTTCAGCATGCACCTCTCTGCAGAAACGACTGGTACTCTGGGTCCCCTCTCCTGATGACGCGCATGGATCCTGGAACACAGACCAAAGTGACCTTGACAGTCCAAGGGTCCAACTGTCCAAATCTGGTGGTGGTAAGAACTTGCCTTCCTGAGCTAGACAGTACTCCTGTGTACTGCATGTTTTGCAGCTCTTAGGGCTTCTGTGTGCTTCTTCAAGGAATCCTTCCTGCACAGCATAGCCCAGGTCCCCAGCACTCTCTCCTGTGACTCTCAGCTCCCTGAGTTGTTCTCTGGCGGCGTGAGATCACTTTGTGTAGTGCTGCAATGACCGTGATTTTCAACTCCTTTGTCCCCATGTCCTGGGACTCCTGTGGGTGCTGCCTGGTCTCTGCAGTGCTGAGAGCCCCCTCTGTCTCATCAGTCTGAGTTGAGACCCCCCAGGTCCCTCCTGGGTCCAGATAGTGCCTTTTCCTGCCAATCGTATCTTTTGCGTAAGCCAAGGCTTGTTTGCAGAATCCAATGATGAAAACCAGGCTGCATCCTTTTACTCAACAGGGGACATCTTTTGCACCAAGCAGGAACCCGCAGCTGTCTTCTTTGGTGCATCTCTGACTTTTTCTTCTAACCGGAGAATCCACTTTTGCACCTTCATCCGGGTTAGCAGCAGCTCCTTTTACTCCTGGACTCTTCAGCTATTCTGGGACTTGGGGCCTCATTACAACCCTGGCGATTGCACCGCCAAAAGGCTGGCGGTCCAATCTTGCCTATTACAACCGCCGTGGAAGCGCTGCGGTCGCACTGCCGGGACTGGCGGTTTACTGCCATGGTTGTCCTGGCGGTTTACCGCCATGGTTGTCCCGGCGGTTTACTGCCATGGTTATCCTGGCGGACTAATCCTCTAGGGCTGGATGAAGCACTCTGGGCACAAAGCCACCTCCAGAACCAGTGGAGAAAGGCGTCCACTACCTCAGTCCTTGGCAGGATAAAGCACTCTGGGCACAAAGCCCCCTCCAGAACCAGGATGAAGCACTCTGGGCACAAAGCCCCCTCCAGAACCAGTGGAGTATCACCTCCACTACCTCTCTCCTTGGCAGGATGAAGCACTCTGGGCACAAAGCCCCCTCCAGAACCAGGATGAAGCACTCTGGGCACAAAGCCCCCTCCAGAACCAGTGGAGTATCACCTCCACTACCTCTCTCCTTGGCAGGATGAAGCACTCTGGGCACAAAGCCCCCTCCAGAACCAGTGGAGAAAGGCATCCACTACCTCAGTCCTTGTCAGGATGAAGCACTCTGGGCACAAAGCCCCTTCCAGAACCAGTGGAGTATCACATCCACTACCTCAGTCCTTGGCAGGATGAAGCACTCTGACCACCAAACCCCCTCCAGAACCAGTGGAGAAAGGCATCCACTACCTCAGTCCTTGGCAGGATGAAGCACTCTGGGCTCAAAGCCCCCACCAGAACCAGTGGAGACTATTGTCTACTTGAGAGACTGTGGCTTTGCACTCCCCAGGATAAAGCAGTGGGCAAACCACCCACTGGAGAGACTTGAGAGACTGTGGCTTTGCACTCCCCAGGATAAAGAAGTGTGCAAACCACCCACTGGAGAGACTTGTGAGACTGTGGCTTTGCACTCCCCAGGATAAAGCCGTTGGCAAACCGCCCACTGTAGAGACTTGAGAGACAGTGGCTTTGCACTCCCCAGGATAAAGAAGTGGGCAAACCACCCACTGTAGAGACTTGTGAGACTGTGACTTTGCACTCCCCAGGATACATCAATGGGCATGGAGCCCCTTCGTGGAGCTGGTGTCGTGCACTCATCCGGCTGAGGTGCCCCCCCTTCCCTTCCCCCTGAGGTGCCTCTTTTATTTCGATCTCATGCCCCTGCAGTGTTCTCTCCGTTTGGATCGGGTATCTTTTGTGGGCCTCGCCCATGCATTTTGCGCCCAGTGGTCCACGGACTATGTAGGTGCAGTACATGGACTTGAATTCTTGGTGTACATATTTATTAATAGTGTATATATATTTTGAGTAATGGACTTTTCATGATTACCATCGTTCAACTAATTTCCTTTTGTCCTTGCATTCTTCCAGGGGAGGTTGGGGGGGAAATGTAACTTTTCAGCATGTATTGGTGTGTGTGTTGTGTGTGAGGGTGGGGTTGGGGGTGTTGCGTGTTGCGTGTGTGTGTCACTCTCTTTTCCTTCCCCTTTGTTGTAGGTGCAGTGCTCACTGTGGTCGTCGCCGCCGTCTGTCCTGCTCCTGGTAGAGGAGCAGGAAGACTATCACAGGGAGAATTTGGAGTTCCGGCTCCATGGCATCCTGGTTCCTCGTGGGGTGTGTAGAGGTGAGAGTTTTCCCTTTCAAGTCCTGTTTCCGCCGTGTTTTTGTTTGTGTTGAATCTGCCCCAGAAAAGGTGGCGGATTGGCCTCTCAAAATGGTGTGGGCGGTACATTGTCTTCCGCCTGTCTGTTGGCGGTGGCCGCCATGCTATTTGTTTGTGCCGCCATGGCGGTCGGAGTGTTTAAGTGCCTGTCTTTGTTGGCGGTTTCTGCCGCGTTCATAATTCCATTTTTTGTACCGCGGGCCTGTTGGCGGTCTTACCGCTGCTTTAACACCGACCGCCAGGGTTGTAATGAGGGCCTAAGTTACTTATAAGTCACCTATATGTCTAATCTTCATTTACTGAAGGCTAGGTGCAAAGTTACTGTGTGTGAGGTCACCCTTGCACTAGCAAAAGTGCCTCCACGTCGTCCAGGGCCAATTCCCCAGACTTTGTGAGTGCCAGGATACCAATATTAGCGTGCACTACATATATTTTTCAATACATATATTTAGCTTCACAATGGTAACTCCGAATATGGCCATGTGAGGTGTCTAAGATCATAGAATTGACCCCCCAATCCAAATCCGGTATTGGGGGGCCAATTCCATGCACTCTGGGGGCTTCACCATGCGCCCACAGGACTGCCATACCAACCTTCTGATGTTTTCACTGCAGCCATAGCTGCTGCCACCTCACAGAGAGGTTTCTGCCCTCCTGGGGCTTGAGTAGCTCAATCCCAGGAAGGCAGAACAATGCATTTCCTTTAGGAGAGGGGTGTTACACCCTTTTTCTTTGGAAATAGGTGTTACAGGGATTGGAAGGGTATCCTCCCAGAGCCTCTAGAAATGCTTTGAAGGGCACAGATGGTGCTCTCCTTGCATAATCCAGTCTACACCAGTTCAGGGACCCCCAATCCCTGCTCTGGTGCAAAACTAGACAGAGGAAAGGGGAGTGACCACTCCCCTGTCCATCACCACCGCAAGGGTGGTGCCCAGAACTCCTCCAGAGTTTCCCTGGGTTCTGCCATCTTGTTTTCAGGATGGTCAGGGAACCTTGGGAGCATCTGAGCGGCTAGTGCCAGCAGGTGACATCAGAGACCCCTCCTGATAGGTGCTTACCTGGTAAGGTGACCAATCCCCCTCTCAGGGCTACTTAGGGTCTCTCCTCTGGGTGTTTCCTCAGATTCGGTTTTGCAAGACTCCAGCAGGAATCCTCTGCAACCTCTGCTTCTCCTTCTACCATTGGATCAACCGCAGCACTGCTCCAGGAAATCTAGAAATGCAATAAAGTATCCAAGAAGGCTACTGCAACTCTGTAACTTCAGCTCCTACCAGCAACTGCAACAGGTTCTGGGTTGTGCATGCTCCAAGGACTGCCTGTCTTCATCCTGCACCAGAAGGACCGAAGGAATCTCCCGTGGAGTGATGGAGTCACCTCCCTCCTTCAGCAGGCACCTCTCTGCAGAAACGACTGGTACTCTGGGTCCCCTCTCCTGATGACGCACATGGATCCTGGAACACAGACCAAAGTGACCTTGACAGTCCAAGGGTCCAACTGTCCAAATCTGGTGGTGGTAAGAACTTGCCTTCCTGAGCTAGACAGTACTCCTGTGTACTGCATGTTTTGCAGCTCCTAGGGCTTCTGTGTGCTTCTTCAAGGAATCCTTCCTGCACAGCATAGCCCAGGTCCCCAGCACTCTCTCCTGTGACTCTCAGCTCCCTGAGTTGTTCTCTGGCGGCGTGAGATCACTTTGTGTAGTGCTGCAATGACCGTGATTTTCAACTCCTTTGTCCCCATGTCCTGGGACTCCTGTGGGTGCTGCCTGGTCTCTGCAGTGCTGAGAGCCCCCTCTGTCTCATCAGTCTGAGTTGAGACCCCCCAGGTCCCTTCTGGGTCCAGATAGTGCCTTTTCCTGCCAATCGTATCTTTTGCGTAAGCCAAGGCTTGTTGGCAGAATCCAATGATGAAAACCATGCTGCATCCTTTTACTCAACATGGGACATCTTTTGCACCAAGCAGGAACCCGCAGCTGTCTTCTTTGGTGCATCTCTGTCTTTTTCTTCTAACCGGAGAATCCACTTTTGCACCTTCATCCGGGTTAGCAGCAGCTTCTTTTACTCCTGGACTCTTCAGCTGTCCTGGGACTTGGGGCCTCATTACAACCCTGGCGATTGCACCGCCAACAGGCTGGCGGTGCAATCTTGCATATTACAACCGCTGCGGAAGGGCTGCGGTCGCACTGCCGGGACTGGCGGTTTACCGCCAAGGTTGTAATGAGGCCCTTGGTCTCCTCTCTCTGCAGGTCTTCAGGTCCAGGAATCCATCGTTGGTGTCTTGCAATCGTGCTTGATTTTTGCATAATTCTTTATCACAACTTCTAGTGTGTTCTGAGGAAACTTGCTGTACTTTACTCCTGCTTTTCTGGGCTCTGGTGTGGGGTACATTACTTACCTTTGGTGTTTTCTTATACTCCCAGTGCCCCTCTACACACTACTCTTGCCTAGGTGGGAAACCAACATTCACATTTCACTATTTTAGTAGATGGTTTGTGTTCCCCCTAGGCCTATTATAACCTATGGTGATTTTTACTATTTGCACTATTTTATGACTGTTTACTTACCTGATTTTGGTTACTAGTGTATATTTTATGTATAATACTTACCTCCTAAGGGAGTATAGCCTCTGAGATATTTTTGGCCTTGGGTCACTAAAATAAAGTACCTTTATTTTTGGTAACACTGAGTATTGTCTTTCTTGTGTGTAAGTACTGTGTGACTACAGTGGTATTGCAAGAGCTTACCATGTCTCCAAGTAGCTTTGGGTCCTCTGCCTACAGCTACCTCTAGGCAGCCATGCTTCTAGACACTGACTACATTTCACTATTAAGGCATAACTGGACCTGTTATAAGGTGTAAGTACCTGTGGTACCCACTACAAACCAGGCCAGCCTCCTACAATGTGTCAACATCATGTATCAATTGAAAGGTTCAGAAATTAATTTACATTGGAAATCATTATGTCTACTTGCTGCTGCTATGAAGGTTGTGACAATTGAGCCCTGGCTGTTTGGGAACCTAATGTTGGCAATGACATCTAGGTGTTGCAGGTGTGAAAGTTCACATATACATGTGATTTGTTTTGTAAGTGTTTCTAGACGTGTTACTTGCATCATGGTAGGTGTACCTGTCATGTTAGCAACGCATGTGCTTTGGCTCTGGGAATCCTACACAAAGAGATGTAAGGCTTACCATGTCTGATGTGTGTAGTGATGTTTCCACTTAGTCAGTGGCCTCCTGATGGACTAATTGATGATTAGGTAGGTCTAATTGTCATGTTTCTGCACAGCATACTAGTCCAGAAGTAAGTTACAGTCTTTTTGACATCTTGTGGTTGCGTGTGGAACATAGGTCTGAGCTTACTTGGCCCTTACTTGACTGATAAAGTTTGTTTACAGAACACCAATGAGCTGGATGACTTGGTCCACACTGTAATTTCAATCCTTGAAACATCACTACTGGTGGATGTATGTGTGCCATGTGTTCTGACTCTTTAACCGAAAATTGGGATGAATGGAAATTTGAGTTGTTACAGGCTTCCATATGTCCATGGTGTATGGTTGTAATTATGTGAAATGAAGAAGTTATGGCCTGTCTATAATAGGCCTGTTTTCCTTTGCTTTACAACATTTGTCATAGCCTGGTTACATCAGAGTAAAATATTCGTATATGTTGAGTATCTGTTTTTGATGAGCGGTAAGCAAAATGACATTCCTAAACTATTGTTTGATTGGTACTTGGCTATGTTGTTGTGAATAGGGAACCTGTATCATGTGGCAAAGTCACCTTGTCATGGTATGGTCAGTGTGATGGGTCAACTTGATTCTTAATATTGTAGGTGTCAATTAGCTTGCTTATCTGGTGTATAACAATGTTTATATTGAAGAACCTACTTCATATTTTGTTAGAAATGATGTTGACACTAACTGGTAAAAAACACAAGTTTATTAGTTAATTAAAACCATAAAGCTTTCCTTCCACATAAACATTTAACAGAACAATTTTAGTGCAAAATGGCAATTACAGTTCTTTAGCTTAAGGTGAAGTGGTTAGTGAGTTTTTCTTCTATATAAAGATTTTAAGAAAGGAACGTACTAGTGCTATAGGTATTAATAATGGGACAACAGAACAATCTGTGTTTAAAATGAAAAGCTATATGAAATATCCTTCCCACGAGATATTTAAGGAGAGCAGTAGCAGACAAATGATGCATTGGTAAAAATAGGACAAAGTGTGAAGAGGCCTTCTATCAGTTTTATCTACCCCTACTTACGTCTGATTGTTGAAACCGGACTTTATTACGACACGAGGTAAGCAACCCTGTGGACTACATAGGGGCCTTCCCTTCTTTAGGATGTTCAAAAGCGGGTTATAGGGATTTCGCTATTGTTTCCGCCCTCCCTCTATTTGGTCATTTTGAGAGGCTGTGGTTTTATGAGTGAAAAGTTCCAAAAATTGAACCAGCCTAATGTTCAATATTGTATTTTGAGGGTTAAAAGCTGCAATTAGTGCTTGTCTGCAGGATCTAATTCTTAAGCCGTTAAATTCTTTTTTCAGCAAGAGTCTCCTTTCGGCCGCCAAGGCTGGACAAATGCAGACCACATGCATCAAGTTTTCATCTGCTAGATGGCAGAGACGGCACTCCTGTGAGTCTACTTGCCGCTCCTTCTTCCATTTTGGCAAGAGGTCTAAAGTAGGGACTTCACCCAGCCTAAGTCTGAGAAAGGATTGCTTGATTTTCCGTGAGTACGAGCCAGCCATAAGTGGTGATTCTTTAAATGTTTTGTAGGAGTTAAGGATCAACCAACTATGCTCCCTTTTGGTCAGTGAGATCTTATCTTCTAGCCAGCTCTGTAATTTACTCACTTTATTCACTGCTTTATTGAAAATGGGGATGGGTAGGGACCTGTTCCATACCTCATCTAATTTCAAAAGACTCTTACTTTCTTCTAGATATTTTATGTAGTTGGAGTTCCCTCTTTCTAGGATAATTTCCTGCCAGACTAGATTGGCTAAAGACCCCTTTGTAGCGTGGCTCAATTTATAGCAGCATTTAATGTATGCCGCCGGTCGGGCTAACGACTGTTTGAGCAGCGTAAATTCCAGTCTGACCTGGGCTGGTGATGCACGCCCAGGTAGCCGAAAAACGCGTTTATAGGTTTTTATCAGAAGCTTTTCCAGAAGACTTACTTCCATCCTCCTCATTATTTCGGTCCCATAGGTGATAGTTGGAAGTAGCTTCGCTCTCATTACTGCTGTTAATGGGTTCCGAGCATGACCACAGATTGAATTTGCTAGCTTACAAAAGGCGTAAGTAAGGGCCTGCGTCTTGTTTTTTATTGCTTCTTTTTGTGCCGTGTAATTACCTCTAGCATCCACCACCAATCCTAGGTATCTGTATGATGTTACTTCCTCTAGGGTTTTCCCATTCATATGCCATTTACCTTGGGTTCATGGCCTGCGGTTTAAGGTAATCATTTTAGATATTTTATGATTAATTTCTAAATCATTGGAGCCTGAGTATTCTTCTAATGCCTTTAACAATTTCTGCATTCCTATTCTGGTATTACTAATTAGTAGTGGGTCATCTGCATATAGTAGGTTGGATACTTGTTGACCGCCCAGTGAGGGAGAGTGGGATGAGTGACGATTTAACTTGGAGGGGAGATCTGCTATGTACAGGTTAAAGAGTGTTGGGGCCAATACACAGCCTTGCTTCACCCCCACTGTTGTTTTGACTGCCCTGGATAGGTGCGAGCCTTCCCCCAGTTTAACCTTCACCCAAGTATCAGAGTATATTATGTTGATGGCATTTAAAATAGAATATGGCAGCCCCCACTGTAGTAATTTGGCCCACAATTTGCCGCGGGAGACACAGTCAAAAGCAGCTTTATAGTCAACAAAACATAAATAGGTTGGAGTCCCCTTTGCTTTTGCTCTGTTTATGATGAAGCCTAGCCCCATAAGATTTGTTAGTGTTCCTTGGTGCTTGGTGAACCCGGTTTGATTAAAGGGTAGACTATTGTTATGTGTAATCCAGGCTTCTAGATGTTTTAGCACACAGCAGGAAAAGTACTTGAGGTCAACGTCTAAAAGTGTGATTAGTCTGTAGTTGCTTGGGGAGAGCACGCACCCACCCTTATATATGGGGTGGATTATTGAGCCTTTCCAGGATGCCGGACGTTGCCAGTTGTGATCACATCATTAAACATTGCTGCCAGGAAATTGGCCCATCTTTCCGTTTCTTGTTTAAATAGTGCTTGTGGTAGGCCATTGGGGCCAGGGGCGCAGTCCATTCGCGACTTTGCAATGATTTTTAATAGTTCTGGTGCCGTAAATTTCAAGGGTTCCGGAATGTTGTGTTCCCAGCTAATCATATGCGACTGTATTTGAGGGCCTTCTTTGATGATCCGTTCTTTTAGATGGGACTTTAAGTAGGATACCCATACTTCCTCTGTTATGTTTGCGTTATTGCCTGCTTTTGCGCCATTGTCTATTGTATTGATGATTTTCCAGAATCTTTTGGAATCAGATGTTTTAGTCGCAAAATGTAGTTTGGCCCACAAGACCTCCTGTTGGCCTTTTTTAAAGGACCATAGATCCCTTTTGTACAATTTCCTTTGCTCTCTCAGGGCATTCAGTATTGATACATTATCTGGGCATTTACGTAGTGACCTTAGTAATTTCCCTACAGCTGCTTTCCTTTTTCGCACTGGCAACTGTAAAAGTGAACTTTGGCGGTGATTCAATTGCGCTCCCTTTCTTGTGTTACGTAGGGAATCTTTTTTAATGAGATCTAGGGGAAAGTTCTCCCAGACTGTTGTCAGCTTTGCCCCACTTGTGGTATTTGATTCTAGCTTTCGTAGGGCCTCTTCTGCCTGAGTTTTGATGGTGTCTGAGGACCATTTGAGTTGCTTTAGATTTTCGGTACCTAGTGTCCCGTTTAGGGCTGCCACTTTCTCTGGTTTTTGCGGTGATGCACAGATTCCAAATACCTGTGGCTTATGGTCGCTTTCCGTGTGGTCCATGATGGTGAAGGTGTTTACTAACTTATATAAAGCAGGGGACACTAAAGTGTAGTCTAGATAGGAGACTGATTTCCCGGAGAATCTTGTCAATGCCGGTGGGATATCGGGGCACTTCCGTCCGTTTAGTGCGAAGAGGCCTACTAATTCACAGGTGCGTATGAAACTCTCCCCTATTTAGTCTTTCCTGAGTTTTTTGGGGAGGGTTTGGCTGGGCATTCTTGCCACTGTTTGGGTGTGATCCTCACTGAGGATGTGGAATAAGCCGAGATTGAAATCGCCCAATATTAACCAGAATGCTGATTTTACTGTACCTTTTATCCTTAATAGTTGAGTTAAAAATGTATTTGCTTCGATTTTATTTTTTTTGGATTGATGTATGTGTTGACCAGAATCAATGGCTCTTGTGTGTTTTTCCCCCAATCGTCTAGCTGGAGAAGTTGGAAGGGTTGGTTTTCCTCCTTATTCTCAGAGATTTTTACTAAAAGGCTGGTACTAACGTAAATGGCAAGGCTTCCCTTTGGCCTACCGGGCCTATTTGTTTTTGTTGCTGGGTTAAGATATTCCATGAATCCAATTATCGGTATTGATTCCATTGCCCAGGATTCCTGTATGAGTAAGATGTTGAAGGTGCTGAAAAAATGTATTACTGCGGGATCCTCCAGTTTTGACCGAAGGCCACCGATGTTCCAGGAGCAGATGGATAAAATGCCGTGTGCGGGTTGATCCTTACCAATTCAATTGTTGCCCATAGGTCTTGGAGGTAAAACCGTCGTTACCCATTCCCTTTCTGGGTACTTTTGTTGACCCAAAAACACTCTTTCCCTCCCTTCTTCTCTCCATACTTGGACTGTCAGCGGGTATGTAGGTGGGTTCTCCTCACTGCACCTTTCTTCGATGGGTCTGCTGGCCTGATGTACTCCTTTCAGAACTGACCATGCGCCTTTGGGGGTTCCCTGGTATTGTCGGGCTAGTAAAGGAGTTGGATAGTGGTCTCCTTTGTAGATGGTTACCTCAATGCCTCAGGCTTTCAATAGGTCCTTCCTTTTCAAGATCCGCTTTGGGATATCTGGAGCCGAGAAGATGGTGAGTGTTGGATCTGTGTGTTGGTTGCCTCTTGCTTGAATAAATTTTATAGCTGCGATGTCCTTCGAGGCCACAAACTGAAGATCCGGTAAGGCTTTTATGATTCTTAAGATAGAAGAGTGATTAAGAACGTCTGTGGAGGACCTGGACGTGAATTCTGGGATCCAGAGTAACTGGAGGGTATTCATGTCTGTTATAAGTGACTGATTTTGCTCTATGTGCCGGTCTTGAACCTTATAGTCATCTTCACTCTGACTAATTGCAGTCTTGCTGTCCACATTGACCAGTGTTTGTTGGGGGGGCAGCGCAGGCGTACTTGGTTTTAATTTTGTGCTCTGCTGACCTCTGATGGGGCTAGGTCTTAAGTTCGTTGTAGTGCCAATTGCTTCGGGTGATCTCAGGGGGGACTTTGTTAAGTGGGTTGTGTCTGCTGAGGCGGGGAATGTTATCCCATCTACTATTGTGTTAGAGTTTGTACTTATGTGGGTAATAATGTCTCTATTGTACCTTCCATTTGACGTCGCCTGGTCTTTAGGTGGATCCTTTGACGAGTTGAGTTGATAAAGTTGGGCGGACTTCCTTCCCTTCCTTGCCCGCTTTCGTTCTCTTTTTGAGAGGGTCCGGGTTGTGGGAGACTCAGGGTTCCCGGGCTTATTGATGGACTGTAGCGGAGGATGATTCACCATGGGTTCCATACGAGCGCTTGGTAGTTGGCGGCTGTCAGCCAATATTCTCTCTTCACTTAATATTGATGGTGCGGGCGCCAGGGAGGGAAGGGGTTGCTGCTCTTTTTGTTTCTGCTCCCTCGGGGTGGCTTTCAGAATGGTGGCGAGCGGTTTAGTACATGTATATTCATCCTTCCTGGTGGAGCGGATTTCTTGAAGTATTCCCTCTAAGATTTGTAGCAGTTGAGATATCTTTTCTACTAACTCTTTACAGGAACAGATTGTATAGTCATTAGAGTGACTGACTTGCGCCCTTGTTATAAGTGCGTTTAATTTTTCCAGCTTACTGTCAATCCCGGAGACAAATACTGCCAGGGTGTTTAGCAAGTCAACTTGAATGTCCATTTTATTTGAATGAAATTGCAGCGCCATGACCGTTGCTTGCATTGAATTTAGGATTGCAGCCCACATTTCTTCTGATCTGACTGCCCTTGGGTCTCAGGATTTTGAGTCGGGCTCTTGGTTACCACTTGATAGTACTTTGTTTATTGTTGTTTTATGGGGGGCTTTCTGTATGGCTGTCACTATTTCTGCTTTTGCTGGTCCGACACTAACTGGCACTACCTGGGGTTGTTGGTGAACAGGATGTAATGAGACTTATGTTTACTGTATGGTGGAAGTGTTGTCTTGTGACTGTGATGACCATACCTGACTTTCTGTTTTTAAGCATCAGCACCTGCAGGCAAAGGAAACGTGGCACAGCCGAGTGGGGAAGCTACTGGCCACAGGACCTCCAGTCATGATACCACCAACACCGTGAGACCAAATGGCCCAGAGGACGAGGGGTGTGCCACAGGGGAGACCGGATCAACTACATCTTCTTTGGAATCCTCCTCCAATGGCCACTCCCTAGTGGTGGTGGAGCCATCTGGGACTAGCCCATTACCATCTCTGTCAGCCACCCCCATTCTATCACCTCCCTCCCTGTAGCTCCCCACCCAGTTGGCCGTGCCCGCTCACCTAAGACAGTGGACATCTTCTTTGTGGCAGGCACCTCTGCCCGAGGCCCTGTTAGCCCTGCTGCCCTCAGTGAGGAGGCTATTGACCTCCTGAGGTCGATCTCTGTGGGTCAGTCGACCATTGTGAATGCCATCCAGGGACTGGTAAGTCAAATACAACAGAGCAACGCGTTCCTGGAGGGCATTCACTGTGCAATGGTTGGCCTACAGAGATCTTCTCAGGTTTTGGCCTCTACACTGACAGCAGCCAGTCACCCCTTGTCTACCATTCCCCTTCGGCCTTCCTCTTCTCAGTCTGATTCCCTGCTTCCCCGACTCGGCCAAAGCACACAAACAGACAGGGTGGTGCAGACAAACATAAGCACCAGAAGACACACCACCGGCATGCACACCGATAATTTCAATCTGCAGACACAGCAACAGTCACGACCTGCCCTGACTCCCCCACCACCCCCAGCATCACAGACACAACACCTAACAAACCTGCAGACACCACACCAGCTTTCGCAGATCCAGCCACCATACCTATTTGAACCGCAGACAGCACCCCAGCAAACCCTCAGACATCCCCCCCAGTCACCACACCCGCAGACACCACAACTACTGACAGGCCTACATGCAGCACATCCAACATACCTGCAGTCACCACACCACACCAACAGACAGCCACTCACCCACCACAACAACTCCCAGCACCTCCACCACCCTCAGCCCAAGACACATAAACACCCACTCTCACGCACCCAACTCACACCCACCACCCACAAGCATACTGCACACAAACATGCACCAGAGACATCCACTCATAAACGTCAAACACTTCCTCTCCCTCCAGAACCAAACCTCTTTCTGATGACCGTCCTTGTGTGTCTAAAAATATTTTCCTTTCTGAGTTTGACCTTTTCCCTGCTCCTCCCCTGTGACACCCCTAAAAGGACAGTTTCCATCCCCAAGGCCATCCCTTACACCTCCAAGGCCTCCCCTATCCCCCTGCCAGCACCCTTGCCCCTTCCCACCAAAAAGAAGTCCACCTCTCCTAAAAAGGCACAACCCCCTCTGAAGCCAAAACCTAAGCCTCCTCAAGCTCAAGCCCAAACTACCCTCTCCCAAGCCTAAACCAAACCCCCTCCTCCACCACTCCCCACGAATCCCTGAGGTGCCTGCCTGCCCCTTGATGCCCCTACCTGTGGAGGTTACTGGTAGTCAGGAGTTAAGTAGGGGCACCATTTAGTGCCTTTGGTGCTGTTTTAGCATGGACAATGGGCTGGCCTATGGCCTTGCACAAACTTATTTTAATCCCTGTTATTTACATGAAAATCGCCAACCTGTTGTTGGTTTTTTGGTTACATCTCTGTCCTGCAGTTTCTTTCCTAGGTTTGAGTTGTTCCTGACTGACATTGTTTGTGTTCCAGTAAATGTGTGTGTGTGCTACTTGATGCTTCCGGTATTGACTGAGCAGTCTGTGCGGTTGTGTGCAGTGCTTTTATCCCCCAGGCATAGGGTGTGTTTTGTGTGATGGATATGTGTATATAGCTGAAATGCTGTTGTCATGGTGGTGTTTTGTATTAGTGATGATATGTGCTTGTGGTGCTGTCTGGCTTTGTGTGTTGAAACTGTTTGAGTCTGAGTGTATTGTGCATGGTATGATAGGTTTTATGTACTCTGTGTGTGTGTGATGTGTGTGTCGATTGCTAGGTTGTGTGATGGTATAATTGTGTGTGTTCCATTACAGATGGTTGTACAATGTGTTGTTTGTGTGTGAAGTCCCTTGTCATTGTCGGCAGTGAGTGTTTGATGTGTTCATATTTGTGCGGTTATGGTGCTGTTGTTACAAGTTTGTATGTTGTATGTGTATTTGTGAGGCTGGGCCTGTGCTATGTTACCGTGCGTAACTGTGTGCTCATGACAAGTGGTGAGTGTGTGTGTGTGCTGGCTGCAGTGTGCATGCTATGTATGTGTGGGTGTATTTGTTTCTGTGTGTGAGTGTGTGTGTCACTTTACTGTTAAGTGTGAGTATAGCCCTCGCTCCTCCTTCCCTATGCTATGTTATGTTTCAGTTCAACTTCATTCATTTTACATGTGTAACAGGTGAGTGTGTTTACTTACGTTGTTGTTATCCTTGTCGGCGGTGAATTCACTGTCTTTCTGTGAACAGCAGGATGATGTTTAGATGTGGTTCCATTGTGGCTCCGGACGAATATGGCTTCTTTGAGGTGACCGACTCCTTTTATACTGTTCGTTTCTGCCTGGTGTTCCATAGTCGTCCAACCGCGGCGGAAATGCTGGCGGTGCGCAACCTCATAATGAGTCCGGCAGATACATGGTCTCTGCAGGACTGGTGGTGGCTCTAATCGTCTGCGGCGGTCAGATTGGCAGTGCCGATGGTGCTTTAGCGGTCTTCTGTGTGCACCACCGCAGAACTCATAATTTGGTGGTCTTCTCCGCCAGGTTGTTTGCGGTCAGACCGCCAACATGCGCCAAAATCGTAATGAGGCCCTAACTGATTTCCCTAGAATGACCTGATGTCGAGCTGATGCTGAAACTTGAAACGAGTGCTCAAGTTGCAAAGTCTGGAGCTGTGGCCGTAACACCACTTCCTCTCCCGTAAGTGTTACATATAATCAAGTGATCAACTGGATAAAAAAATAAAGATAGCAAATGATTTAAAAGTGCTTTGTCGCTCTTTGAGAAATACCAAAATATGTCCTCATTTTCATTTTTTAGAGCCCTGACCATAATTTCTATGTGAATATGACGCTCTCATTTTTATAATTTCTAAAGGAAATGCTTTTTAGGTATTAGAGTTTTGATTTCAACAAGATGATGTGAGGTGTGCCACACTTTTGTAACAAAATCCAACTGGACAATTTGAACAGATTACTGAGGAACAAGCTGAACAAATATATGAACATTATAGTATATACACACTCCATTCCAGAGACACGTTGGGCAATGCTTTATAACTGTATAAGATGAAGGAAGCTAGAGGAGAGGCAAATAGCTTCTAAGGAAAAAACACTAGAAGCAAGATATGCTCCACATTTATTTCCCACTGGAAAAAGTGGATGCTATGATGATTGTCGAGTATACATTTCTGCATCTGCCTCCTGAGCTACAAGATTTATATTCAGAGGATTCACGCTTTCGACAAAATATTCCTTATACGTTTATACTACTGTATGAAAGTGATCTTTCGGTCACTTCTTATGCACTTGTCATGTGAAATGGAATTGGCTTTAATAATATAACAACCTAGGATTTTGTTGAAAAGGTACAGGACAAAGATAACCATCTAGAGTCTACATTTGTCAACATTATGTCATGTCAACCAGGGGCTACTGAATATTGCTTTAGGAGATAGACAGAACTGAAATGCATGCTCAGACATTTACGGACATTTACTTGGTTTATTACTTTAAGTTGTGCTAAGTATGCATAGGACGATTTGTAAAAATATTGCCTCAAAGCAAATGCTGATATTCCGGACATTAACTGCAAAACACCCACTGAATTGTGCTCCTTGGATCCTGCCAAAGTTTGAAGGAATTTCAACCACAAATTTCAAACTATGCTTCACTATTTGACCAACAAGAAGAAAAATCTAGTTGGAGTAATTGATTTATTTTGGTGAAAAGATTACCAAGCAAGAGGTGTACTACACAAACATTCATATGCTTCTCTGGATCAAAATTGCACCTAAGTTTGAATACAACTCTGATTAAACAGTTTTAAATATTAATAAATGTTATGTCACTTGCAAAATCACAAAAAAGAAAAAAAAACTAAAACTATCTGAGCAAGTTTTATGCTTTCAATCATATAGGCGTGGTAAATACTGCTCAAACAAATATCATCATAAATCTAACTATCACTTTAAATGTCACGTTGGATTCCCAAATCTAAGTGTACAGAAAGGAAAAGTCAACAATTTAATGTCATCTGTGAGATGTGAGGTTACTGGCAAATCACCAAAAAAAACTTCCTATCTTAGAAGACCACAAGCATCACAATGAATCAACAACAACAACCCTTTAATTCTACATATGAGAGATGGTAATATGGATATACAGTGTGTTGCACATAACTCTTCACAGTTGCACATAATGTTACTCACTACACTACAAAGGCAGAAAAAACAGATATGAATGAAGAATTTAGCTTCCACATGCTACCTCTCGGTGAGGCCAGTAACATTGAAGCATGTGACTGCGTAAGTTCCTCAAGCTTATATGGTAACTCACAGGTTTATCACTGCCACTACGAAGAGTTCTGAAATGCCTACCTGAAATTGAATACCTTGCATATTTTGATCCTACAAACAAAGCCATTTTGAAAACAAATATGTTCGACACATATTATCCAAAGAGATGTCCATTGTTAGAACAACTATCACTCTATGAAGCTGCTCAGTTCTACACATATAGAAATAATATGACAGCAAATATTAACACTGGGAAATTCTGAATTGAAAGTACCAATGGCTGTTTAATTTACCATTTGAAACCTACTCCTATTAATCTTCAGAAACTGAGTTGTGACACAGGAGAAAAGAAATAATTATTTTATTTAGCACGTCTTCAACAATTTGAACCATGGCTCAAAGGACAAGAGATTACAGGACCCTTTTGAACCCTATGAAGATGCAATTCATTTTTATGAAAATGACACTATCTTGCCTTAATTTCATATATAAATGAATAGTGAAAGAAAGAGAAGAATAGTAATGCAGAAATTAAACACAATACTGCATCAACTAACAATACTTGCACTCCTGGGACTGGTGATTCACTTGAACCACCAATTATTGTTAATGTAGCTGCAGTTGTCATGGTCTAGGGTCAACATCCAATAGACGAAAGTGAAGAAAGACATTGAACATTTGCATTACTTAGTATCTCATTTAAATAGTGAACAACTACCAACATACCAAGACATAAAACAGTCAGCAGATCATGGACTTCAACATGAAAATGGATTATGTGAATATAGTGCTTTTAGAGCTACATTTAATATGTGAGTGGCCAAGCTGGAACTGGGGGAAGCTTTCTTCTTAAAGTAATTACTGCCTATGTGCACAAAGTTACAACATGAAATTTAACTTGTATTGGTAATGCCCTTACTGGCTTAGCAACACATAACATTAAAGGAATTATCCTACATCATCTACTGTTACTACCTGTGAAACATGATAACAAAGTGGAATACTTAAAAAGTGAATACTGACACATGCCAAGAGTTTGGGGGAGTCCTTAAAAAGTAAACATTTTGATCATAGATGAGGTGAGCATGGTTTCAAAATTGATGTTGGTGTCTGTTCACTTGCGTATACAAGACGTACTCAAAACATCTTATGATGTGTTTTTTTAATATAAACCTCATTGTTTTTGGAGGCATATGTATTAACACTAACACTTGTAAAAGGTGACTGATTTTCTACAAACTTTTGCTGCAACATATTGGTATTGTGACAGATGAAGGAAAGATTATGTTGAGGGTCACAATTGCAAAAGGTGGAAAATTCAGTTTCACGTGCAGCAGGATTGGAAAAAGATGTACAGCAAGGTAAAGTATGTAGTGTCATTTTAGGTCCAAACTTACATGTAGAAGCACTAATAAATGGTGCCTTGGGATTTG